>NC_092731.1:31401820-31701820 GCF_047496885.1 Scyliorhinus torazame
GGGTACTGCGTCGCCACCCTCTCCGTACAGGGCGTAGGGTACAGCAACTTCAGACTCCACGTCCTCCCCCATCTCTGCGCTGCCCTGTTACTAGGCCTCGATTTTCAGTGCCACCTCCAAAGCCTCACTCTGAAGTTCGACGGACCCCTGCCCCCCCTCACCGTCTGTGGCCTCAAGACCCTTAAGGTCGATCCGCACTCACTTTTCGCAAACCTCACCCCGGACTGTAAGCCCGTCGCCACGAGGAGCAGACGGTACATGCCCAGGACAGGACCTTTATCAGGTCAGAAGTCCAACGGCTTCTGCGGGAGGGGGTCATTGAGGCCAGTAACAGCCCCTGGAGAGCTCACGTGGTGGTAGTTAAGGCTGGGGAGAAACACCGGATGGTCATCGACTGCAGTCAGACCATCAACCGGTGCACGCAGCTCGACGCGTACCACCTCCCCCGCATATCTGACATGGTCAATCAGATTGCGCAGTATCGAGTCTTCTCCACAGTCTGCCTATCACCAGCTCCCCATCCGCCTGGAGGACCGCCAATACACTGCGTTCGAAGCAGATGGCTGCCTCTATCACTTCCTTAGAGTCTCCTTCGGCGTCATCAATGGAGTCTAGGTCTTCCAGCGCGAGATGGACCGAATGGTTGACCAGTACGGGCTGCAGGCCATGTTCCCGTACCTAGATAATGTCACCATCTGCGGCCACGACCAGCTGAGCCACAAAGCGAATCTCCAAAAATTCCTCCATACCGCCAAACTCCTTAACCTCACCTACAATAAGGAGAAATGCGTTTTCGGCACCTCCCGCTTAGCCATTCTGAAATGAAATGAAATGAAAATCGCTTATTGTCACAAGTAGGCTTCAAATGAAGTTACTGTGAAAAGCCCCTAGTCACCATATTCCAGGGCCTGCTCGGGGAGGCTGGTACGGGAATTGAACCCTGCTGCAGGCCTGCCTTGGTCTGCTTTAAAAGCCAGCTATTTAGCCCAGTGTGCTAAACCAGCCCCTTGGCTACGTTCTGGAAAATGGAGTCCTAGGGCCTGACCCCGACCGCATGCGCCCCCTCCTGGAACTCCCCATCCCCCACGGCTCCAAGGCCCTGAAACGATGCCTGGGGTTCTTCTCATATTACGCCCAGTGGGTCCCTAGTTACGCGGACAAGGCCCGCCCACCCATCAAGTCCACAGTTTTTCCCCTGACGGCTGAGGCCCGCCAGGCCTTCAATCACATCAAGGTGGACATCACCAAAGTCACGATGCACGCGGTCGACGAGACCCTCCCCTTTCAGGTCGAGAGCGATGCATCGGACATGGCTCTGGCCGCCACCCTCAACCAGGCGGGCAGGCCCGTGGCTTTTTTCTCCCGCACCCTTCATGCCTCCGAAATTCGGCACTCCTCTGTCGAAAAGGAGGCCCAAGCCATTGTTGAATCTGTGCGACACTGGAGGCATTACCTGGCCGGCAGGAGATTCACTCTCCTCACTGACCAACGGTCGATTGCCTTTATGTTTAGCAATACACAGCGGGGCAAGATCAAGAACGACAAGGTCTTGAGGTGGAGGATCGAGCTCTCCACCTATAACTACGAGATCTTGTGTTGCCCGGGGAAGCTCAATGAGCCTCCAGATGCCCTATCCCGCGGTACATGTGCCAGCGCACAAGTGGACCGACTCCAGGCTCTCCACAATGACCTCTGCCACCCGGGGGTCTCCCGGTTCTTCCATTTTATCAAGGCCCGCAACCTGCCCTACTCCATTGAGGAGGTCAGGACCGTCACCAGAGACTGCCAGGTCTGCGCGGAGTGCAAGCCGCACTTCTACTGGCCAGACAGAGCACATCTGGTGAAGGCCTCCTGCCCCTTTGAACGCCTCAGCATCGATTTCAAAGGGCCCCTCCCCTCCACTGACCGCAAAGTGTACTTTCTCAATGTAATTGATGAGTACTCCCGGTTCCCTTTCGCCATCCCATGCCCCGATATGACGTCTGCCACGGTCATCAAGGCCCTTCACAGCATCTTCTCCTTGTTCGGTTTCCTCACCTACATCCACAGCGATCGGGGATCCT
Source organism: Scyliorhinus torazame (assembly GCF_047496885.1). Classification (NCBI taxonomy): domain Eukaryota; kingdom Metazoa; phylum Chordata; class Chondrichthyes; order Carcharhiniformes; family Scyliorhinidae; genus Scyliorhinus; species Scyliorhinus torazame. Next base: position 31,403,884 of record NC_092731.1, read on the forward strand.
CCTTCATGAGCGATGAGCTGCGCCAGTTCCTGCTCAGCAAGGGCATCGCCTCGAGCAGGATGACCAGCTACAACTCCTGGGGAAACGGGCAGGTGGAGAGGGAGAATGCGACGGTCTGGAAGGCCGTCCTGCTGGCCCTTCGGTCTCCCGCTGGCAGGAGGTCCTCCCTGATGCACTCCACTCCATCCGGTTGCTCCTGTGCACTGCTACTAATGAGACCCCTCACGAACGTATGTTTGCCTTCCCTAGGAAGTCCACATCCGGGGTCTCGCTCCCATCCTGGCTGACGGTTCCTGGGCCCGTCCTCCTCCGGAAGCATGCGAGGACCCATAAATCGGACCCCCTGATCGAGAAAGTCCACCTCCTCCATGCGAATCCACAATACGCCTACGTGGCACATCATGACGGGCGACAGGACACAGTCTCCCTCCGGGACCTGGCACCCGCTGGGTCACTACCCACAACCACCACCACCCCCGACCTGGCACCATCCCTTCCCCCTCCGGTTGCCTTCCCCGCCCCTGCGCCACCCGCCCTCCCTCCAGCGAACCTCACCGCAGCCCCCACCCCAGCAGGATCCGTCCTCCCACTGGATCCACTCAGGGGTGACGAAGACGAGGACAACACACTCTCGGAGTCGCAGGTGACCACATCGGCGCCCACACCACCACCAGGACTGAGGCGATCGTGGCGGAAGGTCACAGCCCCCGATAGACTCAATCTGTAACGTTGTTTTTCACCGCTGCTGGACATTTTTTTAAACAGGGGGTAAATGTGGTAAACACCACTGGTAACACACTACGTGTATTACGGTACTACCACTGTACTACAGCTAACACAGTAAACTCCGCCCAGCAGGCGCTGTAAAAGTGTATGCTCTCCTGCGCTGCTTCCATTCTGGTTCCAGCTGCAGGAGGGCAGCACGGTAGCATTGTGGTTAGCATAATTGCTTCACAGCTCCAGGGTCCCAGGTTCGATTCCCTGCTGGGTCACTGTCTGTGCGGAGTCTGCACATCCTCCCCGTGTGTGCGTGGGTTTCCTCCGGGTGCTCCGGTTTCCTCCCACAGTCCACATGCAGGTTAGGTGGATTGGCCATTCTAAATTGCCCTTAGTGTTGGGTGGGGTTACTGGGTTATGGGGATAGGGTGGAGGTGTGGCTCTTTGGTAGGGTGATCTTTCCAAGAGCCGGTGCAGACTCGATGGGCTGAATGGCCTCCTTCTGCACTGTAAATTCTATGAAATCTAGTGCAATAAAGCCTCAATAGTTTCATCATTTCGTGTCGTGGTCATTGATGGTACATCTTCCTCTCTCACTCACTTTTAGTTTACCAGTGGCCACCATCTTTTCCCCCATGTACCTGTGACCCTCCCCCATTCTTGGTGTGTCTTGCCCCCCACCCCCGCCCCCCGCCTCAAAATCTCCGGTGTAGATTTCTTTCACATTCCAACTTCAAAATAAAACAAAACCTGAGAGGCGGGGAGTGGACACAAGTGGTTGTCAAAGGGACAGAGGGAGTGAACCGAATATAGAACCTGAAATAAAAAAGTCCAGGTCCAGAGAGAGTTCAGTCTGGGCGACAGCACGGTTTGAGAATTTACACGACTGATACAGAGGATCATGGGTTAAAATGGCTGCCTCTCTGGGAACTTGTGTGAAGGGAGTTTGTTCTGAAGTAGAGTCAGTTTTGGACAGGGTAAGTTCTGTGACCGCACATTCATTGTAAATCTCAGACATATAAAGGAATGGCGAATCCCAGCCAGAAATAGTCCAGCCTGCGCGTGACCATAAAGTTCCTCTTTCAATAACTCACATCCCCTTTCAGCTGCCCTGCTTCATCAAATCTACACGCAAAATTCTTCACTCCCGTCAGTCGCAGGCGGCCATTTTAGAAGTCAGCCCTCCGGAGAGGGTGCAGAGGAGATTCACCGGGGTGTTGACTGGGCTGGAGCGTTTCAGCTCTGAAGAGAGGCTGGATAGGCCGGGGTTGTTTTCCATAGAGCAGAGAAGGCCGAGGGGGGAACCTGACTGAGGTGTACAAAATTATCAGGGAAATGGATAGGGTAGATAGGGAGAACCGTTTGCCCTTGATGGAGGGGTCAATAATCAGGGGGGGGCGTAGATTTAAGGTAAGGGGCAGGAAGGGCAGCACGGTGGTGCAGTGGTTAGCACTGCAGTCTCACGGCGCTGAGGTCCCAGGTTCGATCCCGACTCAGGGTCACTGTCCGTGTGGAGTTTGCACGTTCTCCCCGTGTGTGCGTGGGTTTCGTCCCCACAACCCAAAGATGTGCGGGGTAGGTGGATCGAACACGCTAAATTGCCCCTTAATTGGAAAAAATGAATTGGGTACTCTAAATTTAAAAAACGAAACAAAATCCAAAAAAAACAGGTAAGGGGCAGGAGATTTCGAGGGGATTTTTTCGGAAAAATCTTTTCACCCAGAGGGTGGTGGGAATCTGGAAGGGTGGTGGAGGTGGGAACTCTCACAACTATTAAGAAGCGTTTAGATGAGCACTTGAAGTGCCATCGCGTACAAGGCTACAGCCCAAGTGCTGGAACATAGGATTTGAATAGATAGGTGCTTGATGGACTGAAGGGCCTATTTTTGTGCTGTGTAAAACTGAATGTGTCGAACAACCTTCTCTCCATCATAAGGTCAGAAGTGAGGATGTTCATTGACGTGAAGTTATGCACTTTGGTAGGAAGAATAAAGGAGCTGAATATTATTTAAATGGAGAAGGACTGCAGAAAGCTGCAACGCAGAGGGATCTTTTAAAAAAAATTTAGAGTACCCAATTCATTTTTTCCAATTAAGGGGCAATTTAGCGTGGCCAATCCACCTACCCTGCACATCTTTGGGTTGTGGGGGCGTAACCCACGCAAACACTGGGAGAATGTGCAAACTCCACACGGACAGTGACCCAGAGCCGGGATCGAACCTGGGACCTTGGCGCCGTGAGGCAGCAGGGCTAACCCACTGTGCCACCGTGTTGCCCAGCACAGAGGGACCTGGGGGTCCTCATGCATAAATCACACAAAGCTAGCAAGCAAATTCAGCAGGTAATTGGGAGGGCAGATGGAACATTGGTCTTTATTTCAAAGGGAATGCAGTATAAAAATAGGGTAGCCCTGCTAAAACTATACAAACCACACCTGGAATACAGTCCAGAGAAGGTTGATCCCGGGTATGGAGGGATTTTCTCATGAGGATGGGTTGAGTAGGTTGGGGCCTGTGCTCATTGGAGTTCAGACGAATGAGAGGCGACCTTACTGAGACATATCGGATTCTCAGGGGGTTTGACAGGGTCGATGCTGAGAGGTTGTTTCCCCTTGTGGGAGAGTCTAGGACCAGAGGGCAGAATGTCAGAGTGAGGGGTCGCCCCATTTCAGACAGAGATGAGGAGGAATTTCTTCTCTCAGAGCGGAGTGAATCTGTGGAATTCTTTACCGCAGAGAGCTGTAGAGGCTGGGTCGTTAAGTATGTTCAGGGCTGAGAGAGACAGAATTTTAATCAGTGAGAGATCGAAGGTTATGGGGATAAGGCGGGAAAATGGAATTGAGGATTACCACATTAGATCAGTTATGATCTCGTAGAATGATGGAGCAGACTCGATGGGCCGAATGGCCTCATTCAACTCCTGCGTCTTGTGGTCCAAAGAGTTTTCTGTTTAAGATGGAGATGAAGGGAAATTTCTTCTCTCGGATGATCATTAGTCTCCGGAATTCTCTTGTGCAGATAAGAGTGGACGCTTGGCCGTTGAATATATTCCGGACTGAGTTAGACAGATTTTGACGAGGGAGCTAAGGGGGCAGCAGGACCGTGGAGTTAAGGCCACAACCAGATCAACAATGACGTTAATGGATGGCGGAGTGGGCCCCGAGAGGCCAGATGGCTTACTCCTCCTCCCATATTTCACGTTCTATGAGACGGACGTAGTCTAGTCATATGGGAATGGAAAAAGACAGATTCTGCTAAAAATACATTTTGGAATGACCTTGTCTAATGAGGGATGTGGGTGGAAATACTTCAACTTTGTCATCGTGCAACAGTGACCCTCCAGTCTCGTCATTCCTGATTGGCGGAGAAATACATTGAGCACCAATCAAAGATTGAGTTGGTTACCTTTACATGAAATGATTCAGATGTATAAGATTATGAGGGGCATAGATAGAGTAGACAGGAAGAAACATTTCCCCTTGTTGGAGGGATCAATGACCAGGGGGCAGAGATTTAAGTTAAGGGACAGGAGGGTTAGAGGGGATGTGAGGAAAAACATTTTTACCCAGAGGGTGGTGGAGGCAGAGACCCTCATAACATTTAAGAACTATTTAGCTGCGCACTTGCAATCCCAGGGCAGACACGAGCTACGGGCCAAGGGCTGGGAAATGGGATTAGAATAGTTAGGTGGTTGTTTTTAAAAATAAATTTAAAGTGCCCAATTCTTTTCTTTTCCGACTATGGGGCAATTTGGCGTGGCCAATCCACCTTACCGGCACATCTTTGGGTTGTGGGAGTGAGACCCACGCAGACGCGGGGAGAATGTGCAAACTCCACATGGACAGTGACCCAGGGCCGCGATTGAACCAGGGTCCTCGGCGCCATGAGTGCTAACCACTGTGCCATCGTGCCGCCCCAAGGCGGTCCATTTTCACCGGCCCAGATCCGGGGGCTGAAGGGCCTTTTCTGTGCTGTAGACCTCGATGACTCTACAAGGTTTGAGGAAATTGGAGTGAGGCAGAACAATGAGGCAATAAGATTGCTAAACAGTGAGCTACGGGTTGGAGGCCATTGGGCCACTTCCTGTACTTGATCCAGGGTCACTACGCTGATTTCAGCTACCACCACTGCCCCCCCCCCCCCCCCCCCCCCCCATGCATGGCTCCCTTACCATGGCTCTGATCTCGCCAGTACTGGGAAGCAGCATCTCCACCCTGACCCTCGCAGCCGTACGCCCCGACGTGCCTCTCTGAATCTAGGCAGACCTGCCGCTTCTTGACTCTGTCGCAAAATACCCCACGCTCCCTCCTGCCCTGAGCCCAACTCCGCCGAAATCTGCCTTGCTATTGGCCTTTGAGATGGAATCGCATGTCCACTCATTTCCCTCGGCGCTCCCACTCACAAGCATCGCCAGCGAGGAGCCCCCTTCCACCCCCCATCGCAGGCGTCAAGTGATAATGAGGTACCGCAACGCAAGTGAAAAATTCCCACCCGCCTGCATTTCGTGTCCACCCGTGAGCCCCCAACCCCGCGCCAAACCCTGCCTCCCATCAGAGACCACCCCCCCCAACAGCCCCCCCCCCGTCACACCCCCCGCAACCTCCATGTCACCCTATTAGTAGCCAGTGTTCTCTTTGCCCTGATATTTTCCCCCATTGAAGTCACCCAAGAATTAACACTGGACTCAGATAGAGAAACATACAGATTGGAGGGCTAAACGTTACCCTGTCCCTCGCACTGTGCATTAACAGCTCAAAGCGAAAGTGCCCTGTTCCCACCATTGACATCTTCAACACAACAAAGGAAAATAATGTTTATTTCAGGTCTTCATGGTTTCTGGCTTAGGAAATTTTAAACTGTTTCCTTTTAGTTATTAGTCACGATGAATCCTAAATTGGAACATGAGATCTCTGAACCAAAACAGGAAGCTTCTGGAAAGTGATGATAAGGAACTTCCTGCTCGTCCCGTGTGTACTAACAAGAGAAGTTAACTCATGCTTACTCCATGATTGAGCCTTGCTTTAATCTGACCATGCAGCACACTATCCTCCGAAATGTACTCTTTCCACTGTGGTAAAATGTTGAGAAAATAATTCCAACCTTACCGAGACTCATGAGTCTCCCAGACCTTTACATGACCTCAGAGTAGTATTAGGTCCAGCCCAAGGCCTTCATACAGCCTCACAGTCTCCCAGGCTTAAACACAGCCTCGCAGCCTCCAAGGCCTAAACACAGCCTCACAGTCTCCCAGGCATAAACACAACCTCACGGTTTCCCAGGCCTAAACACACCCTCATAGTCTCCCAGGCCTAAACACAGCCTCATAGTCTCCCAGGCCTAAACACAGCCTCATAGTCTCCCAGACCTAAACACAGCCTCATAGTCTCCCAGGCCTAAACACAGCCTCATAGTCTCCCAGGCCTAAACACAGCCTCATAGTCTCCCAGGCCTAAACACAGCCTCATAGTCTCCCAGGCCTAAACACAGCCTCATAGTCTCCCAGGCCTAAACACAGCCTCATAGTCTCCTAGGCCTAAACACAGCCTCATAGTCTCCCAGGCCTAAACACAGCCTCATAGTCTCCTAGGCCTAAACACAGCCTCACGGTCTCCCAGGCCTAAACACAGCCTCACGGTCTCCCAGGCCTAAACACAGCCTCACAGTCTCCCAGGCCTAAACACAACCTCACAGTCTCCCAGGCCTAAACACAGCCTCACAGTCTCCCAGGCCTAAACACAGCCTCACAGTCTCCCAGGCCTAAACACAGCCTCATGGTCTCCCAGGCCTAAACACAGCCTCACAGTCTCCCAGACCATGGCCCCAAGCCTTAACTTGGCCTCAGGGTGTACCAGGCTCAAGCCGAGGCTTTTATCCCAGGATCACGCAGGCCCAGGCCTTCACATAGCCTGAAGGTCCCCAGACGTTCATACAGCCACAGAATCTCCCAGGCCCAAGCCTCAGCTCTTCACACTGTCTCTGGGTCTTGCAGCTAGGCCTAAGCCCAGGCCCATGCAGGACTTTACACAGCCTTAGTGTCTCCCTCCGCAAGCGGGACTCCACACAGCCTTAATGGGTCTCCCAGGCCCAATCTCAGGCCTTCGCATGTGGGATTTGAGCCTGTCAAGTACCAATGGCTGGTTCAGCCTTTGGAATCCATGTCAAGTTATCTAAGCTGACAGGGTAGGGAAGCCATCACTTATTCTTCTCAAGGCAAGAATGGGTTAACGGCCATGGGAAAAACCAACCACAAATGAGACCGACTCATTGGTGGGCATTCAGCAATTTATTGACACTTTAATATTTAGCCACAGACAAATATTTGATTACCAGTTAATCTTTAGCCAAGTAGCAAACTAATCAGGAGGCTGCGGGTTCAGGTTCCACTTCAGAGATTTGATCGCGTCTCGCTGACACTCCCCACCGGGGCCGAGGGTGTGCTGCACTGACAGAGGTGCCATCTCTCGAATGAGACATCAAAGTGAGCTCCCATCTGCCTCTTGGCTGGACATGGAAGGTCCCAGGGAGCTACTGGAAGAAGGACAGGGGAGCTGTCCCCAGTCTCCTGCCAATTATTTTTCCCTCAATTAAGATCACTGAGCCACCTGATCACATTGCTGTTCGTGAGAGCTTACTGGGCACAAGCTGACTACGTTACCATGGTGACACCACATCATTAGCTGTAAAGCGCTTTAAGGCCTCCTGAGGTAATGAAAGGTGCTATAGGAATGTACGTTTATCCTTTTCGATGGTAGATTAAGGAGCTATTTGAGAAAAACAATACTGAGAGGCAAGGTCAAAATACTAACTGTCAGTTTTCAGTAAACAGGCAGATTCAGACATATCGGATTCTCAGGGGGTTTGACAGGGTCGATGGTGAGAGGTTGTTTCCCCTTATGGGAGAGTCTGGGACCAGAGGGCAGAATCTCAGAGTGAGGGGGTTCGCCCATTTCAGACAGAGATGAGGAGGAATTTTTTCTCTCAGAGGGGAGTGAATCTGTGGAATTCTTTACCGCAGAGAGCTGTGGAGGCTGGGATCGTTAAGTGTGTTCAAGGCTGAGAGAGACAGAATTTTAATCAGTGAGAGATCGAAGGTTATGGGGATAAGGCGGGAAAATGGAGTTGAGGATTACCACATCAGCCATGATCTCATTGAATGGCGGAGAAGGCTTGATGGGCCGAATGGCCTCCTTCTGCTCCTACGTCTATGGTCTTATGGGCTAAATATACAAAATCGCCCAAGAGTTGAAGGTAGTAGAACGGAAATTAAATGTGAAATTATAATTTAGTGTTGAAGGTGATTAAAGAGTCCTGGTAAATGAACAATTTAAAAAAAAATGTCCAATTAAGGGGCAATTTTAGCGTGGCTAATCCACCTAACCTGCACATCTTTGGTTTATGGGGGTGAGACCCACGCAGACATGGGGGAATGTGCAAACAGCACACGGACAGTGACCTGGGGTCAGGATGAAACGTGGGACCTCGGCGCCAGGAGGCAGCAGTGCTAACCACTGTGCCAGAGTGGCGTCCTCCAATAAATGGACTGATGATGATGGGTTCTCTCCCAGGTGATGTATTTGCAGATCCCGGGTGCGATTCAGCGGCTCGTCGCTCCCTACTTGGTGACGTGACGAGGACGCTGAAGCCTGCGAGACGTCGCGATCTGGATCTCGCCCTCACTGAACTCCCAGACCAGTAGAGACCCCCCCCCCCACCCCTCCAGGTGGTCGGGGACAGGGAAGGCTAGCAGTCTGGAACTCTCCCTGGCACCCTGGCACCCAGGCACCTTGCCACTGCGAGCCTTGGCACTGCCAGGGATCAGATCCCGGGGGGCCTTACCAGGTTTTGGGGAGGGGGATGGGGTGAGGGGGTGTTCCCTGGGGCCTCACCGAGGTTGCGGGGGGGGGGGGGGGGGGGGGGGGTGGGGACCAAAAAACGTGGCGGGGGGGGCGGGGATTGTAAAGGGCAGGGAAAGATCAGGAGAAACGGTCAAATTGGTGCCCCAGCTCGCCAGCAGGGCATCACTCTAAAGTGCCAACTTCATGGAGAGAATCTCCCCGAGGCCAAAAAACCCCCGACAAAGTTCTGTTGAACAGCGCAATGTTAGACACCCAGCTAAACGCACCATTCAGAGGACTTTAACTGAATTTAACCCAACTCCGAGATTGGCTTTCAGAATGTCTTTGTCTCTGAGCTTGGCGGGGGGGGGGGGCGCCCTGTGATCAGCTGGCTGTAGGATACAAGAGGACCCACATTTGACCACATGTTGCAGAGTATACAAATATCGCAACTTCAGTGTTTCAGGACTGTCGTGTGTGGCAGGTTGCGAATGAGCAAACCATCTCGACTTGACTCGCGTATAGACAATGTCCCTGCTATGAGTCACTCCAATTCAGAGTCACTGAGCTGTGCGCTAAAGAGACACATCGATATGTCAGGGAGGGATATTTTGAATATTTTTCCCTAGAATACAATTGTACCTCATAATGAAGTATCTGTTATCAGATCTATCTCTGCGTTTTCAGATAAGGTGGTTCATGATTTGGGCTTGCAGAGGGAAGTGGTGACATTCTGGTATTGACTCTGAACTAGCAACCCAGAGACCTAGCACTCTGCCCTGGGATCGAATCCCTCCAGGGCAGATGGTGAAAGTTGACTTCGTTACAAATCTGAAATTAAAGCTCTTTTTTTTTAACATAAATTTAGAGTACCCAATTATTATTTTTTCCCAATTACGGGGCAATTTAGCGTGGCCAATCCACCTAACTTGCACATATTTGGGTTGTGGGGGTGAGACCCGTGCAGACATGGGGATAATGTGTAAACTCCACACGGACAGTGACCCGGGGCCAGGATTCAAACCCGGGTCCTCAGCGCCGCAGTCCCAGTGCTAACCACTACATGTGACAGCGATGTGGTTGACTCTGGGAGACCTTTCCAGGGTTCTGTTTAGTACTGGTACACACAAACATGGACCAGTCGTAATGGTATCAGGTGGGGGTGGGGGGGTCTCCCAGGCCATTGACAGGGTAGGGTGGCACCCAGGCACCTTGACACTGTCAGCCTGGCATCCAGGGATGGGAAATGAATGCTGGGCCCAGCCAGCATTCCATGAAACATCCCAAGAAATATTTTTTAATGTACTGCTGGCAAACCTGACCTTTTGTAACTGGGCGGCAGGGTAGCACAGTGGTTAGCAGAGTTGCTTAATAGCTCCAGGGTCCCAGGATCGATTCCGGCTTGGGTCACTATCTGTGTGGAGTCTGCATATCCTCCAGGTGTGTGCGTGGGTTTCCTCCGGGTGCTCCGGTTTCCTCCCACAGTCCAAAGATGTGCAGGTTAAGTGGATTGGCCATGCTAGATTGCTCTTCTTGTCCAAAAAGGTTAAGTGGGGGTTACTGGGTTATGGGGATAGGGTGGAGGTGTGGGCTTAGGTAGGGTGCTCTTTCCAAGGGCTGGTGCAGACTTGATGGGCCAAATGGTCTCCTTCCGCACTGTAAATTCTATGATAATTCTGTGATAATTAAACATATACATTGCAAATTTGGCACGTGGTTCTACGCAGAACGATCTCTCCTCTCTGTTGGCTAAATCGCTGGCTTTGATAGCAGACCAAGGCAGGCCAGCAGCACGGTTCAATTCCCGTAACACCCTCCCCGAACAGGCGCCGGAATGTGGTGACTAGGGGCTTTTCACAGTAACTTCATTTGAAGCCTACTTGCGACAATAAGCGATTTTCATTCATTCATTCATTCATATGATCTAACATCACTGACATTTACACATTGATGCACGATCAATTACACTCAAGACGAAGTGATTTCATAACTGAAGGCTTTAATCGACTAGAACTTGTTCCCCAGCAGCTTCGGTACAGAAAGTGAAGGCTGCTGGGACAGCACCATTTCTTATACTCCGCCTATCAGGGCGGAGCTACGTATCAACAGCCAATGGTTTAACCAATGGTCATCAGCCTCTTGGGTATAACAATAACTTATAATACAGCATTCACCCCCTGTTAAAAAAAGAGTCCAGTGGGGGTGGTGGCCAATGGTAACAATCTCATTTAACATGGTATGATCAGATATGGAGGTACCGTGATACCTCCTTACAGAGCCGTCGAGAATATTTACAAAGTGTTCGTTCATGGTTAAAGTTACAGTGAAGCAATCAGTCGGTCGGGTGGCCTGGTCGTCCTCCTGGATCGTCTGGGCTTCGGTGGTGATTCTGGTGGGAGTCCAGGTGGTTGCGATTCCGGGAGCGTGGTTTTGGCCTCCATGGCAGCTTCGTCACCCCTAGGCAGCGCTGTTGGGGCAAACGGTTGACACGGGGGGGGGGGGGGGGGGGGGCGCCTGTAGGGGGCGTCGGTGGGTGGGCGGGCCTAGGCAGGAGCGGCGTGAGTACTGACCCTCCAGTGAGGTGCTGAGGGGGGGGGTGGGGGTGGGGGTAATGGTTCGGGTGCGCGTGGGGTCCGGCGGGCGCCTGGTCCCGAAGGGAGACTGTATCTTGCCGGCCGTCAGGGAACGCCACGTAGGCGTACTGGGGGTTAGAGTGCAGCAGGTGGACCCTCTCGACCAACGGGTCCGACTTGTGCGCCCGCACGTGCTTCCGAAGCAGGATGGGTCCGGGTGTCGCTAGCCAGGTTGGGAGCGAGGTCCTGGAGGAGGACTTCCTGGGGAAAACAAGGAGACGTTCATGAAGTGTCTGATTGGTGGTTGTACCGAGCAGCAACCGGATGGCGTGGAGGGCCACCGGGAGGACTTCTTGCCAGCGGGAGACTGGGAGGTTCCTGGACCGTAGGGCCAGTAGAACAGTCTTCCAGACCGTTCCGTTCTCCCTCTCTACCTGCCCATTTCCCTGGGGTTTGTAACTGGTCGTCCTGCTTGAGGCAATGTCCCTGTTGAGCAGGAATTGACGCAGTTCGTCGCTCATAAAGGAGGACCCCCTATCACTGTGTATGTACGCGGGGAAACCGAACAGTGTAAAGATACTTTGGAGGGCCTTGATGACGGTGGTTGTGGTCATGTCTGGGCAGGGAATGGCGAATGGGAACCGGGAGTACTCGTCAATCACGTTCAGGAAATACGTGTTGCGGTCCGTGGAGGGGAGGGGGCCTTTGAAGTCCATGCTGAGGCGTTCAAAGGGACGGGAAGCCTTTATCAGGTGCGCCCTCTCTGGCCGGTAGAAGTGCGGTTTGCACTCCGCGCAGATTTGGCAGTCCCTGGTGACTGTCCTGACCCCCTCGATGGAGTAGGGCAGGTTGCGGGTCTTGATGAAGTGGAAAAAACGAGTGACCCCCGGGTGGCAGAGGTCCTCGTGGAGGGCTCGGAGACGGTCCACTTGTGCAGTGGCACAAGTGCCGTGGGACAGGGCATCAGGAGGTTCGTTTAGCTTCCCCGGACGGTACAAGATCTCGTAGTTGAAGGTGGAGAGTTCTATCCTCCACCGCAATATCTTGTCGTTTTTAATCTTGCCCCGCTGTGCATTATCAAACATGAAAGCAACCGACCGTTGGCCCGTGAGGAGAGTGAACCTCCTGCCGGCCAGGTAATGCCTCCAATGTCGCACAGCTTCTACTGTGGCTTGTGCCTCTTTTTTGACCGAGGAATGGCGAATTTCGGAAGCATGAAGGGTGCGGGAGAAAAAAGCCACAGGCCTGCCCGCTTGGTTGAGGGTGGCCGCCAGAGCTACGTCGGACGTGTCGCTCTCGACCTGGAAGGGGAGAGACTCGTCGATGGCGTGCATCGTGGCCTTTGCAATGCCTGCTTTGATGTGGCTGAAGGCCTGGCGGGCCTCTGTCAACAGGGGGAAGGTTGTGGACTGGATTAGGGGTCGGGCTTTGTCCGCGTAGTTCGGGACCCACTGGGCGTAGTAACTGAAAAACCCGAGGCAGTGCTTCAGGGCCTTGGGGCAGTGAGGGAGGGGGAACTCCATAAGGGGGCGCATGCATTCAGGGTCGGGGCCTGTAACTCCATTTTGCACTACATAGCTAGAATGGCTAGACGGTCGGTGCTAAATACGCATTTATCCTTATTGTACGTTAAGTTAAGGATTTGCGCGGTCTGGAGAAATTTTCGGAGGTTGGTGTCGTGGTCCTGCTGATCATGGCCGCAGATGGTGACGTTATCCAGATACGGGAACGTTGCGCGTAAGCCGTACCGGTCAACCATTCGGTCCATCTCTCGCTGGAAGACAGAGACCCCATTAGTGACATCAAAGGGAACTCTTAAAAATTGATAGAGCCGTCCATCTACTTGCGGTCACTAGTACGGAGAGGTAGCTGATGGTAGGCGGACTTGAGATCCACCGTGGAGAAGACCTTGTATTGCGCGATCCTGTTTACCAGGTCGGCTATACGGGGGAGAGGGTACGCGTCCAGCTGGTAAACCTGTTGATGGTCTGACTATAGTCAATGACCATCATATGTTTCTCCCCGGTCTTTACCACCACTACTTGAGCCCTCCAGGGGCTGTTGCTCGCTTTGATGACCCTTCCCTCAGCAGCCTTTGGACCTCTGACCTGATGACGGTCCGGTCCTGGGCACTGTACCGTCTGCTCCTGGTGGCGATGGGTTTGCAATCCGGGGTGAGGTTCGCAAACAGGGAAGGTGGGTCGATCTTAAGGGTCGCGAGGCCGCAGACAGTAAGGGGGGTTATAGGGCCGCCGAATTTAAAGGTCAGGCTTTGCAAGTTACATTGGAAGTCCAGCCCCAGGAGGGTAGCCGCGCAGAGGTGCGACAGGACATACAGGCGGAAATTGTCGAATTTCCTGCCTTGGACAGCGAGGTTCGCTAGGCAGAACCCCTTTATCTCCACCGAGTGTGACCCGGAGGCCAGGGAGATCCTTTGGTTTACAGGGTGGGTAACAAGTGAACAGCGCCTTACCGTGTCGGGGTGAACAAAGCTTTCCTTGCTCCCAGAGTCGATCAGGCAAGACGTCTCGTGGCCGTTGATGAAGACCGTCGTTGTTGCTGTTGCGAGTGTCCGAGGTCGACTTTGGTCCAGTGTCACCGAGGCCAGATGAAGCAGTTGCGGGTTTTGATCGGGCAGCGTGTATTCGGCCGTGCTGGGAGCCTGGGCCCCAATCCACGATGGTGTCTCCCATGGTCGCACATGGTGGTCGGGGATGGACAAGATGGCGGCGGGGATGGACAAAATGGCGGCGCCCATCCGTCCAGCGTGGTGTCCGGGGGGCAAGATGGCCACGCCAGTGGGTCGCACGAATCCCGAGGAAAGGGGGGTGGCGGTGAGCGCTGGCCAGTTGGGGCCTGAAGGGGGGGTTGCCGTGGTGGTCTGGAGTCGCTGGAGACCGCGGCCACAGCGCAGGCCTGGCAGACCCCACAAAATGGCCCTTCTTGCTGGACCCTTTGCAGGTGGCGGCGCGGGCCGGGCAGCGCTGGCGGGGATGCTTCGCCTGCCCGCAGAAGAAACAGTGGGGCCCGACGGAGTTAGCGGGCTGTCTCACAGCGCAGGCCTGCGGGGTCAGGGGGAAGGTCTGTGGGGCTGCCGCTGCGGGGTGCCACACAGCCCAGGGGGCCACCGCGCGGTCGGGTGCATAGGACTGCATGTTTTTGGAGGCTACATCCATGGACCCTGCCAGGGCCCGTGCCTCTCTAAGTCCCAGGGTGTCCTTTTCTAAGAGTCTTTGGTGGATCTCTGAGGAGCTCATACCTGCTACGAAGGCATCCCTGATTAAAGGTTCCGTGTGCTCGCTCCCCGAAACTTGCGGGCAGCCAGTTTCTGCCCAGCACCAGTAGCGCCCGGTAGAACTGCTCCAACGATTCCCCGGGGCCTTGCCGTCTAGTTGCAAGCAGGTGACGTGCTTAGACCTGATTTACAGTGCGGATACAATGTCCTTTTAACAGTTCGATCGCAGCATCATAGTCCTCCGCCTCCTCGATAAGGGTGTAGATCCCAGGGCTGACCCTCGAGTGCAGGAGATGCAGTTTCTGTTCTCCTGAGGGGGTGCCGCCGGCCGTTTCAAGGTAGCCTTTAAAGAACGCCAGCCAGTGTTTAAATATTGCAGCTGAGTTCTCCGCGTGGGGGCTGAGTTGTAGACACTCCGGTTTGATTCGGAGATCCATCCTTCCAGCTTAAGTGTAGTCGATTAAATTGATGCACGATCAATTACACTCAAGACAAAGTGATTCCATAACTGAAGGCTTTAATCGACTAGAACTGTTCCCCAGCAGCTTCGGTACAGAATGAGGGCTGCTGGGACGGCACCGGTTCTTATACTCCGCCTGTCAGGGCGGAGCTACGTATCAACAGCCAATGGTAAACTCCAAGGTTTAACCAATGGTCATCAGCCTCTAGGGTACAGCAATAACTGATAATACCACACGCATTTAACCTGAATCCTTTATACTACACCTCTCAGGGGAGGGAGGAGGATGGGGATGGGGGGGTGGGGGGAACAGAAAACTCCCTGCCAATGACATTAATATACATTATTTACATTATCCTACATCTCCCCCCTCCCCCGAAAACAAAGTCTGTCTTCATATCTGCTCCACAGACAAGTGCTGCAATGGTTTGACTAATCTCACTGATCCTGTTCACAGATCTCTCTCTTTCACAGATATCACTGTTCTGTTGTCAGATGCCCTTATGTCACTGACGGTATAGACTATATACTGACATATTTAACATATTAAGCCTTGAAACTTAAGATACAGGAGGGGGAATGTGTGATTGTCGATCAGCAGAGGTAGGGAATCGGGGTGGAAGTTAGAGGAGAAGGTCCCAGAGACATGGATCAACTGTTCTACAGGTACAAGGTCCTTGCTATCGTGAGGATAAGGCTACAGGAAGGACAGCCAGAACGCGGATCTCTATACTATGGAGCTTGGGGCTGCCTGAAAATGTGAGGAAAACAGAAAAGTTATATTTATAACATATTCAGTAATTATCGAGATAGATAGTGTTCCCCAGAATCCCCAGCAAGAGGCTAGGAGTGTGTGTTAACTATCTGATTATCCAATAAAGGGGACGGACTTGAGTGGATTTACGATAAGCTTACAAAATGGTAATGGAGGAAATAACGGGACTCAAGACAGACTCATTTTCAGGAGCTGCTGATTTTTTACCTCCGAGGTATTGACAGAAACAAGTACAGGAATGAAAGATGAGGATCGGTATTCTTCCAAAGTTCTCCAGGTTTTAGAGTCCCTGAGGAAATGTCCAGTTTAGAGTTGGTTGTCACAGAATTTACACTGCAGGAGGCCATTCGGCCCATCGAGTCTGCACCGGTCCTTGGAAAGAGCACCCCACCGAAATCCACACTTCCACCCTATCCCCACACTTCCACCCTATCCCCGTAACCCCACGCAACCCCACCCAACCCCCTGTGAGGAGGTTATTGACGTATGTCATCAGGGACAGAGCAGTTGGTCAAATGTGA
The DNA here is from genome assembly GCF_047496885.1 of Scyliorhinus torazame. NCBI lineage: Eukaryota > Metazoa > Chordata > Chondrichthyes > Carcharhiniformes > Scyliorhinidae > Scyliorhinus > Scyliorhinus torazame. The sequence continues at coordinate 31,419,999 of NC_092731.1, forward strand.
GCTGGATCACTTAGGAAAGGAAATCAGAGAGGATGCTGGTCGTGTGAGCCAGGGTTCACGGTCCATTCTGGGAGAAATATTATAGCTTCTGCTGAGGATGTATGAGGAGCTAAATTAAAAAGCAGAACATTGGGCTGAATCATCTCAGTATTACTACGAGAACCACATGCTGATTGGCAAAGCGACAGAAAGGTCAGGAAATTGAACGTAAGGATTTAAGACTCTGGTGACAGTTGATACACGCCTACATCATGGGGCGATGTCAATCTGAAGAAACCAAGGAAGCTGTGTTGCAGAAGAAATGTGGCTAGAATTAAAGCTTCATACATGCTGAGAGAGCAGTAGTAAGGGCAGCGACTGAACGCCTAGATTTCATTCAGGAGAGTTTTCTGTTTTTGAATCCAGAACGAGACTTGGCGATGAGTGATGGGTCAGAATGAGTTGACAATTTGACCGTTAGGGAGCGTCTGTCCAATGGTGACGCTGGTTGGATTCGATGTCAGTTTTAAGAAGCGATGGTCACCAAACAAGGCAAGTCACGCAGGAACAAGAACTGGAAAGTGGGCCGCATTGTTTACAGCTGAACCTATAGACAAACGATGGGGCGTTCAAAGACGAGGCCACACTGGTAGCATTATTCTGTGCGACAGTCTCACCAAATGAGCTAGGTCACCCCTGAATATCCTGATTAAGGAATTCAACCAAAGTCAAATTCATGGAAGTTTGAGAAGAATGAGAAATGATCTTGGCACAGCATCTAGGCCTGAGGCTTCCCCTCCCGCCCGCAATTGATGGGATGGAGAGTTTGATGGACAAGCAAAGGGTCTGTTGACCTCAAGTGGGAATCTCTAGTCCCAGAGCAGGCAGGATCGGAAAAGAACCTGCCCATAGGATTGTGTGGGAGTGTTGGGCAGGGTGAGAGGGTGTTTCCCCCTCATGGGGGATCTCGAACTTGGGGACACAGGTTGGGGTTGGCGGGGTGTGGGTGGGTTCTCCCATTTCGGATGGAGGTGAGAAGAAATGTCTCCTCTCAGAAGGTCGTTGGACTTTGGAGTTCTCTTCCAAAGAGGGTGATGAAGGATGGGTCACTGAATGTACCCGTGGCTGGGGTTCGATGGCCTTCTGATATGCAGGGGAGTCAAGGGTAATGGGGGTGGCGGACTGGAAACTAAGGCCGCAATCAGATCAACCATGATCTTGTTGGACGGGGGAGCAGTCTCGATGGGCCGAATGGCCTACTTCTACTCTTATTTCGTCCGATCTTACCTTCTTATAAGATTTTGATTTGATACAAAATGCCTCAAAAACGACAAAAGCCCCACCCACTTGTGTCGTTAAGCAATCAAATAGGGGAAGAGACAGCGGGAGGCCAAAAAAGATGAACATCAGGTGGATTGGGAGAGCTCTGAAAAACATTCAGGAATGTGAGGAAAAAGCGTGCGAGAGAGATCAAAGCTAACAGCAAGTTTGTAGAAAAGCATTAGCGAGTCAGCAGTAAGGGAAATTATGGCCCCGGTTAAAGACAAATAAACACCTGGAATTGAAAGTCTAATGACAGCCATGAAACCATTGTCGATTGTTGTAAAACCCCACCTGGTTCACTAATGTCCTTTAGGGAAGGAAATCTGCCGTCCTTACCCGGTCTGGCCTACATGTGACTCCAGACCCCACAGCAATGTTGTTGACTTTTAAATGCCCTCAGGGATTTGCAATAAATGCTGGGCCCAGCCAGCAATGCCCACATCCCATGAACGAATAAAAAAAAAAATAATCGATTGTTTCTGTACTCTGTGAGAAAATGAAAATAATAAGTTTTTAAAAAAGGAGACAGAAGGAACCCAGTCGTTCACAGGATACGAACTCTCCCCCGAGCAAAGAAGAATGAAGACACGGATTTTTGATTCACGAGGGGGGGGGGGGGGGGGGGGGGGGCACGGTCTATCTTCAATCTCAGTGAGGACTGAACTAACCTTATCAACCATATCCGCCCACCCTTCATTCCGCCCTAGCTGCACTTGACTTCTTAATTAAGGAGATGGGGGATGACTCGACCCGTTCGGCCACCTCCAACCCCCCACAACACAAGCAGCGAGAATAGGGCAAAATAGGACTGACGTTGTGCCCCATCGAATCTGATGCACTCAGCCTCCAAATCAAGATTACCAAAGCATTGCGGCCAATTCTCAAACTCAAGCAGGAATTTATCGCCCATCTACCCGGGCTCAGGGGCGCAACCCACCCGGGCCCCCAACTCCTGAACCCGCCAGGATGCCCGACATTCCACGCAGTAGGACTGCGATATCGCGAAGACGGCCCCTAACCAGGGCCAGCGCTCTCTTGAGTGAAAAAAAACCCTCTCGCTGGGATATATCTTTGTTGCGAGTCATGAACTATTTTCACAAACGTCTGCCATTGCTGATTAACCGTCTTTTCTGCTAAACTCATTTTCCAATCCACCCCAGCCAACTCTGCCCTCATTCCTTTGCAATTACCCTTATTTAAGTTTGGCAAGGTTGTTTCTGACCCAGGTTTCTCACTCTCAAACTGAATGCTAAATTCTACCATGTTATGATCACTGTTTCCTCGGGGATCTGTTGTTTTTTCTCTGAGATTGTTTTTAAACCTGCCTCACTGCACATTACCAGATCAAAAATAGCCTGATCACTGGTTAGATTCACCACATATTGCTCTCAGAAACCCATGATTGATGTACTGCCTGTGTAACACTCTTATTCGAAAAGGAAGGGAGACAAAAAATAGGTAACTATATATAAGTAAAAATGAGCTTAACATTTGTCATTGGGAAAATGTTAGAGTCCATTATAAAAGATATAATCGAAGGGCAGCACGGTGGTGCAGTGGTTAGCACTGCCGCCTCAGGGTGAGCGGGTGGGTAAGTGGAGCTGAGTCCACAGAAAGATCGTCCATGATCTTATTGAATGGTGGAGCAGGCTCGAGGGGCCAGATGGCCTACTCCAGCTCCTAGTTCTTATCTGTACTGTGGTCTCAATATAGAGAGACCTTATATCCAAGTTTGTTGATGACAGGACTTTGGGAAGCATAGCGTAGGACGTTACACAAAGAGCCACGAACAGGTTAATTGAGAAAGGCTGGAATTGCTAAACAGCTCAGATATTAGAAACAGCGGAGCAACAAAGAGACTTGTGTGTCCATGTACACGAGTGCTTAAGTTCAAGAGCAATCAGAAAACAGTCCCAGCCCCTCCCAGAAGGGAAAAATAACCCTGACCGACATTCGTATTTTCTCATTTTACTGTCTTGTCCCTTTGGGGGTCACTTCTCTGTAACTTATCCCGGCTCTCTTCAACCACCACATATACTGGGTCTTTGAGTGGGTGTGCGCACATTTATCTGATTATGTACGTGAGTAATCTGAGTTGTGACGTTTGGTGAATGGAGCTGGCTGGGGAGGAATGAACTGACCTTGGACTAAATCTCTGGATGATGAGGGGGGGTTTCCTTCTCTGGGTCTGCTGTAGACTCAGTAATAGAGGTCGCTGCGACTGTCAACAACATCATTATCGTGCATCATGTGATTAGCGGGATGGTAAAAGGACCTTCACCTTTCCCCATCTGGCAACTCCTCTGTGTGGGAGTCTTTCTGTTTCTGAACAAATGGATCTGTGTGTAATTGTGTACATCTGTGTGGACTGTGTGTGTTTGTGTGGGAGTGTGTGTGTGTGAGTGTGAGTGTGAGTGCTTCTGTGTGTGAGAATGTGTGTGAGAATGTGTGTGTGTGTGTGTGTGAGAGAGTGTGTGCGTGAGTGTGAGTGCGTGTGTGTGAGAATGTGTGTGAGAGAGTGTGTGTGGGAGTGTGTGTGAGTGTGAGTGCTTGTGTGTGAGAAAGTGTGTATGAGTGTGTATGTAGGATTGTGTGGGAGTGTGTGTGGGAGTGTGCCTGTGTGTGACAGAGTGTGTGTATGAGAGTGTGTATGTCGGTTGTGTGTGAATGAGAGAGAGTGTGTGGGAGTATGTGTGTGAGTGCGTCTGAGTGTGTGTGACTATTTGTGTGTGAGTGTGTCTGAGTGTGTGTGACTATTTGTGTGTGAGTGTGTCTGTGTGTGTGTGACTATTTGTGTGTGAGTGTGTCTGTGTGTGTGTGACTATTTGTGTGTGAGTGTGTCTGTGTGTGAGAGAGTGATTACGAGATTCTCCGTCTGCCGACGGCAGAATGAGGAAACGCGATTGGGAGGAGAATCACGCGTGAGGCAAAAATCGGGGCCGGCATCAGGCGCCCAATGGAATGCCATGCTCCGTTGGCCCGACAGCGACGCCAGTGTGTTCTACTCCGCATGTACAGTAAACGTCATTGGCATATCAATAACGGGTCTGACCCAGTATTCTCCGGGGCCTCCGCCATGCTCCGCCTCCACAAGGAGGAATTACCGATAGCGCACGCCGCTGACTGTCCATTGTGAACTTAGGGCCACGGGTCGTATGGGTCTCCCCCCAGGCCACCCCCTTAGGTGCCCTCTGGCCACAGCCGACCCATCAGCGGGATGGGCGCGCTCCAACACAACCAGTGCCACCTTGTTGGCTGGGATGAGTGTGTGTGGGGAGTGGAGTGCTAATAGGCGGCTGCAGCTTGTCAGCCTCCCGAGTGTCAATCTCGACCCTGGCGAATCCAACATTGTTTTTCATTCATTACAGAGTCAGAGAGTCATAGATGTTTACAGCATGGAAAAAAGCCCTTCAGCCCAGCTTGTCCATGCCGTCCAGTTTCTATCACTAGGCTAGTCCCAATTGCCCGCATTTGGCCCATATCCCTCTATACCCATCCTGCCCATATACAAAGAACAAAGAAGAAAGAAAAATACAGCACAGGAACAGGCCCTTCGGCCCTCCAAGCCTGCGCCGACCATGCTGCCCGTCTAAACTAAAATCTTCTACACTTCCGGGGACCGTATCCCTCTATTCCCGTCCTATTCATGTATTTGTCAAGATGCCCCTTAAAGGTCACTATCGTCCCTGCTTCCACCACCTCCTCTAGCAGCGAGTTCCAGGCACCCACTACCCTCTGTGTAAATAGCTTGCCTCGTACGTCTCCTCTAAACCTTGCCCCTCGCACCTTAAACCTATGCCCCCTAGTAATTGACCCCTCTACCCTGGGAAAAAGTCTCTGACTATCCACTCTGTCTATGCCCCTCATAATTTTGTAGACCTCTATCAGGTCGCCCCTCAGCATCCATCGTTCCAGTGAGAACAAACCGAGTTTATTCAACCGCTCCTGTAACTGTCTAACTGCTTTTTAAAAGACAAAATCATATCCACCTCCACCACTGGACAAAAGCAAATTACTGCGGATGCTGGAATCTGAAACGAAAGAGAAAATGCTGGAAAATCTCAGCAGGTCTGGCAGCATCTGTAGGGAGAGAAACAAGCTCACGTTTCGAGTCCAATGACTCTTTGTCAAAGCCCGCCTCTACCACTGCCTCTGGCAGCTCGTTCCAGACACTCACCACCCTCTGTGTGAAACAATTTCCCCTCTGGTCCCTTTTGTATCTCTCCCCTCTCACCTTAAACCTATGCCCTCTAGGCCTAGACTCTTCGACCTTTGGGAAAAGATGTTGACTATCTTATCTATGCTTCTCATTATTTTATAGACCTCTATAAGATTATCCCTAAGCCCAGGAAAAAAAGTCTCAGACTATCCAGCCTCTCCTTATAACTCAAACCATCAAGTCCTGGTAGCATCCTCGTAAATCTCTTCTGCACTCTTTCTCGTTTAACAACATACTTCCTATAATAGGGTGACCAGAACTGATCACAGTATTCCATGTGTGGTCTTACCAATGTCTTGTACAACTTCAACAAGACGTTCCAACTCCTATATTCAATAATTGGAATTGATCGTGCTCCGCAAGGCACCAGTGCCAGCCCATTAACAGTTCCCGAAATGCTCCGGGACCGGTACCAATTTACTGTCGTAGAAGTCCACCAATTTTGTCCCGGCGTCAACACTTAAGCCTCTGAAACGGAGAATCCTGCCCTATGCGTGTGGGGGGGGGGGAATGTGTGTAAGTGTATGCATGTGGGAGTTTGTCTGTGTGAGTGTGTGTGAAAGTTGTGTGTGCGGGGATGTGTGTGTGTGTATGTGTGTGTGTGAATGTGTGAGAATGTGTGTGTCAGGGAGTGTGTGCATGCATGTGGGAGCTTGTGTGTATGCAAGTGTGAGTGGAAGTGTGTGTGTGGGGATGTGCGAGTGTAGTGTGTGTGAGAATGTGTGCGTGTGTGTGTGTGGGAATGTGCGAGTGTGTCTGTCTGTGTGTGTATGCGCGCAAGTGAGTGTGTGGGAGTGCGTGAGTGTGCGGGTGAGTGAGTGGAAGTGTGTGGGAGGGGATATGCGTGTGTCTGTGGGAATGTGTGTGTCTGTGTGTGGGAATGTTGTGTGTGTGGGACTGGGAGTGCGTGAGTGTGCGAGTGAGTGAGTGGAAGTGTGTGGGAGGGAATATGTGTGTTTGTGGGAATGTGTGTGGATATGTGTGTGTGTGAGTGTGTCGGACTGGGAGTGCGTGAGTGTGCGAGTGGGTGTGTGGAAGTGTGTGTGGGGGTATGCGTGTGTTTGTGGGAATGTGTGCGTCTGTGTGTGGGAATGTGTGTGTATGTGTGAGTGTGTGGGACTGGGAGTGCGTGAGTGTGCGAGTGAGTGTGTGGAAGTGTGTGTGGGGATATGCGTGTGTTTGTGGGAATGTGTGCGTCTGTGTGTGGGAATGTGTGTGTATGTGTGAGTGTGTGGGACTGGGAGTGCGTGAGTGTGCAAGTGAGTGTGTGAAAGTGTGTGTGGGGATATGCGTGTGTTTGTGGGAATGTGTGTGTCTGTGTGTGGGAATGTTTGGATATGTGTGTGTGAGTGTGTGGGATTGGGAATGCGTGAGTGTGCGAGTGAGTGTGTGGAAGTGTGTGAGGGGATATGCGTGTGTTTGTGGGAATGTGTGTGTCTGTGTGTGGTAATGTGTGGATATGTGTGTGTGTGAGTGTGTGGGATTGGGAGTGCCTGAGTGTGTGAGTGAGTGTGTGGAAGTGTGTGTGGGGATATGCGTGTGTTTGTGGGAATGTGTGAATATGTGTGTGTGTGTGAGTGTGTGGGATTGGGAGTGCCTGAGTGTGCGTGTGGGAGTGTGTGTGTGAGGGTGTGTGTATCAGTGTGAGATTCTGACTATCTGTATAAGAGAACAGCTGGAATTTGATGTTCTTTCCCGGAGTGAGATTGGTGGTGGGGGTGACAATTAACCGTGTGGGAGGATGGGAGGGGAAGGCCCCACTGTGTCCGTCGACCCCTCCCCACCCCCCGATTAAAGCCAGGGTGATGCACGATCAATGACCACTAAAGCGAGGTTGTTGTCCAACTGAAGGCTTTAATAAGCTAGATGTTTCCCCCAGCAGCTCAGGTACAGAAAGGAGGCTGCTGGGGTGGCACGGGTTCTTATACCCTGCCTTGCAGGGCGGAGCTACCATACAGCTTGACCAATAGGAAAACATACAATATCTACCAATGGTGTTCCAGCATTACCAGGTACCGTAATACCTCTACACAGACTATCACACAGGGCAGGAATGATCATGAACTCCCTGCTGCCAACTGAGAGCCTTAAATAGGAAATGCTGGACATTGTCAGGGTGGCTTGTTTATTGCTGGGTATTTGTGGATATGTGTATGTTTTGTGAGGGCCACGAAGCATCCAGCACGGGTCTTTAGAATCAAACAGAAAGTAACTTTATTGACCAAAAATATGTACACAGGGCCAGTAGCTGGTTCCCTCTCTAGCCAGTACCACACTGGCCAGCTCCATTTATACAGCTACAACTGCTAATGATTGCTCCCCCCCCCAATTGGGAAGCTCATATTCCCCAGGAAACATAGAGTAACCATGTCCGGACAGGCCTTGGCGTTCCTTGTTGCCATCCAGCGGCGGAGGTCCTCACTGGAGGTCCCTCTACGGAGGTGTCCTCCCTGTCAAACGTGGGGACCTGGGGTGGAGGGTGATGCACGCGGCTGTGCCGTGCAACCACCGCTTGCACCAGTTCACGGACGTACAAGAGCCTTGCCTTTTATGCTGCCTTGTGGAGCCCGTGAGCTACATACATGTTGAATGTCCCAGGTTGCACTCCCTTTTCAGCTTCTTGACAATGTTGTTGTTAAAGTTCTGTTTGCATTTCAGCCCCAAGCTCCTGATCTACGGGCATCCCGTACGGGGGGGGGGGGGGGGGGGGGGGGGGGGTGGAGGGCTGAGGATCTCCTCGTGAACCTGCTCCTGGGCCTGGTGAAGCTTGCCATAAATAGGTCCAGGCAGCGAGCAATCGAAGGGGTCATCCAACCGGACTGTCTGCCCCTCTTCCGCGTCTTTATTCGCGGCCGGGTGTCCCTGGAGCGGGCGGTGGCTACGGGCACGCTCAATGCCTTCCGCGCTCGATGGGCGCCGCAGCGGTTGGACTGTTTCATCGGCCACAGTTTTCACATTTTGATTTAATGTTTTTAAGTTTCCATTCCTCTTTACTCTTTTTGGGCTGTGCTCTGTTTTAGGAACGGCCCCCTTTACTTTATCCCTCAGTTAATTTCTGTTCTTCTATTTAGTTGATTGGGCTCGAAAATAAAACATGAGGTAAGCAATTGTGCCCAGCCAATAGGATCCGGGCAGGTTATAATAGTGTGCGTATGTCTGTGTATGTGTGTATATATCTGTGTGTGTGTGCATCTGTGTGCGTGTGTTTGTGTATGTCTGTGTGTTTGCATCTGCCTGAGCATGTACGCATCTGTGTATGTATGTGTATGTGTTTGTACATATCTGTGTGTGGCTGTGTATCTGTATGTGAGCGATTGTGTATATCTGAAGAGAACATAGAACATACAGTGCAGAAGGAGGCCATTCGGCCCATCGAGTCTACACCGACCTACTTAAGCTCTCACTTCCACCCTATCACCGTGACCCAATAACCCCTCCTAACGTTTTTTTGGTCACTAAGGGCAATTTATCATGGCCAATCCACCTAACCTGCATGTCTTTGGACTATGGGAGGAAACCGGAGCACACGGAGGAAACCCACGCAGGCACGGGGAGAACGTGCAAACTCCACACTGACAGTGACCCAGCGGGGAATCGAACCTGGGACCCTAGCGCTGTGAAGCCACAGTGCTATCCACTTGTGCTACCGTGCTGCCCAATGTGTGTATGTGTGTGTTTGGGTATATCTGTGTGTGTATGTATCCGTATGTGTGTGATTGTGCATATCTGTGTGTATATGTATGTGTGTGTGTTTGCTTGTATGTGTGTGTGTGTGTTTATCTGTGTGTGAGTGTATCTGTATGTGTGTAATTGTGTATATCTGTGTGTATATGTGTCTGTGTATATGCACACTTGTGCATCTGTATACATCTGCACCAGTATCTGCACCACAATGTCACCTCTCTGCTGGTTTTTCTTGTCAGTGTTTGAGTTGCAATATATCACATGAGGCCTGTTGCCAGGACACTTTTTCAGGAAGTGCTGCCGTGTCTGAGACCTTGAATATGACGACTGAGCCTCAGCAACCAGAACAATGGAGCAATAAAGGTCGCACACGCACACCGGCTCATGTCGAAACACTTTCCCGATTATCGTGCACAATGAGTTGCATTTCGCGGAGTTTTTACATAATTCTGCGACGTCCCATAATCCTTTGTCAGACGTGCGATCCCGGTCATGTGCTGCTGGCAGTTCGAGAGGCTGAATTGGAGATTGGTGGGGGGGGGGGGGGGGCTCACATGATTCAGGGGATGCATAGGGGGGCTGGAGTTGGGCCTAATGTCGCATCTTAAGCCTTTGTGGATTCAGTACTCTGGCATGCAATGGACCCTCAGCTCAGCCTACAGATCGAGGCCCACAAGCGCCTGATCAGAGGCCTGATTGCCATCAAAAACACACGGTGGGGCCAAAGATCTCCTAGTAAAATTTAAGGGTCCCCTGTCATGTGAGAGTACGTTTAAGAAATGGGTGTTTAAGAAATGTATATTTAAGAAATGGGTGTTTATCAGTGATGTCAGAGTGTGGGTGGAGCTGGGCTGTCTGTCAGCTTTTTTACTTTCATTTTAGGCTGTTTGCTGCAGGGTGTGTTTTAGTTTAGTTTTCAGAGCTGGATAGCTGCAGTCACAGCCAGAAGGAGTATTAGTCTTTCTCTCTGTAATCTAAAAACTGTAAATCGATCCTTTGGTGATTTAAAACTAATAACTGCTCTCAGTAGTGGCTTTAACCTGATGTGCTTCTGTTAAAATTTCTTTTTTAAGTCTTATGGATGTTAAAAGGACAGCTTAAGGATTACTTAGTGTTATACTCTTTAAGGGTTGTATTTGAATTAATGGTTGCTAAGATGTTCACTGTATGTTTTAAAAAGGTTAACTTGAGTTCACAGAATAAACATTGTTTTGCTTCAAAAATAACTTTCCCATTTCTGCTCTACTACGCCTGTCGAGTGGGCCGTGTGCTCCCCATACCACAATCTATTAAATGTTGTGAGTCAGGTGAACTCCATGATACACTTTGGGGTGCTCTAAACCCTGGCCCATAACAAATTGGGGGCTCAAGGGGGATAAAAGTCTATCTATTGGATAGGTTTAGTGAACTTAAAGACAGTGAGGGGTGAGGATATTGTGGTTGCTTTTCAGGTGTGGTATTCTAGTTTAAGTAGGGAGTCTGATGTGGACAATGGCTCTTTCAGAGGCTCAGACGTTTTTGTGGGTGGAGACGGTCAGACGCAGTACCTTACGGACAGAGACTAAAAGCAGACTGTTAGATTTGGCAAAAACATTGCAGTTAACATTACCTGACAAAATGCGAAAAGATGAGGTAATTATGGTGATGGCTAAGCATTTAACGTTGCCTGAGATACAGTTTGACTCATTGGAAATGGCAAAAAGTCAGTTACAAATTAAACAAATGGAACATGAGAAAGAATTAAAGCAGCTTGAATATGAAAGAAAGAGAGAGAGAGGAAAAAGAAAGAGAAAGGGAGATACAGATCAGGGAAAAAGATAAAGAGAGAGAGTTTGAACTTCAGAAAATGGCCATGAAACATGACAGTCAGTTAAAATTGGCAGACGTAAAGGGAAACGTACAGTTGGATGATAGTGATGAGAATAGTGAGAAAAGCATCAAAGTCGAAGGCTTGGTGGGAATCTATTTCAATATGTCAAAGCATTGCCAAGGTTTGACGAGAAGGAGGTAGAAGCCTTTTTCATTTCATTTGAGAAGATAGCTAAACAAATGAAATGGCCACAGGACATGTGGGTATTACTGATTCAAACAAAGCTGATAGGTAGGGCTAGTGAAGTGTTTACATCACTACCAGAGGAGTTATCTGGGACATATGAGGAGATGAAAAAATCCATCTTAGGTGCATATGAGCTAGTGCCTGAAGCCTACAGACAAAAGTTTCGAAATTTAAGGAAATAATTTGGTCAAATATACATGGAGTTTGAAAGGCTCAAACAGAGTAATTTTGATAGGTGGATAAAGGCTTTGAAAATAGACCAAACGTATGAAGCTCTCAGAGAAATTATACTTTTGGAGCAGTTTAAAAATTCAATTCCTGATGTAGTGAGAACTCATGTGGAAGAGCAGAGGGTTAAAACTGTGAGGTTAGCAGCAGAAATGGCAGATGATTATGAATTAGTTCAGAAATCAAAGCTTGGTTTCCGACATCAGTTTCAGCCTGTGAGGGATAAAAACTGGGGACATGAGAAATACTCAAGTGGTAAAGGTAAAGATGATCTGATGAGAGATAATAAGGAGAGTGTACCTCAGATTAAAAAAGAAATCCAGGAGGGTGGAAAAGAAATGAAAAGTTTCAAATGTTTTCACTGTAATAAACTAGGCCATTGTAAAGTCACAGTGTTGGTGGTTGAAGAAAAGCACTGGGAAGGTTGATATGGTAAAACAGGGTAAGACAGTGGGATTTGTTAGAGTGGTCAAGGAAAGCGCAAGTGAAGCGAAGGAGGTGCAAAAGATTGTACAGCCTGATCAAGAGGTAATTGATAAGAAGGTGCCAGATCTCGTGTGGGTAAAGTTTACTCATGCGTATCAGGAGGAGCAGGTAAAGAAGTCACAATTTTAAGAGATACGGGAGCTAGTCAATCTTTAATGGTAAGAGATGAGGAGTTATGTAGTTTGGGAAGAATGTTGCCAGAAAAGGTGGTAATATGTGGAATTCAGGGTGAGAAGAGTGGTGGGTCAGGTGAACTCCATGATACACTTTGGATTCTCTAAACCCTGGCCCATAACACCCCCAGTACAATTTACTGGTTCCCAGTTGAAGCCTCGGCCTGTGCTTGGTTTAGGGTTGCCAACTGTGATGAAATGCATTCCTGGAGGTTTCATCACATGACTTTCCCACCACACCCCAGTCAGTAGCTGGCCAACACGGCCATCTTTGTGATGTCCGGCCTTCCTATGCCAATCGGAAGCAAATTGGACGATATTTGACTGTCACCTAAACAGGCAGGTTTTTTCCCCTCAATTTTCAATACTTTTATATCTGGTAGTGGGAAATGTTGAAATAAAACGACAAAAAAACGCAATAATCTCCAGCCAGAAGTGCCGAGTGGATGATCCAAATCGGTCTCCTCCAGAGGTCCTCCAGATGCTGATCTTCAGCCAATACGATTCACTCCACGTGATATCAAGAAACAGCTAAAGTCACTGGACACTGCAAAGGCTATGGGCCCTTACAATATCCCGGCAATATTACTGAAGACCTGTGCTCCAGAACTTGCCGCACCCCTAGCCAAGCTGATCCAGTCCAGCTGCAATACTGTAATCTACCCGGCAATGTGGAAAATTGCCCAGGTATGTCCTGTACACAAGAAACAGGATAAATCCAACCCAGCCAATTACCGCCCTATCAGTCTACTCTCCATCATCAGAATAGTGATGGAAGGAGTCATCGACAGCGCTATCAAACAGCACTTACTCAGCAATAACCTGCTCACGGACGCTCAGTTTGGGTCCCGCCAGGGTCACTCAGTTCATGACCTCATTACAGCCTTGGTTCAAACATGGACAAAAGAGCTGAATGCCAGAGGTGAGGTGAGAGTGACTGCCCCTTGACACCAAGGCAACGTTTGACCGAGTGTGGCATCAAGGAGCCCGAGCTAAACTGGAGTCAATGGGAATCAGGGGGAAATCCCTCTGCTGGTTGGAGTCATACCCGGCACAAAGGAAGATGGTTGTGGTGGTTGGAGGTCAGTCACCTCAGCTCCAGTTCCTCAGGGTAGTGTCCTCGGCCCAACCATCTTCAGCTGCTTCATCAATGACCTTCCCTCCATCATAAGGTCAGAAGTGGAATGTTTGCGGATGACTGCACAATGTTCAGCACCATTCCCAACTCCTCAGATAATGAAGCAGCTCATGTCCAAATGCAGCAAGACCTGGACAATATCCAGGCTTAGGGCTGACAAGTGGCAAGTTACATTCACGCCACACAAGTGCCCGGCAATGACCATCTCCAATAGAACATAGAACATTACAGCGCAGTACAGGCCCTTCGGCCCTCGATGCTGCGCCGACCTGTGAAACCACTCTTAAGCCCATCTACACTATTCCCTTATCGTCCATATGTCTATCCAATGACCATTTGAATGCCCTTAGTGTTGGCGAGTCCACTACTGTTGCAGGCAGGGCATTCCACGCCCTTACTACTCTCTGAGTAAAGAACCTACCTCTGACATCTGTCTTATATCTATCTCCCCTCAATTTAAAGCTATGTCCCCTCGTGCTAGACATCACCATCCGAGGAAGAAGTCTCTCACTGTCCACCCTATCCAAACCTCTGATCATCTTGTATGCCTCAATTAAGTCACCTCTTAACCTTCTTCTCTCTAATGAAAACAGCCTCAAGTCCCTCAGTCTTTCCTCATAAGGGGCGCGATTCTCCAACCCCCCACCGGGTCGGAGAATCGCCGGGGGCTGGCGTCAATCCCGCCCCCGCCGGTTGCCGAATTCTCCGGCACCGGATATTCGGCGGGGGCGGGAATCGCGCCGCGCCAGTTGGCGGCCCCCCCCGGTGATTCTCCGGCCCGTATGGGCCGAAGTCCCGCTGCTAGGATGCCTGTCCCACCGGCGTGGATTAAACCACCTCTCTCACCGGCGGTACAAGGCGGCGCGTGTGGGCTCCGGGGTCCTGGGGGGGGTGATATGGCCCCGGGGGGTGCCCCCACGGTGGCCTGGCCCACGATCGGGGCCCACCGATCTGCAGGCGGGTCTGTGCCATGGGGGCACTCTTTTCCTTCCGCCTTCGCCACGGTCTCCACCATGGCGGAGGCGGAAGAGACTCCCTCCACTGCGCATGCGCGGGGATGCCGTGAGCGGCCGCTGACGCTCCCGCGCATGCGCCGCCCGGCACTGTCATTTCCGCGCCAGTTGGCGGGGCACCAAAGGCCTTTCCCGCCAGCTGGCGGGGCGGAAATCAGTCCGGCGCCGGCCTAGCCCCTCAGGGTTAGGGCTCGGCCGCTCAAGGGGCGGAGGATTCCGCACCTTTGGGGCGGCGCGATGCCGGTCTGATTCGCGCTGTTTTTGGCGCCGGTCGGCGGACATCGCGCCGATTGCGGAGAATCCCGCCCAAGATCTTCCCTCCATACCTGGCAACATTCTGGTAAATCTCCTCTGCACCCTTTCCAATGCTTCCACATCCTTCCTATAATGCGGCGACCAGAATTGCACGCAATACTCCAAATGTGGCCTGTAGCCACCTGAGTTGGCCACTTCCCGACTTAAAATGGAGAACCACAAAGGCTGAAGGGAAATTCAGCCAACACAAGCAAAGACTAGCAAATACAGAAATCATGTATATTGGAACCTGCAAAACAACCAGACAGCACCGAAACCAGCAGCCATCTGCATAGTAATGTAGCAGCCAGCTACATAGTAATGTGCGATTCCCAGGCACAATGGCAACATTTAAGGTAAATAAAGCCAAGCCAGACTCCTCGGCGCCAGCAGGAGCCAAGACAAAGGAAGGCCAACGGACACTAAGGACCGCCCAGCGATCAGGGAACCGCTCCAGCATTGGAGAAATCGATCCAAGTGATCGGAAGGCAGTCCAATCACTTGGAACCAGGTACGGGGTCCGCCCCGAAGGGCGGGGAGCCCCTGGGGACTATAAAGTAAAGCCCCCAAGTTCAAATCGTCCTTCTTGGCAGGGTCACTCAGCAGCGAATCAACCCTTGACAGTGAACTGCCCAAGCTGCCGCATCAACCAAGTAAGTCCCAAGTCAATGCTCGCTACGAGATAGGCGCTCCTAGCTACCAGTCCCTACCAGCTTTTGAATCCTGCAGACTCAGGACCTGAACGAAAGGCCATTTGTTCCCCTGACCTGGTGGGCCAGTCCGAATCTAAGTATCGGCCTGTTAGTTATAGAAATAGCCTAGAAAGTAGTTATGCATGAGTAGTGATTTACTGTGTATAATAAATGTGTTTTGATTAGAATCTTACTAATTGGTGTGTTGAGTTATTGATCATGACTTGAACTTGAACCTCGTGGCGGTATCATAAAGATGCCTGGCGACTCGAGTCAAAGGTTAAACAAACAGAGCAAATTACGATTTAAGAGCCAACCAAAAGCTAGCAACAGGCCGTACCAGAGTTTTGTACAGCTGCAACATGACCTCATGGCTCCGAAACTCAATCCCTCTACCAATAAAAGCTAACACACCGTACGCCTTCTTAACAACCCTCTCAACCTGGGTGGCAACTTTCAGGGATCCTTGTGGTACACCACTAGTAACTGGACTCCAGTCTGAACATTTCCCATCAACCACCACCCTTTGTCTTCTTCCAGCTAGCCAATTTCCGATCCAAACTGCTAACTCACCCTGAATCCCATGCTTCCGTATTTTCTGCAGTAGCCTACCGTGGGGAACCTTATCAAACGCTTTACTGAAATCCATATACACCACATCAACTGCTTTACCCTCATCCACCTGTTTGGTCACCTTCTCAAAGAACTCAATAAGGTTTGTGAGGCACGACCTACCTTTCACAAAACTGTGTTGACTATCTCTAATCAAATTATTCCTTTCCAGATGATTTTACATCCTATCTCTTATAAACCTTTCCAAGATTTTGCCCACAACAGAAGTAAGGCTCACTGGTCTATAGTTACCGGGGTTGTCTCTACTCCCCTTCTTGAACAAGGGGACAGCATTTGCTATCCTCCAGTCTTCTGGCACTATTCCTGTAGACAAAGATGACTCAACGATCAAAGCCAAACGCTCAGCAATCTCCTCCCTAGCTTCCCAGAGAATCCTAGGATAAATCCCATCCGGCCCAGGGGACTTATCTATTTTCACACTTTCCAGAATTGCTAACACCTCCTCCTTATGAACCTCAAGCCCTTCTAGTCTAGTAGCCTGAATCTCAGTATTCTCCTCGACAACATTGTCTTTTTCCTGTGTGAATACTGACGAAAAATGTTCATTTAGCACCTCTCTTATCTCCTCGGACTCCAAGCACAACTTCCCACTACTGTCCTTGACTGGCCCTACTCTTACCCTAGTCATTTGTTTATTCCTGACATATCTACAGAAAGCTTTAGGGTTATCCTTGATCCTCCCTGCCAAAGACTTCTCATGTCCCATCCTGGCTCTTCTTCGCTCTCTCTTTCGGTCCTTCCGAGCTAACTTTTAACTCTTGAGCGCCCTAACTGAACCTTCATGTCTCATCTTTACATAGGCCTCCTTCTTCCTCTTGACAAGTGTTTTGACTGCTTTAGTAAACCACGGTTCCCTTGCTCAACAACTTCCTCCCTGCCTGACAGGTACATACTAATCAAGGACACGCAGTAGCTGTTCCTTGAACAAGCTCCACATTTCCATTGTACCCATCCCCTGCAGTTTTCCTCTCCATCCGATGCATCCTAAGTCTTGTCTCATCGCATCATAATTGCCTTTCCCCCAGATATAACTCTTACCCTGCGGTATATACCTATCCCTTTCCATCACTAAAGTAAACGTAATGGAATTGTGGTCACTATCACCAAAGTGCTCACCTTCCTCCAAATCTAACACCTGTCCTGGTTCATTACACAGTACCAAATCCAATGTGGCCTCGCCTCTCAGTGGCCTATCTACATACTGTGTCAGGAAACCCTCCTGCACACATTGGACAAAAACAAACCCATCTAAAGTACTCGAACTATAGAGTTTCCAGTCAATATTTGGAAAGTTAAAGTCCCCCATAATAACTACCCTGTTGCTTTCGCTCCTATCCAGAATCATCTTTGCAATCCTTTCCTCTACATCTCTGGAACTTTTCGGAGGCCTATAGAAAACCCCTAACAGGGTGACCTCTCCTTTCCTGTTTCTAACCTCAGCCCATACTACCTCAGTAGACGAGTCCTCATCAAACGTCCTTTCTGCCACCGTAATAGTGTCCTTGATTAACAATGCCACCCCTCTCCCTCTTTTACCACCTTCCATGAGCTTACTGAAATATCTAAACCCCGGCACCTGCAACAACCAGTCCTGTTCCTGCTCTATCCATGTCTCCGAAATGGCCACAACATCGAAGTCCCAGGTACCAACCCATGCCGCAAGTTCACCCACCTTATTCTGGATGCTCCTGGCATTGAAGAAGACACGCTTTAAACCACCTTCCTGCCTGCCGGTACACTCCTGCAACTTTGAAACCTTACTCATGACCTCACTACTCTCAACCTCCTGTATACTGGAGCTACAATTCAGGTTCCCAAGCCCCTGCTGAACTAGTTTAAACCCTCCCGAAAAGCATTAGCAAATTTCCCCCCCAGGATATTGGTACCCCTCTGGTCCAGGTGCAGACCATCCCGTTTGTAGAGGTCCGCCGACCCCAGAATGAGCCCCAATTATCCAGAAATCTGAAACCCTCCCTCCTGCACCATCCCTGTAGCCATGTGTTCAACTCCTCTCTCTCCCTATTCCTCGTCTCGCTAGCACGTGGCATGGGTAACAACCCAGAGATAATAACTCTGTTTGTCCTAGATCTAAGTTTCCACCCTAGCTCCCTGAATTCCTGCCTTACATCCCTATCCCTTTTCCTACCTCTGTCGTTGGTACTTATGTGGACCACAACTTGGGGCTGCTCCCCCTCCCCCTTAAGGACCCCGAAAACAATAAGAGAGGATCAAAACATCACATCTTGGCATTCAATTGGCATTACCATCACTGAATCCCCCAGCATCCTGGGGCTACCATTGACTGGAAACTGAACTAGGCTAGCCACATTAATACTGTGGCTACCAGGGCAGGTCAGAGGCTGGGCATCCTGTGGTGAGTAACTCACCTCCTGACTCCCCAAAACCTGTTCACCATCCACAAAGCACAAGTCAGGAGTGTGATGGAACACTCTCCACTTGCCTGGGTGAGCACAGCTCCAACAACACTCAAGAAGCTCGACACCATCCAGGACAAAGCAGCCCCGTTTGATTGGCACCCCATCCACAAACATTCACTCCCTCCACCACCAATGAACAGTAGCAGCCGTGTGCACCCTCTACACGATGCACTGCAGGAACACATCAAGGCTCCTTCGGCAGCACCTTCCAAACCCACAACTGCTACCACCCAGAAGGACAAGGTCCTGGGAGCCCCACCACCTGGAGGTTCCCCTCTGAGCCACTCACCATCAGGACTTGGGAATATAGCGGCCGTTCCTCCACGGTCGCTGGGTCTTGATCCTGGAACTCCCTAACAGCACTGAGGGTGTACCTACACCGCAAGGCCTGCAGTGTTTTAAGAAGGTAACTCACCACCACCTTCTCAAAGGGCAACTAGGGATGGGCAACAAATATTGGCCGAGCCAGCGACGGCCACACCTGTAAAACATTAATTGAAAAAAAAGCATGTTCGGATGGTGTTTTTCTAGGATTGCACACAGCCGTGTCCTGGGGATTGATAAGAATAATAATCTTTATTGTCACAAGTAGGCTTACATTAACACTACAATGAAGTTACTGTGAAAAGCCCCTAGTCGCCACATTCCAGCGCCTGTTCGGGTACACAGAGGGAGAATTCCGAATATCCAATTCACCTAAAAGTACGTCTTTCGGGACTTGTGGGAGGAAACCGGAGCACCCGGAGGAAACCCGCGCAGACACGGGGAGAAATTGTAGACTCCACACAGACAGTGACCCAAGCCGGGAATCAAACCCGGGACCCTGGCGCTGCGAAGCAACAGTGCCAACCACTGAGCTACCGTGATGGTCAATCCCTGGATATTCCGGGACAATGCTGGAGGGTTGGAGACCCAAGTTCACGATGGGCTTGTACGGAGTGAATTCCCGTGACCCTTTATCTGTGACACCCCGAAGTGCTCCAAAACCAGGCGCGCGCTATTGGAGAGGGGACCGCGAGCTGGGTTTGACACACTTCAACTCTGACCCCCGCAGACTGCGGCCCACCGAAAGCAGGAGCCAATCGGAGGGACGGTCAGCCTCAGGGGCAAGAATTGGCAACCCCCCCTCCCCCACCCCCCACCCCCCACCCTCGCTAATTTGGAGTCAGATCAGCACCGGGTTTACCTCTCCGCCGTCTCAGACACCACGATTCCCGAGCGGATTGCGTGCAGCCTGTTCATTCTGGGGATGATCCGCAGTCATTCTTGGAAGTCTCTCGCTTACTGTTACTAACAAGCGTCCGGGCTGCTTCCTGTAACTGTCTGAGTTCAACTGTTGCACACTCTGCCACTCAGCTCTTTCTCAAGGGCTGTAAACAAACAACACCGATCCACTCTCCCAATCCTGTCCCTGCCAGGCCAGCATAGCCATCACCGCCTGTCAAGTCATGTTCATTCATCATCCCTGCGTTTTCCACCTACACTGGCTTAGAATCACTGAATCACAGAATATTACAGTATCAAGTCTGCACCGACGTATGACAGGCTCTGACCTACCAACCTAATCCCACTTGCCAGCCCTTGGCCCAGAGCATTGAATGTTAAGACGTGCCAACTGCTCATCCAGGTACTTTTTAAAGGATGTGAGGCAACCCGCCTCTCCCACCCTCCCAGGCAGCGCGTTCCAGACCCGCCTCTCCCACCCTCCCAGGCAGTGCGTTCCAGACCCTCACCACCCTCCCAGGCAGTGCGTTCCAGACCCGCCTCTCCCACCCTCCCAGGCAGTGCGTCCCAGACCCTCACCTCCCTTTGGGTAGAAACAATTTTCTTCAAATCCTCCCTAAACCTCCTGTCTGAGTCCCCTCATACCTGTCCCTTCAGCTAAGGGGAGCAGCTGCTCCCTATCCACCCTGTCCATGCCCCTCATAATCTTGTTCACCTCGATCAGGTCGTCCCTCAGTCTTCTCTGCTCCAGCAAAAACAACCCAAGCCTATCCAACCTCTCTTCATAACTTAAATGTTCCATCCCAGGCAACATCCTGGTGAATCGCCTCTGCTCCCCCTCCAGTGCAATCACATCCTTCCAATAACGTGGCGACCAGAATTGCACACAGTGGGCGCGATTCTCCGACCCCCCCACCGGGTCGGAGAATCGTCGGGGGCTGGCGTGAATCCCGCCCCCGCCGTGTCCCGAATTCTCCGCCACCAGAGATTCGGCGGGGGCGGGAATCGCGCCGCGCCGGTCGGCGGGCCCACCCTCCGGCGATTCTCCGGCCCGCGATGGGCCGAAGTCCCGCCGCTGTCAACCCTCTCCCGCCGGCGTGGATTAAACCACCTTTTGAACAGCGGGACACGGCGGCGCGGGCGGGCTCCGGGGTCCTGGGGGGGGGGGGGCGTGGGGCGATCTGGCCCTTGGGGGTGTCCACACAGTGGCCTGGCCCGCGATCGGGGCCCACCGATCCGCGGGCAGGCCTGTGCCACGATGGCACTCTTTTTCATCCACCTTCGCCATGCTCTTCACTATGGCGGAGGCGGAAGAGACCCCCCCTCCCCTGCGCATGCGCGGGGATGACGTCAGCAGCCGTTGATGCTCCCGCGCATGCGTCGCCCGGCGAAGACCTTTCGGCCCCGGCTGGCGTGGCGCCAAAGGCCTTTCCCGCCAGTCGGCGGAGCGGAAACCACTCCGGCGCAGGCCGAGCCCCTCACGGTGAGGGCTTGGCCCCTAAAGATGCGGAGACTTCCACACCTTTGGGGCGGCCCGACGCCGGAGAGGTTCCCGCCACTCCATTACACCGGAACCCCCCGCCACACCGGGTAGGGGAGAATCCTGCCCAGTACTCCAGCTGTGGCCTCACCAAAGTTCTATACAACTCCAACATGACCTTCCTGCTTTTGTAATCTACGCCCCGATTGATAAAAGCCATCTATCTTCACCCTCCGTCTCCTACCGCTAAGCCAATTATGAATCCACCTTATCAAGTTCCCCTGTGTCTGACGTGCATTTGCCTTCTTAATAAGTCTCCCATGTGGAACCATGTCAAAGGCTTTGGTAAAATCCATGTAAACTGCATCAACTACACTACCCTCATCTATACACTTGGTTACATGTTCAAGCATTTCCGCCATCAACAAGCCAAGATCTTTGCGCTCCTCCGTTACTGGGGCGGGATTCTCCGGTCCCCTAACCGTGAGTTTCTCGGAGGTGCGCCATTCGTTGGCGGGGGGGGGGGGGGATTCTCTCTTCCCACTGCTTGTCAATGGGAATTCCCATTGAAGCCTCGCCACGCTGCCGGGAAACCTGCAGGCGGAGGTGTACTGCCAGCGGGAACAGTTAGTCCCGACAGCCAGAAAATTCCAGCCCTGATCTCTTGACCAGTTTCCTCGCTCCACCATTGGCGGCCGTGTCTTCAGCTGCCCGCACGGGCCCTGAAACCTCTGGAACTCCCAACTCCCAAACCCTCTCCGTCTCCCTACCTCGCCTTCCTCCTTAAGACACTCCTTTAAGGCCTCTGCCTTTCACCAACGACTTGTACTTATACACCACCTCTAACGTTAATAAAACATCCCAAGGTGCTTCACCGCAACTTTAAACAGCAAAACAGTACACCCAGTGTAATGACATAATGAACCAAAAAATATTTATTTACAAATGATCTTCAAGAGCAGCATTGTGTTTGCAGCTAATTCTAAAATACCCTTGGCCTACCCCTGAGGGTGATTCCCCACTCTGAGTCTCGATTGGTCACCCAAACCAGGTGACCCGTACTCTGCTGTGTTGCCCTTAAAAGAGTCAATCATCACATTTGGCCACTTAAGCAGATATCAGGGACAGGTGATCAAACACTTGTTCAAAGAGACAGGTTCTTTCAGAGCATCATAAAGGTGGTCCATGGTTTAATGTGGGAATGGGATCCAGGGAACCAGGAGGTGGATCTCACCAAGGCTGGCCAGCTCAGTGGGCTGGACAGCTGGTTCGTGATGCGGAGCGAGGCCAGCAGTGTGGGTTCAATCCCTGTACCAGCTGAGGTTATCCCTGAGGCCTTCTCAACCTTGCCCCTCGCCTGAGGTGTGGTGACCCTCAGGTTAAATCACCACCAGTCAGCTCTCCCTCCTCAAAGGGGAAAGCAGCCTGTGGTCATCTGGGGCTATGACGACTTTACTCCTGGACAAACGCAGCTCGGAGGGAGTCTGCATGGTGGGGGGGGGGGGGGGGGGGGGGAATCAAACACTGTTGCTGTATTATCTCCATATGAGACTCAGTCTCCGAGCGTGTTTAATTCTGCAGTGGAGTGTTAAGGGAGCTATAGAAATGCAAGCTGTTGTTACAGCAGCTATGTATCTCCAGGTAAGCTCTTTTATAACTGGTCAGTAACCTTTGACCTGGCATTTGAGGTTCAAAGGGCAAAACCTCACCTGGTTCACTAAGGGAGGAAATCAACCCTCCTTGCTCATTCTGGGACTACACGTGACTCCAGTCTCGCTGCAATGTGGTGGACTTTTAACTGGGCCCCCTCCCTTCCTCTCCCTTAGGCTGAGCAACCAAGGTGTCCTCACCCATGTTGCACAGATACCTAGAACCTCAGAGGAGGAATTAAAACCGTAGGTTTCCTCCCAGAACTAACTGGAGGATTGAAAATATTCCAGCGCCTCAACACATTCCGATTTACTGGACCTGGTTTCACAATGTGGCTATCGTGGGGCAGCTTGACTCACAACAAAAACATCTCATCCTCTGATAAGAGAGAGAGGGAGGGAGGGAGAGAGAGAGGGAGGAAGAGAGTGGCAGGTAGACTGACAGACAGATAGAGAGAGCAAAAGAGAGAGAAGGGCGGGGAGAGAGAGAAAAACAGACAGAAAAACCGAGAGACAAAGGAAGGGAAAGAAAGAGAGACTGAGAGACAGACAGGTCGAGAGAGAGAGAGAGAGAGAGTCAGGGAGAGTGAGAGACACAGACAGAGAGAGAGAAAGAAAAACAGAGAGAGACAGAAGGGAGAGAGACCCATGGGAGGTGGACAGGGAGCTAGAGATAACGAGATTGAGAGACAGATAGAGAGAAAGCGACAGAGGGAAATAGAGCGGAAGACCAGGAGAATAAGACAGACGAAGACAGCGGGAGAAAGAGAGGGAGAAACATTAGAGGCTGCGAGAGGGGGATTGAGAGTCAGAGAGGGATAGAGATTGAGAGATAGAGTGAAACTGGGAGAGAGAAAGAGAAAGACACAAAGAGAGGGAGGCAGAGAGCAACTGAGCAACAGAGAGAGACCGAGGGAAAGGGAGTCACAGAGCCTGAAAAGAGCAGGACAAGAGGCAGACACGGAGAGTGAGAGAGGGATAGAAGGAAAGCTAAAAAAAAATGATAGTTGAGCGGGTGAATGAGAAAGAGGTTGTCCCACCTCTTTACCAGGAATTCTCATGAACTTTACCCTCCTTTCCTGTTGTTTATAATCACTTGAATATTTGTTTGGCTGAGTCACCATGAATTTACAACATTAGTGTTTACAATGTTACCTAACACTCTAGACTGCGTCTTCATATCAGAGTGACAGAGCCACTCAAACAGGGTGTGTCAGACAGACCCAGATTCGACTGCCCGACTGCTGTGCCCACACACAAACCCAGCTGACTGCCAGTAACATAGAGAGCACACAGGCTGCCAGTGAAAGAGCGTGCACTGCAATCTACACTGGCTGCCAAAACCTCTGTTTGCACTGCCCATCTATAATACTGCCCTAGCTATCTATAACATTACGCACACTGGTTTCTATAATACCACACTGGCTCTCTGTAACACTGCACCCGCTGATTTCTATAATACTGCACTGGCTCTCTGTAACACTGCGCCCGCTGATTTCTATAATACTGCACTGGCTCTCTGTAACACTGCACCCGCTGATTTCTATAATACTGCCCCAGCTATCTATAACATTGCGCACACTGGTTTCTATAATACTGCCCCAGCTATCTATAAACTTGCACACACTGGTTTCTATAATACCGCACTGGCTCTCTGTAACACTGCGCCCGCTGTTTTCTATAATACTGCCCTAGCTATCTATAACACTGCGCCCGCTGATTTCTATAATACTGCACTGGCTCTCTGTAACATTGCGCCTGCTGATTTCTATAATACCGCCCTAGCTATCTATAACATTGCGCACACTGGTTTCTATAATACCGCACTGGCTCTCTGTAACACTGCACCCACTGATTTCTATAATACTGCACTGGCTCTCTGTAACACTACGCCCGCTGATTTCTATAATACTGCCCTAGCTATCTATAACATTGTGCCCACTGGTTTCTATAAGACTGCACTGGCTCTCTGTAACACTGTGCCCGCTGATTTCTATAATACTGCACTGGCTCTCTGTAACACTGCACCCGCTGGTTTCGATAATACTGGACTGGCTCTCTGTAACACTGCACCCGCTGATTTCTATAATACTGCACTGGCTCTCTGCAACATTGGCACACTGATTTCTATAATACTGCACTGGCTCTCTGTAACACTGCACCCGCTGATTTCTATAATACTGCACTGGCTCTCTGTAACACTGCACACACTGGTTTCTATAATACTGCACTGGCTCTCTGTAACACTGCGCCCAGTGATTTTGATAATACTGCACTGGCTCTCTGTAACACTGTGCCCGCTGATTTCTACAATACTGCACTGGCTCTCTGTAACACTGTGCCCGCTGATTTCTATAATACTGCACTGGCTCTCTGTAACACTGAGCACACTGGTTTCTATAATACTGCACTGGCTCTCTGTAACACTGCGCACACTGGTTTCTATAATACTGCACTGGCTCTCTGTAACACTGCGCCCGCTGATTTCTACAATACTGCACTGGCTCTCTGTAACACTGCGCCCGCTGATTTCTATAATACTGCACTGGCTCTCTGTAACACTGCGCCACTGATTTCTATAATACTGCACTGGCTCTCTGTAACACTATGCCCGCTGATTTATATAATACTGCACTGGCTCTCTGTCACACTGCACCCGCTGGTTTCTATAATACTGCACTGGCTCTCACTAACACTGCGCCCGCTGGTTTCTATAACACTGCACTGGCTCTCTGTAACACTGTGCCCGCTGGTTTCTATAATACTGCACTGGCTCTCTGTAACACTGTGCCCGCTGGTTTCTGTAACAATGCATTGGCTCTCTGTAACACTGCGCCTGCTGATTTCTATAATACTGCACTGGCTCTCTGTAACACTGCGCCTGCTGATTTCTATAAGACTGCACTGGCTCTCTGTAACACTGCACCCGCTGATTTCTATAATACTGCACTGGCTCTCTGTAACACTGCGCCTGCTGATTTCTATAATACTGCACTGGCTCTCTGTAACACTGCGCCTGCTGATTTCTATAATACTGCACTGGCTCTCTGTAACACTGCGCCTGCTGATTTCTATAATACTGCACTGGCTCTCTGTAACACTGCGCCTGCTGATTTCTATAATACTGCACTGGCTCTCTGTAACACTGCGCCTGCTGATTTCTATAATACTGCACTGGCTCTCTGTAACACTGTGCCCGCTGGTTTCTATAATACTGCACTGGCTCTCTGTAACACTACACCCGCTGATTTCTATAATACTGCACTGGCTCTCTGCAACATTGGCACACTGATTTCTATAATACTGCACTGGCTCTCTGTAACACTGCACCCGCTGATTTCTATAATACTGCACTGGCTCTCTGTAACACTGCACACACTGGTTTCTATAATACTGCACTGGCTCTCTGTAACACTGCGCCCAGTGATTTTGATAATACTGCACTGGCTCTCTGTAACACTGTGCCCGCTGATTTCTACAATACTGCACTGGCTCTCTGTAACACTGTGCCAGCTGATTTCTATAATACTGCACTGGCTCTCTGTAACACTGAGCACACTGGTTTCTATAATACTGCACTGGCTCTCTGTAACACTGCGCACACTGGTTTCTATAATACTGCACTGGCTCTCTGTAACACTGCGCCCGCTGATTTCTACAATACTGCACTGGCTCTCTGTAACACTGCGCCCGCTGATTTCTATAATACTGCACTGGCTCTCTGTAACACTGCGCCACTGATTTCTATAATACTGCACTGGCTCTCTGTAACACTATGCCCGCTGATTTATATAATACTGCACTGGCTCTCTGTCACACTGCACCCGCTGGTTTCTATAATACTGCACTGGCTCTCATTAACACTGCGCCCGCTGGTTTCTATAACACTGCACTGGCTCTCTGTAACACTGTGCCCGCTGGTTTCTATAATACTGCACTGGCTCTCTGTAACACTGTGCCCGCTGGTTTCTGTAACAATGCATTGGCTCTCTGTAACACTGCGCCTGCTGATTTCTATAATACTGCACTGGCTCTCTGTAACACTGCGCCTGCTGATTTCTATAAGACTGCACTGGCTCTCTGTAACACTGCACCCGCTGATTTCTATAATACTGCACTGGCTCTCTGTAACACTGCGCCTGCTGATTTCTATAATACTGCACTGGCTCTCTGTAACACTGCGCCTGCTGATTTCTATAATACTGCACTGGCTCTCTGTAACACTGCGCCTGCTGATTTCTATAATACTGCACTGGCTCTCTGTAACACTGCGCCTGCTGATTTCTATAATACTGCACTGGCTCTCTGTAACACTGCGCCTGCTGATTTCTATAATACTGCACTGGCTCTCTGTAACACTGTGCCCGCTGGTTTCTATAATACTGCACTGGGTCTCTGTAACACTGCACCCGCTGATTTCTATAATACTGCACTGGCTCTCTGTAACACTGCGCCTGCTGATTTCTATAATACTGCACTGGCTCTCTGTAACACTGCGCCTGCTGATTTCTATAATACTGCACTGGCTCTCTGTAACACTGCGCCTGCTGATTTCTATAATACTGCACTGGCTCTCTGTAACACTGCGCCTGCTGATTTCTATAATACTGCACTGGCTCTCTGTAACACTGCACCCGCTGATTTCTATAATACTGCACTGGCTCTCTGTAACACTGCACCCGCTGATTTCTATAATACTGCACTGGCTCTCTGTAATACTGCACCCGCTGATTTTTACATTACTGCACTGGCTCTCTGTAAAACTGTGGCCGCTGATTTCTATAATACTGCACTGGCTCTCTGTAACACTGCGCCTGCTGATTTCTACAATACTGCACTGGATCTCTGTAACACTGCGCCCGCTGATTTCTACAATACTGCACGGGCTCTCTGTAACACTGCACCCGCTGATTTCTATAATACTGCACTGGCTCTCTGTAATACTGCACCCGCTGATTTTTACATTACTGCACTGGCTCTCTGTAACACTGTGGCCGCTGATTTCTATAATACTGCACTGGCTCTCTGTAACACTGCGCCTGCTGATTTCTACAATACTGCACTGGATCTCTGTAACACTGCGCCCGCTGATTTCTACAATACTGCACGGGCTCTCTGTAACACTGCACCCGCTGATTTCTACAATACTCCACTGGCTCTCTGTAACACTGTGCACACTGGTTTCTATAATACTGCACTGGCTCTCTGTAACACTGAGCACACTGGTTTCTATAATACTGCACTGGCTCTCTGTAACACTGCGCACACTGGTTTCTATAATACTGCACTGGCTCTCTGTAACACTGCGCCCGCTGATTTCTACAATACTGCACTGGCTCTCTGTAACACTGCACCCGCTGATTTCTATAATACTGCACTGGCTCTCTGTAACACTGAGCACACTGGTTTCTATAATACTGCACTGGCTCTCTGTAACACTGCGCACACTGGTTTCTATAATACTGCACTGGCTCTCTGTAACACTGCGCCCGCTGATTTCTACAATACTGCACTGGCTCTCTGTAACACTGCACCCGCTGATTTCTACAATACTCCACTGGCTCTCTGTAACACTGTGCACACTGATTTCTATAATACTGCACTGGCTCTCTGTAACACTGCGCCCGCTGATTTCTATAATACTGCACTGGCTCTCTGTAACACTATGCCCGCTGATTTATATAATACTGCACTGGCTCTCTGTCACACTGCACCCGCTGGTTTCTATAATACTGCACTGGCTCTCACTAACACTGCGCCCGCTGGTTTCTATAACACTGCACTGGCTCTCTGTAACACTGTGCCCGCTGGTTTCTATAATACTGCACTGGCTCTCTGTAACACTGTGCCCGCTGGTTTCTGTAACAATGCATTGGCTCTCTGTAACACTGCGCCTGCTGATTTCTATAATACTGCACTGGCTCTCTGTAACACTGCGCCTGCTGATTTCTATAAGACTGCACTGGCTCTCTGTAACACTGCACCCGCAGATTTCTATAATACTGCACTGGCTCTCTGTAACACTGCGCCTGCTGATTTCTATAATACTGCACTGGCTCTCTGTAACACTGCGCCTGCTGATTTCTATAATACTGCACTGGCTCTCTGTAACACTGCGCCTGCTGATTTCTATAATACTGCACTGGCTCTCTGTAACACTGCGCCTGCTGATTTCTATAATACTGCACTGGCTCTCTGTAACACTGCGCCTGCTGATTTCTATAATACTGCACTGGCTCTCTGTAACACTGTGCCCGCTGGTTTCTATAATACTGCACTGGCTCTCTGTAACACTGCACCCGCTGATTTCTATAATACTGCACTGGCTCTCGGTAACACTGCGCCTGCTGGTTTCTATAATACTGCACTGGCTCTCTGTAATACTGCACCCGCTGATTTTTACATTACTGCACTGGCTCTCTGTAACACTGTGGCCGATGATTTCTATAATACTGCACTGGCTCTCTGTAACACTGCGCCTGCTGATTTCTACAATACTGCACTGGATCTCTGTAACACTGCGCCCGCTGATTTCTACAATACTGCACGGGCTCTCTGTAACACTGCACCCGCTGATTTCTATAATACTGCACTGGCTCTCTGTAATACTGCACCCGCTGATTTTTACATTACTGCACTGGCTCTCTGTAACACTGTGGCCGCTGATTTCTATAATACTGCACTGGCTCTCTGTAACACTGCGCCTGCTGATTTCTACAATACTGCACTGGATCTCTGTAACACTGCGCCTGCTGATTTCTACAATACTGCACGGGCTCTCTGTAACACTGCACCCGCTGATTTCTACAATACTCCACTGGCTCTCTGTAACACTGTGCACACTGGTTTCTATAATACTGCACTGGCTCTCTGTAACACTGAGCACACTGGTTTCTATAATACTGCACTGGCTCTCTGTAACACTGCGCACACTGGTTTCTATAATACCACACTGGCTCTCTGTAACACTGCACCCGCTGATTTCTATAATACTGCACTGGCTCTCTGTAACACTGCGCCCGCTGATTTCTATAATACTGCACTGGCTCTCTGTAACACTGCGCCCGCTGATTTCTATAATACTGCCCCAGCTATCTATAACATTGCGCACACTGGTTTCTATAATACTGCCCCAGCTATCTATAAACTTGCACACACTGGTTTCTATAATACCGCACTGGCTCTCTGTAACACTGCGCCCGCTGTTTTCTATGATACTGCCCTAGCTATCTATAACACTGCGCCCGCTGATTTCTATAATACTGCACTGGCTCTCTGTAACATTGCGCCTGCTGATTTCTATAATACCGCCCTAGCTATCTATAACATTGCGCACACTGGTTTCTATAATACCGCACTGGCTCTCTGTAACACTGCACCCACTGATTTCTATAATACTGCACTGGCTCTCTGTAACACTACGCCCGCTGATTTCTATAATACTGCCCTAGCTATCTATAACATTGTGCCCACTGGTTTCTATAAGACTGCACTGGCTCTCTGTAACACTGTGCCCGCTGATTTCTATAATACTGCACTGGCTCTCTGTAACACTGCACCCGCTGGTTTCGATAATACTGCACTGGCTCTCTGTAACACTGCACCCGCTGATTTCTATAATACTGCACTGGCTCTCTGCAACATTGGCACACTGATTTCTATAATACTGCACTGGCTCTCTGTAACACTGCACCGCTGATTTCTATAATACTGCACTGGCTCTCTGTAACACTGCACACACTGGTTTCTATAATACTGCACTGGCTCTCTGTAACACTGCGCCCAGTGATTTTGATAATACTGCACTGGCTCTCTGTAACACTGCACCCGCTGATTTCTATAATACTGCACTGGCTCTCTGTAACACTGCGCCACTGATTTCTATAATACTGCACTGGCTCTCTGTAACACTATGCCGGCTGATTTATATAATACTGCACTGGCTCTCTGTCACACTGCACCCGCTGGTTTCTATAATACTGCACTGGCTCTCACTAACACTGCGCCCGCTGGTTTCTATAACACTGCACTGGCTCTCTGTAACATTGTGCCCGCTGGTTTCTATAATACTGCACTGGCTCTCTGTAACACTGTGCCCGCTGGTTTCTGTAACAATGCATTGGCTCTCTGTAACACTGCGCCTGCTGATTTCTATAATACTGCACTGGCTCTCTGTAACACTGCGCCTGCTGATTTCTATAAGACTGCACTGGCTCTCTGTAACACTGCACCCGCTGATTTCTATAATACTGCACTGGCTCTCTGTAACACTGCGCCTGCTGATTTCTACAATACTGCACTGGATCTCTGTAACACTGCGCCCGCTGATTGCTACAATACTGCACGGGCTCTCTGTAACACTGCACCCGCTGATTTCTATAATACTGCACTGGCTCTCTGTAATAATGCACCCGCTGATTTTTACATTACTGCACTGGCTCTCTGTAACACTGTGGCCGCTGATTTCTATAATACTGCACTGGCTCTCTGTAACACTGCGCCTGCTGATTTCTACAATACTGCACTGGATCTCTGTAACACTGCGCCCGCTGATTTCTACAATACTGCACGGGCTCTCTGTAACACTGCACCCGCTGATTTCTACAATACTCCACTGGCTCTCTGTAACACTGTGCACACTGGTTTCTATAATACTGCACTGGCTCTCTGTAACACTGAGCACACTGGTTTCTATAATACTGCACTGGCTCTCTGTAACACTGCGCACACTGGTTTCTATAATACTGCACTGGCTCTCTGTAACACTGCGCCCGCTGATTTCTACAATACTGCACTGGCTCTCTGTAACACTGCACCCGCTGATTTCTATAATACTGCACTGGCTCTCTGTAACACTGAGCACACTGGTTTCTATAATACTGCACTGGCTCTCTGTAACACTGCGCACACTGGTTTCTATAATACTGCACTGGCTCTCTGTAACACTGCGCCCGCTGATTTCTACAATACTGCACTGGCTCTCTGTAACACTGCACCCGCTGATTTCTACAATACTCCACTGGCTCTCTGTAACACTGTGCACACTGGTTTCTATAATACTGCACTGGCTCTCTGTAACACTGAGCACACTGGTTTCTATAATACTGCACTGGCTCTCTGTAACACTGTGCACACTTGTTTCTATAATACTGCACTGGCTCTCTGTAACACTGCGCCCGCTGATTTCTACAATACTGCACTGGCTCTCTCTAACACTGCGCCCGCTGATTTCTATAATACTGCACTGGCTCTCGGTAACACTGCGCCCGTTGATTTCTATAATACTGCACTGGCTCTCTGTAACACTGTGCCCGCTGATTTCTATAATGCTGCACTGGCTCTCTGTAACACTGTGCCCGCTGATTTCTATAATACTGCACTGGCTCTCTGTCACACTGCACCCGCTGGTTTCTAGAATACTGCACTGGCTCTCTCTAACACTGCGCCCGCTGGTTTCTATAATACTGCACTGGCTCTCTGTAACACTGTGCCCGCTGGTTTCTATAATACTGCACTGGCTCTCTGTAACACTGAGCACACAGGTTTCTAGAATACTGCACTGGCTCTCTGTAACACTGCACCCACTGGTTTCTATAATACTGCACTGGCTCTCTGTAACACTGCACCTGCTGATTTCTATAATACTGCACAGGCTCTCTGTAACACTGCACCCGCTGATTTCTATAATACTGCACTGGCTCTCTGTAACACTGCACACACTGATTTCTATAATACTGCACTGGCTCTCTGTAACACTGCGCCCGCTTATTTCTATAATACTGCACTGGCTCTCTGTAACACTGCACCCGCTGATTTCTATAATACTGCACTGGCTCTCTGTAACACTGCGCACACTGATTTCTATAATACTGCCCAGCTATCTATAACATTGTGCCCACTGGTTTCTACAATACTGCACTGGCTCTCTGTAACACTGCGCACACTGATTTCTATAATACTGCCCTAGCTATCTATAACATTGTGCCCACTGATTTCTATAATACTGCACTGGCTCTCTGTAACACTGCGCCCGCTGATTTCTACAATACTGCACTGACTCTCTCTAACACTGCGCCCGCTGATTTCTATAATACTGCACTTGCTCTCTGTAACACTGCGCCCGCTGATTTCTATAATACTGCACTGGCTCTCTGTAACACTGTGCCCACTGATTTCTATAATGCTGCACTGGCTCTCTGTAACACTGTGCCTGCTGATTTCTAAACTACTGCACTGGCTCTCTGTAACACTGTGCCCGCTGATTTCTATTATACTGCACTGGCTCTCTGTAACACTGCACCCGCTGATTTCTATAATACTGCACTGACTCTCTGTAACACTGCACCCGCTGATTTCTATAATACTGCACTGGCTCTCTGCAACATTGGCACACTGATTTCTATAATACTGCACTGGCTCTCTGTAACACTGCACCCGCTGATTTCTATAATACTGCACTGGCTCTCTGTAACACTGCACACACTGGTTTCTGTAATACTGCACTGGCTCTCTCTAACACTGCGCCCGCTGGTTTCTATAATACTGCACTGACTCTCTATAACATTGCGCCTGCTGATTTCTATAATACTGCCCTAGCTATCTATCTATCACATTGCGCACACTGGTTTCTATAATACCACACTGGCTCTCTGTAACACTGCACCCGCTGATTTCTATAATACTGCATTGGCTCTCTGTAACACTGCGCCCGCTGATTTCTATAATACTGCCCTAGCTATCTATAACATTGTGCCCACTGGTTTCTATAATACTGCACTGGCTCTCTGTAACACTGTGCACACTGGTTTCTATAATACTGCACTGGCTCTCTGTAACACTGAGCGCACTGGTTTCTATAATGCTGCACTGGCTCTCTGTAACACTGTGCCCGCTGATTTATATAATACTGCACTGGCTCTCTGTAACACTGCACTCGCTGATTTCTTTAATACTGCACTGGCTCTCTGTAACACTGTGCCCGCTGATTTATATAATACTGCACTGGCTCTCTGTAACACTGCACCCGCTGGTTTATATAATACTGCACTGGCTCTCTCTAACACTGCGCCCGCTGGTTTCTATAATACTGCACTGGCTCTCACCTTTAGTATTTAAGGCTCTCAGTTGGCAGCAGGGAGTTCACGATCATTCCTGCCCTGTGTGATAGTCTGTGTAGAGGTATTACGGTACTTGGTAATGCTGGAACACCATTGGTAGATATTGTATGTTTTCCTATTGGTCAAGCTGTATGGTAGCTCCGCCCTGCAAGGCGGGGTATAAGAACCCGTGCCACCCCAGCAGCCTCCTTTCTGTACCTGAGCTGCTGGGGGAAACATCTAGCTTATTAAAGCCTTCAGTTGGACAACAACCTCGCTTTAATGGTCATTGATCGTGCATCACCCTATCCTTAATCGGGGGGGAGGGGTCGACGGACACAGTAGGGCCTTCCCCTCCCACCCTCCCACACGGTTAATTGTCACCCCCACCACCAATCTCACTCTGGGAGAGA
This sequence comes from Scyliorhinus torazame, assembly GCF_047496885.1. Classification (NCBI taxonomy): domain Eukaryota; kingdom Metazoa; phylum Chordata; class Chondrichthyes; order Carcharhiniformes; family Scyliorhinidae; genus Scyliorhinus; species Scyliorhinus torazame. Next base: position 31,454,217 of record NC_092731.1, read on the forward strand.
ACATCAAATTCCAGCTGTTCTCTTATACAGATAGTCAGAATCTCACACTGATACACACACCCTCACACACACACTCCCACACGCACACTCAGGCACTCCCAATCCCACACACTCACACACACACACATATCCACACATTCCCACAAACACAGGCATATCCCCTCACACACTTCCACACACTCACTCGCACACTCAGGCACTCCCAATCCCACACACTCACACACACACATATCCACACATTCCCACACACAGACACACACATTCCCACAAACACAAGCATATCCCCTCACACACTTCCACACACTCACTCGCACACTCACGCATTCCCAATCCCACACACTCACACACACACATATCCACACATTCCCACACATAGACACACACATTCCCACAAACACACGCATATCCCCACACACACTTTCACACACTCACTTGCACACTCACGCACTCCCAGTCCCACACACTCACACATACACACACATTCCCACACACAGACGCACACATTCCCACAAACACATGCATAGCCCCACACACACCCACTCGCACACTCACGCACTCCCAGTCCCACACACTCACACATACACACACATTCCCACACACAGACGCACACATTCCCACAAACACACGCATATCCCCACACACACTTCCACACACTCACTCGCACACTCACGCATTCCCAATCCCACACACTCACACATACACACACATTCCCACACACAGACGCACACATTCCCACAAACACACGCATACCCCCACACACACTTCCACACACCCACTCGCACACTCACGCATCATCCACCTGTTTGGTCACCTTCTCAAAGAACTCAATAAGGTTTGTGAGGCACAACCTATCCTTCACAAAACCGTGTTGACTATCTCTAACTAGCACTGCATACCACTGGCTATCTGTAACACTGGCTAACTGGCTAACCACAACAGCATTCACTGAATTTCTATAACACCACATGCACATCTATAACTTTCCTCACACTGTCAAAATATATATGTGCATTCACTGCCTCTGTACAGCTACGTTCACTGGCTGGCTGTGACGCTGCATACATTGGCTATCTGAATCCCTGAATACACTGGCTGCTTATAATACAATGTGCACTAGTTTTGTATAACACTGCGACCATGGGCTGACGATCACACTATGGACATTGGCAATTTTTAAGACCGTGGGCACTGGTTCCATGAAACACTGTGGATACTGGCAACGTGTAACACTGAGCACTGGCTGTCCATGACACTGTGAGCACTGGCTGTTTTTAACACAGTGGACACCGGCTGTCTTTAACGCTGTGAGCACTGGCTGTCTTTAACACAGTGGACACTGGCTGTCTTTAACACTGTGAGCACTGGCTGTCTTTAACATTGTGGGCACTGGCTGTCTTTAACACTGTGAGCACTGGCTATCTTTAACATTGTGGACACTGGCTGCCTTTAACATTGTGAGCACTGGCTATCTTTAACATTGTGAACACTGGCTGCCTTTAACACTGTGAGCACTGGCTATCTTTAACATTGTGAACACTGGCTGTCTTTAACACTGTGAGCACTGGCTATCTTTAACATTGTGGACACTGGCTGCCTTTAACACTGTGAACACTGACTGTCTTTAACACTGTGAACACTAGCTGTTTTTAACACAGTGGACACCTGCTGTCTTTAACGCTGTGGACACTGGCAGTCTTTAACACGGTGAGCACTGGCTGTCTTTAACACTGTTAACACTGGCTGTCTTTAACACTGTTAATACTGGCTGTCTTTCACACAGTGGAAACTGGCTGTCTTTAATGCTGTGAGCACTGGCTGTCTTTAATACTGTTAACACTGGCTGTCTTTAACACAGTGGACACTGGCTGTCTTTAATGCTGTGAGCACTGGCTGTCTTTAACACTGTTAACACTGGCTGTCTTTAACACAGTGGACACTGGCTGTCTTTAACACAGTGGACACTGGCTGTCTTTAATGCTGTGAGCACTGGCTGTCTTTAACACTGTTAACACTGGCTGTCTTTAACACAGTGAGCTTGCTTTTTTTTGATCAGTTTGATTTTATTGCTCCGCATTTTAATGATTTCTCTGCCCCTCTATTTGTCTTAATTTAACCTTGCTTTTTTATTATTAAACTTCAAACGATCATTGCAAAATATTGTTTGACAAAACTTTCCCATGATTGGCCAGATGCCATATTGCAACGTGATCTGCAGTAGTCGTGTGGTCTGGAGACCAGGGAAAAGCAGAAATTGTATTTCTGTAGCGCCTTTCACATCCCTTGGACATTTCAAAGCACTTTACGCCAACGCAGTAATTATTGGCGCACTGCCACCGATGCCAAGCAGTAAACGGCTCAGCCAAGCTACACACAGCAAGATCCCATGGCCGCTCATTCCTAAAATGAGCCTGAATCCGATTGAAGGTGGAATAATGGTCCAGGTCACTGGGAGAACGCACGGCTCTTCCGCAAAGCAGCAGTCCCGATCCCTTGGCCCTCATGCAGGAGCGGCAGGCACGGCCTGGTGTCCAACGCCTAACCTGAAAGGCAGAACGCCCACCAAGGGCACGGCCGTCCGCTCATCACAGTTCTGCAACGGGGCAGGACCCACAACGTTTAAACCCAGGTGTGCGCTGCCAAAACTGCCGTGGTGGCAAGGCGGGCAAGAATTCCCTGAGAACGACTCCTTTTGGACACTCCTGACCCTTGAGACAAAGAGGACATCATTGTCCTATTCTCCCAAAGGTGGTGGGAAGCTCAGAGCACTGTCGGAAGGCACTCCCTCCCCCCACCCCAAAAAGCTCGGAGAATCTGGGGGCACCTTCTGGTCAGAGCGAGCTTTGTGGCTTCACAGTTCCCACAAGGCCTCGCTTCGTAAACATCTTGCTTTGGGGAAGTTGACGAGATTCTCAGAGGGCTACCTGTCCCCTGTCCACAGCAGTGAGTGAGAAACAAGCCATTGTTCAGATGATTGCCTGATTTGCAGAAGTGTCGTTCTGGGTAGGCCCCAGACGACCAGATTCTGGTAAGGGTGACTCACTGGGGTCAGTGCCAGGAACTGAGAAGATAAACAGAAAGCCTGGTGACAACCTCGTTTCCCAACACAGCACCAGCAGAAAAACAGTCTGCCCGGCCTCCAGGCAGAACACTGGGATTAGCAGAGGAAGCTCACAGACTCCTTCGCCCTGAGCCTCGACGGATCCGTGCACGTGGCTCTGAACCTTGCCTCCCGGCTGGCCGCCTCCAGACGGCAGGCGGGCACCTGGCGAGCTGCTCAGGAGGCCGGGAACTCAGAGGGTGAGGGTATTGTTGGCTTCACTGCCTGTGGTACCCCTCCCCACTTCGTTGGGCCTTGGAGCCTCCAGACCCAAAGGGCCCCTCCCCAAAAGGGTTGCACAGGGAAGCCTCCTTGAAGCTGACAGACCCTGTTTCCCCCATCCCACACAACCACCACCCTACCCCTCCTGGCCCCAAGCCACCATCAGCTAAAAGTTTCCAACTCAGTTGAAAGCCCCTCAATCATGAGCCTTTAATGAGGCCAATCGGCTGTCTGCCTCCTTGGAGCTGGGAAGTGGGCAGAAGACGGGAAATTGTAGGCCGGTTAGCCTGACTTCGGTCATTGGTAAGATTTTAGAGTCTATTATTAAGGATGAGATTGCGGAGTACTTGGAAGGGCATGGTAAAATAGGACTGAGTCAGCACGGCTTCGTCAAGGAGAGGTCATGCCTGACAAATCTGTTAGAATTCTTTGAGGAAGGGCAGCACGGTGGCACAGTGGTTAGCATTGGTGTCTACAGCGCTGAGGGCCCAGGTTCGAATCCTGGCCCTGGGTCACTGTCCGTGTGGAGTTTGCACATTCTCCCCGTGTCTGCGTGGGTTTCACCCCCACAATAGGTGGATTGGCCACGCTAAATTGCCCCTTAATTGAAAAAAATAATTGGGTACTCTAATTTTTTAAAAATTCTTTAAGGGGGTAACGAGGAAGTTAGACAAAGGAGAGCTGGTGGATGTGATCTATTTAGGTTTCCTGAAAGCCTTTGACAAGGTTAGGAGGCTGCTAAATAAGAGCCCATGGTGTCAAGGGTAAGATCCTGGCGTGGATAGAGGATTGGCTGACTGGCAGAAGGCAGAGAGTGGGGATAAAGGGGTCTTTTTCAGGGTGGCAGCCGGTGACTAGTGGTGTTTCGCAGGGGTCAGTGTTGGGACCACAATTATTCATGTTAACGATCTGGAAGAAGGAACTGAGGGCAATGTTGCGAAGTTTGCAAATTATACAAAGATATGCAGAGGGACAGGTAGTATTGAGGAAGCGGGGGGGGCTGCAGAAGGACTTGGACAGGCTAGGAGAGTGGGCAAAGAAGTGGCAGATGGAATACAATGTGGAAAAGTGTGAGGATATGCACTTTGGAAGGAAGAATAGAGGCATAGACTATTCCTGGCCCTGATGGGGTGCATCCCAGAGTGTTAAAAGAGATGACTAGGGAAATTGTAAACGCACTAGTGATAATTTATCAAAATTCACTAGACTCTGGGGTGGTCCCAGAGGATTGGAAAGTAGCAAACGTGACACCACTGTTTAAAAAAGGAGGTCGGCAGAAAGCGGGTAAGTATAGGCCGGTAAGCTTAACTTCGGTTGTAGGGAAAATGCTGGAATCTATCATTAAGGAGGAAATAGCGGGGCACCTGGAGGGAAATTGTCCCATTGGGCAGACGCAGCATGGGTTCATAAAGGGTAGGTCGTGTCTGACTAATCTGGTAGAATTTTTTGAGGACATTACCAGTGCAGTAGATAATGGGGAGCCAATGGATGGGGTATATCTGGATTTCCAGAAAGCTTTGGACAAGGTGCCACACAAAAGGTTGCTGCATAAACTAAAGATGCATGGCATTGAGGGTAAAGTGGTAGCATGGGTAGAGGATTGGTTAACTAACAAAAATCAGAGAGTGGGGATAAATGGGCATTTCTCTGGTTGGCAACCTGTAACTAGTGGGGTCCCTCAAGGATCAGTGTTGGGCCCGCAGTTGTTCACAATTTACATAGATGATTTGGAGTTGGGGACCAAGTGCAATGTGGCAAAGTTTGCAGATGACACTAAGATGAGTGGTAAAGCAAAAAGTGCAGAGGATACCGGAAGACTGCAGAAGGATTTGGATAGGTTAGGTGAATGGGCTAGGGTCTGGCAGATGGAATTCAATGTTGCCAAGTGTGAGGCTATTCATTCAATAATAGAATGGATTATTATTTAAACGGTAAGATGTTAAAACATGCTGCTGTGCAGAGGGACCTGGGTGTGCTGGTGCACGAGTCGCAAAAAGTTGGTGTGCAGGTGCAACAGGTGATTAAGAAGGCTAATCGAGTTTTGTCTTTCATTGCTAGAGGGATGGAGTTCAAGACTAGGGAGGTTATGCTGCAGTTGTATAAGGTGTTTGTGAGGCCACATCTGGAGTATTGTGTTCAGTTTTGGTCTCCTTACCTGAGAAAGGACATATTGGCACTGGAGGGAGTGCAGAGGAGATTCACTAGGTTGATCCCAGAGTTGAGGGGATTAGATTATGACGAGAGGTTGAGTAGACTGGGACTGTACTCATTGGAGTTTAGAAGGACGCGGGGGGATCTTATTGAAACATATAAAATTATGAAGGGAATAGATAGGATAGATGCGGGCAGGTTGTTTCCACTGGTCGGGGAAAGCAGAACTAGGGGGCATAGCCTCAAAATAAGGGGAAGTAGATTTAGGACCGGGTTTAGGAGGAACTTCTTCACCCAAAGGGTTGTGAATCTCTGGAATTCCTTGCCCAGTGAAGCAGTTGAGGCTCCTTCTTTAAACGTTTTTAAGAAAAAGATAGATACCTTTCTAAAGAATAAAGGGATTCGGGGATATGGTGTACGGGCCGGAGAGTGGAGCTGAGTCCACAAAGATCAGCCATGATCTCATTGAATGGCGGAGCAGGCTCGAGGGGCCAGATGGCCTACTCCTGCTCCTAGTTCTTATGTTCTTATGTTCTATGTTTTCTAAATGGAAAAGACTTTGGAAATCTGAAGCACAAAGGGACTTTGGAGTCCTTGTTCACGATTCTCTTAAGGTTAACGTGCAGGTTCAGTCGGCAGTTAGGAAAGCAAATGTAATGTTAGCATTCATGTCGAGAGGGCTAGAATACAAGAGGAGGGATGTACTGTTGAGGCTGTATCAGGCTCTGGTCAGACCCCATTGGAATATTGCAAGCAGTTTTGGGCCCCGTATCTAAGGAAGGATATGCTGGCTTTGGAAAGGGTCCAGAGGAGGTTCACAAGAATGATCCCTGGAATGAAGAGCTTGTCGTATGAGGAACGGTTGAGGACTCTGGGTCTGTACTCGATGGAGTTTAGAAGGATGAGTAGGAACTCATTGAAACTTACAGGATACTACGAGGCCTGGATCGAGTGGATGTGGAGAGGATGTTTCCACTAGTAGGAGAGACCAGATCCCGAGGGCACAACCTCAGGCTGATGGGACGATCCTTCAAAACAGGGATTAGGAGGAATTTCTTCAGCCAGAGGATGGTGATTCTGTGGAACTCTTTGCCGCAGAAGGCTGTGGAGGCCAAATCACTGAGTGTCCCGAAGACAGAGATAGATAGGTTCTTGATTAATAAGGGGATCAGGGGTTATGGGGAGAAGGCAGGAGAATGGGGATGAGAAAAATATCAGCCATGATTGAATGAAGGAGCAGACTCGATGGGCCAAAAGGCCTAATTCTATGCCGATTCTTATGGGCTAATTGGCAGGACCGGATCAGAGAGCCAAGCCAGCATGGTTCCCCTTGTATTTGTCATCCCCTCACTTCTCCCTATGTGATGGCAGGACTGATGTATGAGGAGAGACTGAATCGGTTAGGATTGTATTCACCACAGTTCAGAAGAACGAGGGGAGAATCTCATAGAAACCTCTAAAATCCTAACAGGACTAGACAGGGTAGATGCCGGTAGGATGTTCCTGATGGTGGGGGTGTCTAGAACCAGGGGGTCACAGTCTGAGGACCATTTAGGACAGAGGTGAGGCGAACTTTCTTCAGCCAGAGAGTGGTCGACCTGCGGAATTTGTTACCACAGAAAGTAGTTGAGGCCCAAAAACTATGTTTTCAAGAAGCAGTTAGATATAGCACTTGGAGCAAAGCAAAGGGGATCAAAGGATATGGGGGGGAAAGTGGGATTAGGCTATTATGTTGGATGATCAGCCATGATCATAATGAATGGCGGAGCAGGATCGAAGGGCCGAATGGCCTCCTCCTGCTCTCATTTTCTATGTTTCTTCTTCGATATAATGTCACGGGATCTGCGACAGCCACCTGAAGGAGAGTTCGACGTATCACGTGGAAGACGGCCCTCCGGCTTTGCGGCGCTTCCTCAGTACCGCGTTGGAGAGTGTCGGCCTCGATTCTCGCGGTCGGCCCCCCGCAGCGGGACGCGAAGCCACAAATTCCGGTGAAAGTGCGACCCACTGCGCCAAGGCAGATACAGGAACACCCTTCCCCACTCCCCTCCCTTCCCAAACCCCCCCAAACAGAAACAGGACGGGTGACATCCTCCGCCACTGCGTCAATGCCAGTTGACCTCTGGCCCTCAGTGTCGGTCAGGGCGTCGCAAGTTCTGAGAAGGTAGAGCGGTGGGGATGCGAAAAGAGAAGTGAAAAACAGACAGACCAGAGACGGAGATGTTTCCCGACCGTTCCCAAGTGTACATAAAGAGAGAAGATACCCACAGCCCTGGACGGTTAGTGACCCTGTTGGCACATTGAAAAGGAACTGAAAGACACAAGCTGTTTTGAAGCATTCAGGCAGAGCGGGGTTTCCCCCTGAGGTACAGCTGCTCCTCTATTTGTTCCCAATCGCACAGTCCTTTCGCTTTGAAATATTTACAGCTCTCTGAAACCAATCACTTCCCATCACACACAAAGCCTCTCTCAGAATGACATCGAAAAACACAGAAACACCCTTATTGATTGTGAGTGAGACGCATGTGACCCAGTTTAAAATAAACAAAGAAAACAGTGTAAGAACCGGCCAGCTTTATCTGTTCTTCAACTGCAGCTTTGATTTATAAATCAGTGAAGAGAGAATTGTCCTCATCAAACACTCTCAGGACAGGTACAGCACAGGGTTAGATACAAAGTAAAGCTCCCTCTACACTGTCCCCATCAAACACTCCCAGGACAGGTACAGCACGGGGTTAGATACAGAGTAAAGCTCCCTCTACACTGTCCCCATCAAACACTCCCAGGACAGGGACAGCACGGGGTTAGATACAGAGTAAAGCTCCCTCTACACTGTCCCCATCAAACACTCCCAGCACAGGTACAGCACGGGGTTAGATACAGAGTAAAGCTCCCTCGACACTGTCCTCATCAAACACTCCCAGGACAGGTACAGCACGGGGTTAGATACAGACTAAAGCTCCCTCTATACTATCCCCATCAAACAGTCCCAGGACAGGTACAGCACGGGGTTAGATACAGAGTAAAGCTCCCTCTACATTGTCCTCATCAAACTTTCCCAGGACAGGTACAGCACGGGTTAGATACAGAGTAAAGCTCCCTCTGCACTGTCCCCATCAAACATTCCCAGGACAGGTACAGCACGGGGTTAGATACTGAGTAAAGCTCTCTCCACACTGTCCCCATCAAACATTCCCAGGACAGGTACAGCACGGTGTTAAATACAGAGTAAAGCTCCCTCTTCACTGTCCTCATCAAACAATCTCAGGACAGGTACAGCACGGGATTAGATACCGAGTAAAGCTTCCTTTACGCAATCCCCATCAAACACTCCCAGGATAGGTACAGCACGGGGTTAGATACAGAGTAAAGCTCCCTCTTCACTGTCCTCATCAAACATTCCCAGGACAGGTACAGCATGGGGTTAGATACAGAGTAAAGCTCCCTCTACATTGTCCCCATCAAGTTTTCCCAGGACAGGTACAGCACGGGGTTAGATACAGAGTAAAGCTCCCTCTGCACTGTCCCCATCAAATACTCTTAGGACAGGTACAGCACGGGGTTAGATACTGAGTAAAGCTCTCTCCACACTGTCCCCATCAAACATTCCCAGGACAGGTACAGCACGGTGTTAAATACAGAGTAAAGCTCCCTCTTCACTGTCCTCATCAAACAATCTCAGGACAGGTACAGCACGGGATTAGATACCGAGTAAAGCTTCCTTTACGCAATCCCCATCAAACACTCCCAGGATAGGTACAGCACGGGGTTAGATACAGAGTAAAGCTCCCTCTACACTGTCCCCATCAAACACTCCCAGGACAGGTACAGCACGGGGTTAGAGACAGAGTAAAGCTCCCTCTTCACTGTCCTCATCAAACAATCTCAGGACAGGTACAGCACGGGATTAGATACCGAGTAAAGCTTCCTTTACGCAATCCCCATCAAACACTCCCAGGATAGGTACAGCACGGGGTTAGATACAGAGTAAAGCTCCCTCTACACTGTCCCCATCAAACACTCCCAGGACAGGTACAGCACGGGGTTAGAGACAGAGTAAAGCTCCCTCTTCACTGTCCTCATCAACCATTCCCAGGACAGGTACAGCATGGGGTTAGATACAGAGTAAAGCTCCCTCTACATTGTCCCCATCAAGTTTTCCCAGGACAGGTACAGCACGGGGTTAGATACAGAGTAAAGCTCCCTCTGCACTGTCCCCATCAAATACTCTTAGGACAGGTACAGCACGGGGTTAGATACTGAGTAAAGCTCTCTCCACACTGTCCCCATCAAACATTCCCAGGACAGGTACAGCACGGTGTTAAATACAGAGTAAAGCTCCCTCTTCACTTTCCTCATCAAACAATCTCAGGACAGGTACAGCACGGGATTAGATACCGAGTAAAGCTTCCTTTACGCAATCCCCATCAAACACTCCCAGGATAGGTACAGCACGGGGTTAGATACAGAGTAAAGCTCCCTCTACATTGTCCTCATCAAACTTTCCCAGGACAGGTACAGCACGGGTTAGATACAGAGTAAAGCTCCCTCTACACTGTCCTCATCAACCATTCCCAGGACAGGTACAGCATGGGGTTAGATACAGAGTAAAGCTCCCTCTACATTGTCCCCATCAAGTTTTCCCAGGACAGGTACAGCACGGGGTTAGATACAGAGTAAAGCTCCCTCTGCACTGTCCCCATCAAATACTCTTAGGACAGGTACAGCACGGGGTTAGATACTGAGTAAAGCTCTCTCCACACTGTCCCCATCAAACATTCCCAGGACAGGTACAGCACGGTGTTAAATACAGAGTAAAGCTCCCTCTTCACTGTCCTCATCAAACAATCTCAGGACAGGTACAGCGCGGGATTAGATACCGAGTAAAGCTTCCTTTACGCAATCCCCATCAAACACTCCCAGGATAGGTACAGCACGGGGTTAGATACAGAGTAAAGCTCCCTCTACACTGTCCCCATCAAACACTCCCAGGACAGGTACAGCACGGGGTTAGAGACAGAGTAAAGCTCCCTCTTCACTGTCCTCATCAAACAATCTCAGGACAGGTACAGCACGGGATTAGATACCGAGTAAAGCTTCCTTTACGCAATCCCCATCAAACACTCCCAGGATAGGTACAGCACGGGGTTAGATACAGAGTAAAGCTCCCTCTACATTGTCCTCATCAAACTTTCCCAGGACAGGTACAGCACGGGTTAGATACAGAGTAAAGCTCCCTCTACACTGTCCTCATCAACCATTCCCAGGACAGGTACAGCATGGGGTTAGATACAGAGTAAAGCTCCCTCTACATTGTCCCCATCAAGTTTTCCCAGGACAGGTACAGCACGGGGTTAGATACAGAGTAAAGCTCCCTCTGCACTGTCCCCATCAAATACTCTTAGGACAGGTACAGCACGGGGTTAGATACTGAGTAAAGCTCTCTCCACACTGTCCCCATCAAACATTCCCAGGACAGGTACAGCACGGTGTTAAATACAGAGTAAAGCTCCCTCTTCACTGTCCTCATCAAACAATCTCAGGACAGGTACAGCGCGGGATTAGATACCGAGTAAAGCTTCCTTTACGCAATCCCCATCAAACACTCCCAGGATAGGTACAGCACGGGGTTAGATACAGAGTAAAGCTCCCTCTACACTGTCCCCATCAAACACTCCCAGGACAGGTACAGCACGGGGTTAGAGACAGAGTAAAGCTCCCTCTTCACTGTCCTCATCAAACAATCTCAGGACAGGTACAGCACGGGGTTAGATACCGAGTAAAGCTTCCTTTACACAATCCCCATCAAACACTCCCAGGACAGGTACAGCACGGGGTTAAATATAGAGTAAAGCTCCCACTAAACTGTCCCTGTCAAACACTCCCAGGACAGGGACAGTATGGTGTTAGATACAGAGTAAAGCTCCCTCTACACTGTCCCCATCCAACACTCCCAGGACAGGTACAGCACGGGGTTAGATACAGAGTAAAGCTCCCTCTGCACTGTCCTCATCAAACAATCTCAGGACAGGTACAACACGGGGTTAGATACAGACTAAAGCTCCCTCTATACTATCCCCATTAAACAGTCCCAGGACAGGTACAGCACGGGGTTAGATACAGAGTAAAGCTCCCTCTACATTGTCCCCATCAAACACTCCCAGGACAGGTACAGCACGGGGTTAGATACAGAGTAAAGCTCCCTCTGCACTGTCCCCATCAAACATTCCCAGGACAGGTACAGCACGGGGTTAGATACAGAGTAAAGCTCCCTCTACACTGTCCCCATCAAACACTCCCAGGACAGGTACAGCACGGGGTTAGATACAGAGTAAAGCTCCCTCTACACTGTCCCCATCAAACACTCACAGGACAGCGACAGCACGGGGTTAAATACAGAGTAAAGCTCTCTCTACACTGTCCCCATCAAACACTCACAGCACAGGTACAGCACGGGGTTAGATACAGAGTAAAGCTCCCTCTACATTGTCCTCATCAAACTTTCCCAGGACAGGTACAGCACGGGTTAGATACAGAGTAAAGCTCCCTCTGCACTGTCCCCATCAAACATTCCCAGGACAGGTACAGCACGGGGTTAGATACAGAGTAAATCTCCCTCTACATTGTCCCCATCAAGCTTTCCCAGGACAGGTACAGCACGGGGTTAGATACAGAGTAAAGCTCCCTCTGCACTGTCCCCATCAAATACTCTTAGGACAGGTCCAGCACGGGGTTAGATACCGAGTAAAGCTCTCTCCACACTGTCCCCATCAAACATTCCCAGGACAGGTACAGCACGGTGTTAAATACAGAGTAAAGCTCCCTCTACACTGTCCCCATCAAACACTCCCAGGACGGGTACAGCACAGGGTTAGATACCGAGTAAAGCTCCCTCCACACTGTCCCCATCAAACACTCCCAGGACAGGTACAGCACGGGGTTAAAAATAGAGTAAAGCTCCCATTACACTGTCCCTTTCAAACACTCCCAGGACAGGTACAGCACGGGGTTAGATACAGAGTAAAGCTCCCTCTACACTGTCCCCATCAAATACTCCCAGGACTGGTCCGGCACGGGGTGAGATACCGAGTAAAGCTCCCTCTACACTGTCCCCATCAAACACTCGCAGGACAGGTACAACACGGGGTTAGATACAGAGTAAAGCTCCCGCTACACTGTCCCCATCAAACATTCCCAGGACAGGTACAGCACGGGGTGAGATACCGAGTAAAGCTCCCTCTACACTGCCCCCATTAAACACTCCCAGGACAGGTACAGCACGGGGTGAGATACAGAGTAAAGCTCCCTCTGCACTGCCCCCATCAAACACTCCCAGGACAGGTACAGCACGGGGTTAGATACAGAGTAAAGCTCCCTCTAAACTGTTCCCATCAAACATTCCCAGGACAGGTACAACACGGGGTTAGATACAGAGTAAAGCTCCCTCTACACTGTCCCCATCAAACACTCCCAGGACAGGTACAACACGGGGTTAGATACAGAGTAAAGCTCCCTCTAAACTGTCCCAATCAAACACTCCCAGGACAGGTACAGCATGGGGTTAGATACAGAGTAAAGCTCCCTCTACACTGTCCCCATCAAACACTCCCAGGACAGGTACAGCACGGGGTTAGATACAGAGTAAAGCTCCCTCTACACTGTCCCCATCAAACACTCCCAGGACAGGTACAGCACGGTGTTAGATACAGAGTAAAGCTCCCTCTACACTGTCCCCATCAAACACTCCCAGGACAGGTACAGCACGGGGTCAGATACAGAGTAAAGCTCCCTCTACACTGTCCCCATCAAACACTCCCAGGGCAGGTACAGCACGGGGTCAGATACAGAGTAAAGCTCCCTCTGCACTGTCACCATCAAATGCGCCCAGGACAGGTAAAGCATGGGGTTAGATACAGAGTAAAGCTCCCTCTACACTGTCCGCTCAGTTGCTCTGATGGTCACTGCCTCATTGAACCTTTTTGCCACTGGAACCTTCCAAGTCTCCATTCGTGATCTACGCAGAATCTCCCAATCGGAAGTATAAGGGAGGTGACCACAGCCCTTTTCAATAAAGCTCAGCATTACGTGCAGGTCTATACGGACAATGCAGGCCAGGCTGCCAGAGCTGTAGAATTCACTTGGATTCCCAGCTTCCTGCAAGTGTGGGTGTGCCATTGACTGCACACAAGAGGCCTGGCCAGCTCCCTGGCAGCATTCTGCGCGATTCGTTAATAGAAAAGGCTGACGGAAAGCTGGTCCAGCTAGGTACCCAGACAGCTCTCAGCATTCGCACATTTTAAGTTACTCGCAGGTACGAGAGATATTCGAGGGAGCTCAGCATAATTGACTCCTCAGTGTAACGAGGTACCCACCTCCCAGAGGAGATGGCGAAAGAAGCCCATTTGCCGCAGAGTGCACTTGAGGAGAGATACAATGCTACACATGTTACGCAAGGACTTAAATAGAGCAGATTATTGACCTCTTATAGACGCATTTCCGATGTTTGTAGTGGTCAGGTGGGGCTCTCCAATACTCGCCACAGAGTATGTCCCGTATCATCGTCATTTCCTCCACCCTGCACAGGGGCGGGGGGGGGCGTGTTGCCAGAGGGACACATGGGAGGAGCTAATTGTCACCTCGGACAAGGAGGGCCTGGAAGGGGATGATCCTGAAGCGGGAGAGAAGCCAGACAAGTCACATGAGGAGGCCAATGCACGGGAATGAATCGGGAGCCGTGCTCATGCCAACCTCACAGCGACAAGTTGTTACGAGCGCGGATCTCGTCACACTTCGGTGGCGGCAACAAAACCCTCATTGTCCTCTTCAGCGTACCGCGCACGGTCGTCCCAATCTCGCAATGATCACGCAGGAACCATAAGTCACCTCCAACCCTCACAATGGGGTTATCCCCGGGAGACGTGGGAGCCTAGGGAAGGTGGGCGTGCTGTGGAATGTGATGATCACTGCGCCTTAACAACTACACATAGTGCAGTCCTTTCAGCCATGGTGACAAGTCAAGGCCACTGCATCCTTCAAGAGGCGCAAACGCTATTGCACACATGGCTTCACTCGTGACAGTGGCTCAGCAAGATGACTCTCAAACAAAAAGCATTTAGCGTCACAGTCATGGAGTCCTACAGCACAGAAAGGGCCCTTCGGCCCATCTAGTCTGTGCCGGTCAGAAACAATCACCGAACTATTCCAATTCCATTTTTCAACATTTGGCCCATAGCTTTGTCTGCCCTGCAAGCGCACATCTAAATACTTCTTAAATGTTATGAGGGTCTCTGCCTCCACTGCCCTTTCAGGCAGCGAGTTCCAAACTCCCACCACCCTGAAGTAGGTTTTCTTCACACCCCCTCTAATCCTCCTGCCCCTTACCGTAAATCTCTGCCCCCTGGTCACTGACCCCTCCACCAAGGGGGAAAGTTTTTTCCTGTCGACTCTATCTGTGACCCTCGTAATTTTATACATCTCAATCATGTCCCCCCTCAGTCTCCTCTGCTCCAAGGAAAACAACCCCAGTCAATCCAATCTCTCTTCACAGCTAAAACTCTCCAGCCCAGGCAACATGCTGGTAAATCTCCTCTGCACCCTTTCCAGTGCTATCACATCCCTCCTATTCCAGAACTGCGCACAGCATCATCTCTCTCAGTGCCAGCTCTCATAATTGAGTAATTCAGAGGCTGGATCTGGATACTGAGCTCCAAGATGCTGTGGAACATCAGGTCGTACTGATTTGTTACATAGACGAGTGCTTGAAACACCGAAGTGCACAAGGCTACAGGCCAAGTGCTGGGAAATGAGATGAGAAGAATAGGCCGGCGCAGACAGGATGGGCCGAATGGTCACTTTCTTTGCTGCAAAACCCCATAACTCTAGGGCTGGTTTAGCTCAGTGGGCTGGACAGCTGTTTTGTGATGCAGAACAAGGCCAGCAACGCGGGTTCAATTCCCGTAGCAGCCTCCCCAAACAGGCGCCGGAATGTGGCGACGAGGGGCTTTTCATAGTAACTTTATACTTGTGACAATGAAAGGTTATCATTATTATAACTCTATGAAACAGGTAAACTAGGAGCAGGAAGAGGCCATTTGGCCCTTCGAGCCTGCTCCACCGTTCAATATGATCATGGTTGATCCTTTATCTCAACGCCCCACTCCTGCGCTCTACCCGTGCTCCTTGACATCTTTAGAGTCTAGCTATCTGTATATTTCCTTCTTAACTACATTCAGTGGCTCGGCCTCCACAGCCTCCTGTGGCCGAGAATTCCACAGCTTCACCGCCCTCTGCGTGAAGAGGTTTCTCCTCAGCTCAGTCCTAAACGGCCTGACCGGCCATTCTGAGACCGTGACCCCCCTTTGTTCTGGACACCTCCTCCCCTCCCCTCACCAGCCAGAGGAAGCACCATGGAACCACGAGTCCACAGCTGGGCGTTATCTTAGTCTTGTCCTCAGAGTGGTTCAGCAGGAATAGCGTGGCAGAGATTCTCTTGGGCTTCGGAGAGTGTGTGTGATGATGGCTCAGGGACTGGGGGTGGGTTCCACTCAGGTACAGGCCGGGTGTTCACCAGTCATGGCGAGAGTTCCACACAATGAGCTCATCGGCTATGCGAGGAATCACACACTCCAATTGTGGCCGTTGGAGGTGTTTCAAAATAAAATATTGGACATAAAGGTGTCCAGTGCAGGACAGGGGCCAGGCCAGCTGACTGTAAAACCAGACAAATGGCCACCCTGAGCGTCACACCCCCGTCACCTCCTCCGACCCAATAACCACCTGTTTTAGACACTCTCTCTGAGAGAGTGGAATCTGGTCGCTGCTCACTAATCCAGGGCGGCACAGTGGTTAGCACTGCTGCCTCACGGCAGATCCGGGTTCAATTCCAACCTCCGGTGACTGTCTGTGCGGAGTCTGCACGTTCTCCCTGTGTCTACGTGGGTTTCCTCCGGGTGCTCCGGTTTCCTCCCACAGCCCAAAGATGTGCAGGTTAGGTGGGTCGGCCATGCTAAAATTGCCCCTTCGTGTCCAAAATGGTTAGATGGGGTTACAGGGATAGGGCAGGGGAGTGGGTCTGGGTGAGTTGGGCTTTCAGAGAGTCGGTGCAGACTCGATGGGCCGAATGGCCTGTTTCTGCATTGTAGGGATTCTATGATTCGGTGATTGTGTGGTTATTGACAAACACCCATTGCCCTATATTCACGGGAAGTCTGCCAAGCTTCCGTCCTGGGGGAGATGTGGGCCAGGCAGGTTCGATAAAGCAATCAATGATAACTTTACCCGTTCATAGCATTCAGGAGATGTGCTGGAGAATAACTTTGATATCATCACGATTCTTCAACATTGTCCATCCCACAAAAAACGATCCTTGCCGCGTACGCCAGGCCATGTCACGAATTCCGTCATCGATTTGCGTTCTGTGACCTGACCGAGGGATTGCCTGAAGCACCGCTCGACAGACGTTCAGGGGCACAGCAAGGCGACCCTCGTGGGTAAGTGGTCGGGTTCCTCTGGGCGAGCACAGACTTCTGACAGCTCACACTCGTTCCCCTCTCGCAGGCATCTCGAGTGCCACCGAGTGGGACCAGCGTCGGTCGCTCAGCATCGAGCACGGGGAGCCAGGGATCCAATAAAAAAATATCGTTCAGCCTTCAATGCGGAGATGGAAATACGCTGCAGGGAACCGTGAACAGCGCTTGGCGATGAAAAACTACTTTGCCCAGAACGTCGCGATCAAAAACTAAACACCATCGCAAAGGGTACTTTGGTGAAAAAACGCTGACATTAGTCACAACAAATACTGACAGCATCCACAAACTACAGAACCGGGGTAAACATGTAGGCCAGGCCAGGCAAGGATGGCAGATTTCCTTCCCGAAAGGGCATTACCTTCCACGACAATCATTGGTTGAAATAAGTTTGCAATCCCAGATTTTCTTAATTCAACATAATCCCCACCAGCGGCCAGGGAGGGATTTGAAGCCGTGCCCCCAGGGCACTAGCCTGGGCCTCTGGATGTCCAGCCCAGCGACACTACCACTGCACCACCACGTAACTGGGTTGGTTTAATCGTCACAGAGGAGTCTGGTTTATTGCTGTTCTAACCCCCTTGAGAGAACAATTACTGGTCTTCCAGTGGGGATTATTGAATACCAGATCCCCGGGTAGGGGTAGGGTCCCGCCACCTGGGGTTCATCGGACTAGAGGATAAATTCAGGCCCCAGTTCCGGCCTGGTCAGAACGATGCTCCCAATGGGGTCTATACTGGGAGCGAGGAACATGAATAACTTGTATATATATAAATAAATCCAGTTATGTTTATGATAGTTTCTTTTGGAGTTATTACAATTGCCAAAGTAAAGTATATACAAGTCTCAGCCCCAGTCGGGCCTACTCTGGAGCTCAGCTACTACCTCGGCTCATGGGGAGATTGATCGGGTTGCGCCCCCACCCCCCCACCCCCACGCTCCCCATCCCCACCGCCCCAACCCCACCCCCGCCGGGTATTGTGGGGGTTACAACAATTCGATTTGTGCAAGGGCAGGCCAGATACGAGACCCAGTCAAGACATAATGACTGACGTGAGGATAGGGAAAGCTGGGATCGAGTCTGAGATCTCAGTGACCCAGAGCTGCCTGATCCACGCATAATTCATAAGACCATAAGACATAGGAGCAGAATTAGGCCACTCGACCCATCAGGTCTGCTCCGTCATTCAATCATGGCTGATATTTTTCTCATCCCCATTCTCCTGCCTTCTCCCCATAACCCCTGATCCCCTTATTAATCAAGAACCTATATATCTCTGTCTTCGGGACACTCAGTGATTTGGCCTCCACAGCCTTCTGCGGCAAAGAATCCCACAGATTCACCACCCTCTGGCTGAAGAAATTCTTCCTCATCTCTGTTTTAAAGGATCGTCCCTTTAGTCTGAGGTTGTGTCCTGTGCTTCTAGTTTTTCCTACAAGTGGAAACATCCTCTCCACGTCCACTCTATCCAGGCCTCGCAGTATCCTGTAAGTTTCAATAAGATCCCCCCTCATCCTTCTAAACTCCAACGAGTACAGCCCCAGAGTCCTCAACCGTTCCTCATACGACAAGCTCTTCATTCCAGGGATCATTCTTGTGGACCTCCTCTGGAACCTTTCCAAGGTCAGCACATCCTTCCTTAGATACGGGGCCCAAAACTGCTCACAATGGGGTCTGACCAGAGCCTGATACAGCCTCAGAAGTACAGCCCTCCTCTTGTATTCTAGCCCTCTCGACATCAATGCTAACATTGCATTTGCCTTCCGAACTGCCGACTGAACCTGCACGTTAACCTTAAGAGAATCGTGAACAAGGACTCCCAAGTCCCTTTGTGCTTCTGATTTCCTAAGCATTTTCCCAGTGAGAAAATAGTCAATGCCTCCATTCCTCCTTCCAAAGTGCATAACCTCACACTTTTCCACATTGTATTCCATCTGCCAATTCATTGCCCACTCTCCTATCCTGTCCAAATCCTTCTCCAGCCCCCTTGCTTCCTCAATACTACCTGTCCCTCTATCATCTGCAAACTTAGCAACAGGGCCTTCAGTTCCTTCTTCGAGATCATTAATGTATATTGTGAAAAGTTGTGGCCCCAGCACAGACCCCTGAGGCACACCACTAGTCACCGGCTGACACCCTGAAAAAGACCCCTTTATCCCCACTCTCTGCCTTCTGCCAGTCAGCCAATCCTCTATCCATGCCAGGATCTTACCCTTAACCCCGTTCCGGCAGCTGGAATGTTTCCTGAGAGCTGCCGGGAAACTCCCAGACGGCGACTGTGAGTTGAACTCCCGGCAAACCACAGGGAGGCCCCTTCGCTCAGCTCTGTGTGTCTGCAGCCTCAAACCCATAACTGAAAATGTGCTTTCTGATTCCAGCTACACGTAATTCCACATCAGACATGTGGGTAAGCTGGGTCGCCCGCGTGGCCAGTTACAGGCAGACTGCTCACCAAAAGACCCACAGGAGTGTGGGAACTGTTAAAACAGAAAACACTGGACAAACTTAGCAGGCCCGGCAACGTCTGTGAAGAGAGACACAGAGTTAATGTTTCGGATCTGAACCATCCTTCCTTGGATCCTTCTGTGGCGTAAGAATCCTTGGCGTTATAACAAGAACGCAAAAGCAAGGAGGGTTTCTAGACTGTGGAGGCGTGGGGCCTTCAAGGGGGCGGTCCTGGTGGCCCAGATGACCGGCTGACGGCCAATCACATGGGAACGCAAGGTCCCCGCTCAAATATATATACCAGCCTTTGCCTTGTGTTAATAAATCCCTTTGGTTACTACTGAAAGCCTCCAGAGTGTTTCTTGAGCCACCACATACCTTTATAAATCTCTGGTTGGGCCTAGCTGGGGGACTGCATCCGAGCCTGGGGCCCTCCACATCAGGACTTTGAGAGGCTCCAGAGCGGATCTACTGGAATGGAAGAAGGAATTGGGAAGACTGGAAAAGCTAGGATTGTTCTCCTAACAGCAGAGAAAGGTAAGGGCAGATCTCAAGGAGACATTGAACATCATGGGGGCATTTGATAGAGTAACTCGAGAGATTGTTTCCTCTGGGCGGATGAGCGATAAACAGAGAAAACCGACTGGGCAGCACGGTAGCACAGTGGTTAACACTGTGGCTTCACAGCTCCAGGGTCCCAGGTTCGATTCCCCGCTGGGTCACTGTCTGTGCGGAGTCTGCACATCCTCCCCGTGTGTGCGTGGGTTTCCTCCGGGTGCTCCGGTTTCCTCCCACAGCCCAAAGATGTGCAGGTTAGGTGGATTGGCCATGATAAATTGCCCCTTAGTGTCCAAAGATGTGCGGGTTAGGGGGGGTTACGGGGATAAGGTTGAGGGAGTGGTCCGAGATAGAGTGTTCTTTGATTTGATTTATTGTCACATGTACCGAAGTAGAGTGAAAAGTATTTTTCTGTGGCCGAGGGAACGTACACAGTACGTACACAGTAGACAAAAAGAATAATCAACAGAGATCATTCTTTAAGAAAAGTTTGAGGGCCTACAGGGAGTGGACAGAGTGGGCCCTTCTTTCAAACCACTGGTACATGTCATAATATCCTCATGTATATAAGGAGATGCAGACAGGCAGTGATTGACAAGACAGGATAACCAATGAACACACACGACACAGAACAACCAATCACCAGACAGGACACCACCACTAGAAAGCACACAGGGCATTAAGACTCTCTCTCACACAGGACACAGCTACTGAGATAGTCAGAGTGCACAAGCCAGTGAGCACTATCACCATGAGGTAGAGAGTTAGTCTGGCCAAGCCAGTAGGATCAGTTAGATTGATAGAGTGTCAACTCACAGCAGACTATGTACAGCAATCAGGAAGTTCAATAAAACAGTGTTGGACCATCTCCTGTGTCAGAAGCCTGTTTCTAGTTTCACAACATCCAGCTCCAGTCAACGTTGAACCAACTTACTCAACACATCAGTACACACACAAGGTCAAAGGGTCTCCTTCTGCACTGAGAGAATCTACAGGCCGAGGCTGAGTAAAATCCAGTGGGTGAGTTCTCTACACAAAACCCGCCTACCCCGATCCCTGGGCGCAAGGGTGGAATCGGGACTTCCCCCTACTGCCACTGCCATTATTTTACCCGTGGTGGGCAGAAGGCCAGGCGGGAATGCCAGTAGATTTAGCTACGGCATCCAGCCACACTGCCTCTCATTGGGGTACGGGTTTCACACACATTGACTCTCTCTGGGGTACCCGTTCCACACACACTGACTCTCACTGGGGTACAGGTTCCACACACACTGACTCTCACTGGGGTACGGGTTCCACACACACTGACCCTCACTGAGGTACCGGTTTCACACACACTAACTCTCTCTGGGGTACCCGTTCCACACACACTGACTCTCACTGAGGTACCGGTTTCACATACACTGACTCTCACTGGGGTACAGGTTCCACACACACTGACTCTCACTGGGGTACGGGTTCCACACACACTGACCCTCACTGAGGTACCGGTTTCACACACACTAACTCTCTCTGGGGTACCCGTTCCACACACACTGACTCTCACTGAGGTACCGGTTTCACATACACTGACTCTCACTGGGGTATGGGTCCCACACACACTGACCCTCACTGGGGTACGGGTCCCAGACACACTGACTCTCACTGGGGTATGGGTCCCACACACACTGACCCTCACTGGGGTACGGGTCCCAGACACACTGACTCTCACTGGGGTACCGGTCCCACACACACTGACTCTCACTGGGGTATGGGTCCCACACACACTGACTCTCACTGGGGTACGGGTCCACACACACTGACTCTCACAGGGGTATGGGTCCCACACACACTCACTCTCACTGGGGTATGGGTCCCACACACACTGACTCTCACTGGGGTATGGGTCCCACACACACTGACTCTCACTGGGGTACGGGTCCACACACACTGACTCTCACAGGGGTATGGGTCCCACACACAATGACTCTCACTGGGGTACGGGTTCCACACACACTGACTGTCACTGGGGTACGGGTTCCAAACACACTGACTCTCACTGGGGTACGGGTTCCACACACACTGACTCCCACTGGGGTACGGGTCCCACACACACTGACTCTCACAGGGGTATGGGTCCCACACACACTGACCCTCACTGGGGTACGGGTTCCACACACACTGACTCCCACTGGTGTACGGGTTCCACACACATTGACTTTCACTGGGGTAAATGGTTTCACACGCACTTACTCTCACTGGGGTACGGGTCCACACACACTGACTCTCACTGGGATAAGGGTCCCACATACACTGACTCTCACTGGGGTACGGGTCCCACATACATTGACTCTCACTGGGATACGGGTCCCACATACACTGACAATCACTGGGGTACGGGTTCCACACACACTGACCCTCACTGAGGTACCGGATTCACACACACTGACTCTCACTGGGGTATGGGTCCCACACACACTGACTCTCACTGGGGTATGGGTCCCACACACACTGACTCTCACTGGGGTACGGGTCCACACACACTGACTCTCACAGGGGTATGGGTCCCACACACACTCACTCTCACTGGGGTATGGGTCCCACACACACTGACTCTCACTGGGGTATGGGTCCCACACACACTGACTCTCACTGGGGTACGGGTCCACACACACTGACTCTCACAGGGGTATGGGTCCCACACACACTGACTCGCACTGGGGTACGGGTTCCACACACACTGACTCTCACTGGGGTACGGGTTCCACACACACTGACTCCCACTGGGGTACGGGTTCCACACACACTGACTCCCACTGGGGTACGGGTCCCACACACACTGACTCTCACAGGGGTATGGGTCCCACACACACTGACTCTCACTGGGGTACGGGTTCCACACACACTGACTCCCACTGGGGTACGGGTTCCACACACATTGACTTTCACTGGGGTAAATGGTTTCACACGCACTTACTCTCACTGGGGTACGGGTCCACACACACTGACTCTCACTGGGATACGGGTCCCACATACACTGACTCTCACTGGGGTACGGGTCCCACATACATTGACTCTCACTGGGATACGGGTCCCACATACACTGACAATCACTGGGGTACGGGTCCACACACACTGACTCTCACTGGGGTACGGGTCCCACATACACTTACTCTCACTGGGGTACGGATTCCACACACGCTGACTCTCACTGGGGTACGGGTCTCACAACCACGGGATCTCACTGGGGTATGTGTCCCACACACACTGACTCTCACTCGGGTACGGGTCCCACACACACTGACTCTCATGGGATACGGGTGCCACATGCACTGACTCTCACTGGGGTACGGGTCCCACACACACTGACTCTCACTGGGGCACAGGTTCCACACACACTGACTCTCACTGGGGTATGGGTTCCACACACACTAACTCTCACTGGGATACGGGTGCCACATGCACTGACTCTCACTGGGGTACGGGTCCCACACACACTGACTCTCACTGGGATACGGGTGCCACATGCACTGACTCTCACTGGGGTACGGGTCCCACACACACTGACTCTCACTGGGGCACAGGTTCCACACACACACACTCTCACTGGGGTATGGGTTCCACACACACTGGCTCTCACTGGGGTACGGGTCGCACATAAATTGACTCTTACTGGGATATGGGTCCCACATACACTGACAATCACTGGGGTACGGGTCCACACACACTGACTCTCACTGGGGTACGGGTCCCACATACACTGACTCTCACTGGGGTACGGGTTCCACACACACTGACTCTCATTTTCATTCATTTCATTTCACTGGGGTACATGTCCCACAAACACTGACTCTCACTGGGGTAGGGGTCTCACACACAATGAGTCTCACTGGAGTGCGGGTTCCACACACTCTGACTCTCACTGGGCTACGGGTTCTACACACACTGACTCTCACTGGGGTATGGGTCCCAGACACACTGACTCTCACTGGGGTACGGGTCCACACACACTGACTCTCACTGGGGTATGGTTCCCACACACACTGACTCTTACTGGGGTATGGGTCCCACACACACTGACTCTCATTTTCATTCATTTCATTTAACTGGGGTACGTGTCCCACAAACACTGACTCTCACAGGGGACTGGGTCCCACACACACTGACTCTCACTGGGGTACGGGTTCCACACACACTGACTCTCACTGGGGTACGGGTTCCACACACACTGACTCCCACTGGGGTACGGGTTCCACACACACTGGCTCCCACTGGGGTACGGGTCCCACACACACTGACTCTCACAGGGGTATGGGTCCCACACACACTGACTCTCACTGGGGTACGGGTCCCACACACACTGACTCCCACTGGGGTACGGGTTCCACACACATTGACTTTCACTGGGGTAAATGGTTTCACACACAATGACTCTCACTGGGGCACGGATCCCACACACACTGACTCTCACTGGGGTACGGATTCCACACACACTGATTCTCACTGGGGTACGGGTTCCACACACAATGACTCTCACTGGGGTACGGATCCCACACACACTGACTCTCACTGGGGTACGGGTTATACACACACACTGACTCTCACTGAGGTACGGGTTCCAAAATCACAGACTCTAACTGGGGTACGTGTCCCACACACTGACTCTCACTGAGGTACGCGTTCCACGCACACTGACTGTCACTGGGGTACTGGTCCCACACACACTGACTCTCACTGGGGTATGGGTCCCACACACACTGACTCTCACTGGGGTACGGGTCCCACACACACTGACTCTCACTGGGGTACGGGTTCCACACACACTGACTCTCACTGGGGTACGGCTTCCACACACACTGACTCTCACTGGGGTATGGGTCCACACACACTGACTCTCACTGGGGTACGGGTCCCACACACACTGACTCTCACTGGGGTACAGGTTCCACACACACGGACTCTCACTGGGGTACAGGTTCCACACACACTGACTCTCACTGGGGTACAGGTTCCACACACACTGACTCTCACTGGGGTACGGGTTCCACACACACTGACTCTCACTGGGGTACGGGTCCCACATACAATGACTCTCACTGGGGTACGGGTTCCACACACACTGACTCTCATTTTCATTCATTTCATTTCACTGGGGTACGTGTCCCACAAACACTGACTCTCACTGGGGTATGGGTTCCACACACACTGGCTCTCACTGCGGTACGGGTCGCACATAAATTGACTCTTACTGGGATATGGGTCCCACATACACTGACAATCACTGGGGTACGGGTCCACACACACTGACTCTCACTGGGGTACGGGTCCCACATACACTGACTCTCACTGGGGTACGGGTTCCACACACACTGACTCTCATTTTCATTCATTTCATTTCACTGGGGTACGTGTCCCACAAACACTGACTCTCACTGGGGTATGGGTCTCACACACAATGACTCTCACTGGAGTGCGGGTTCCACACACTCTGACTCTCACTGGGGTACGGGTTCTACACACACTGACTCTCACTGGGGTATGGGTCCCAGACACACTGACTCTCACTGGGGTACGGGTCCACACACACTGACTCTCACTGGGGTATGGTTCCCACACACACTGACTCTTACTGGGGTATGGGTCCCACACACATTGAATCTCATTTTCATTCATTTCATTTCACTGGGGTACGTGTCCCACAAACACTGACTCTCACTGGGGTATGTGTCCCACACACACTCTCACTGGGGTACGGGTCTCACACACACGGATTCTCTCTGGGTATGTGTCCCACACACACTGACTCTCACTGGGGTTCGGGTTCCACACACACTGACTCTCACTGGGGTACAGGTCCCACACACACTGACTCTCACTGGGGTACGGATTTCTCACACACTGACTCTCACTGGCGTACGTGTCCCACACACACTGACTCTCACTGGGGTACAGGTTCCACACGCACTGACTCTCTCTGGGGTACGGGTCTCACACACAATGACTCTCACTGGAGTGCGGGTTCCACACACTCTGACTCTCACTGGGGTACGGGTTCCACAGACACTGACTCTCACTGGGATACGGGTCTCAAACACACGGACTCTCACTGGGGTATGGCTGCCACACACACTGACTCTCACTGCGGTACGGGTCCCACACACACTGACTCTCACTGGGGTACGGGTTGCACACACACTGACTCTCACTGAGGTACGGGTTCCACACACACTGACTCTCACTGGGGTACGGCATCCACTCACACTGCCTCTCACTGGGGTACCGGTCCCACACACACTGACTCTCACTGAGGTACTGGTTCCATAATCACAGACTCTCACTGGGGTACGGGCTCCCCACACACTGACTCTCACTGGGGTACGTGTCCCACACACTGACTGTCACTGGGGTACGGGTTCAACGCATACTGACTGTCACTGGGATACGGGTCCCACACACACTGACTCTCACTGGGGTATGGATTCCACACACACTGATTCTCACTGGGGTACGGGTTCCACACACAATGACTCTCACTGGGGTACGGATCCCACACACACTGACTCTCACTGGGGTACGGGTTATACACACACACTGACTCTCACTGAGGTACGGGTTCCAAAATCACAGACTCTCACTGGGGTACGTGTCCCACACACTGACTCTCACTGAGGTACGCGTTCCACGCACACTGACTGTCACTGGGGTACTGGTCCCACACACACTGACTCTCACTGGGGTATGGGTCCCACACACACTGACTCTCACTGGGGTACGGGTCCCACACACACTGACTCTCACTGGGGTACGGGTTCCACACACACTGACTCTCACTGGGGTACGGCTTCCACACACACTGACTCTCAATGGGGTACGGGTCCACACACACTGACTCTCACTGGGGTACGGGTCCCACACACACTGACTCTCACTGGGGTACAGGTTCCACACACACGGACTCTCACTGGGGTACAGGTTCCACACACACTGACTCTCACTGGGGTACAGGTTCCACACACACTGACTCTCACTGGGGTACGGGTTCCACACACACTGACTCTCACTGGGGTACGGGTCCCACATACAATGACTCTCACTGGGGTACGGGTTCCACACACACTGACTCTCATTTTCATTCATTTCATTTCACTGGGGTACGTGTCCCACAAACACTGACTCTCACTGGGGTATGGGTTCCACACACACTGGCTCTCACTGCGGTACGGGTCGCACATAAATTGACTCTTACTGGGATATGGGTCCCACATACACTGACAATCACTGGGGTACGGGTCCACACACACTGACTCTCACTGGGGTACGGGTCCCACATACACTGACTCTCACTGGGGTACGGGTTCCACACACACTGACTCTCATTTTCATTCATTTCATTTCACTGGGGTACGTGTCCCACAAACACTGACTCTCACTGGGGTATGGGTCTCACACACAATGTGTCTCACTGGAGTGCGGGTTCCACACACTCTGACTCTCACTGGGGTACGGGTTCTACACACACTGACTCTCACTGGGGTATGGGTCCCAGACACACTGACTCTCACTGGGGTACGGGTCCACACACACTGACTCTCACTGGGGTATGGTTCCCACACACACTGACTCTTACTGGGGTATGGGTCCCACACACACTGAATCTCATTTTCATTCATTTCATTTCACTGGGGTACGTGTCCCACAAACACTGACTCTCACTGGGGTATGTGTCCCACACACACTCTCACTGGGGTACGGGTCTCACACATACGGATTCTCTCTGGGTATGTGTCCCACACACACTGACTCTCACTGGGGTTCGGGTTCCACACACACTGACTCTCACTGGGGTACAGGTCCCACACACACTGACTCTCACTGGGGTACGGATTTCTCACACACTGACTCTCACTGGGGTACGTGTCCCACACACACTGACTCTCACTGGGGTACAAGTTCCACACACACTGACTCTCTCTGGGGTACGGGTCTCACACACAATGACTCTCACTGGAGTGCGGGTTCCACACACTCTGACTCTCACTGGGGTACGGGTTCCACAGACACTGACTCTCACTGGGATACGGGTCTCAAACACACGGACTCTCACTGGGGTATGGCTCCCACACACACTGACTCTCACTGCGGTACGGGTCCCACACACACTGACTCTCACTGGGGTACGGGTTGCACACACACTGACTCTCACTGAGGTACGGGTTCCACACACACTGACTCTCACTGGGGTACGGCATCCACTCACACTGCCTCTCACTGGGGTACCGGTCCCACACACACTGACTCTCACTGAGGTACGGGTTCCATAATCACAGACTCTCACTGGGGTACGGGCTCCCCACACACTGACTCTCACTGGGGTACGTGTCCCACACACTGACTGTCACTGGGGTACGGATTCCACGCATACTGACTGTCACTGGGATACGGGTCCCACACACACTGACTCTCACTGGGGTACGGGTTCCACACAGACTGATTCTCACTTGGGTACGGGTTCCACACACACTGACTCTAACTGGGGTACGGGTCCCACACACACTGACTCTCACTGGGGTATGGATTCCACACACACTGACTCTCACTGGGGTACGGGTTCCAAAATCACAGACTCTCACTGGGGTACGTGTCCCACACACTGACTCTCACTGAGGTACGCGTTCCACGCACACTGACTGTCACTGGGGTACGGGTTCCACACACACTGACTCTCACTGGCGTATGGGTCCCACACACACTGACTCTCACTGGGGTACGGGTCCCACACACACTGACTCTCACTGGGGTACGGGTTCCACACACACTGACTCTCACTGGGGTACGGCTTCCACACACACTGACTCTCACTGGGGTACGGGTCCACACACACTGACTATCACTGGGGTACGGGTCCCACACACACTGACTCTCACTGGGGTACAGGTTCCACACACACGGACTCTCACTGGGGTACAGGTTCCACACACACTGACTCTCACTGGGGTACAGGTTCCACACACACTGACTCTCACTGGGGTACGGGTTCCACACACACTGACTCTCACTCGGGTACGGGTCCCACATACAATGACTCTCACTGGGGTACGGGTTCCACACACACTGACTCTCATTTTCATTCATTTCATTTCACTGGGGTACGTGTCCCACAAACACTGACTCTCACTGGGGTATGGGTTCCACACACACTGTCTCGCACTGGGGGAACGGGTCGCACATCAATTGACTCTTACTGGGATATGGGTCCCACATACACTGACAATCACTGGGGTACGGGTCCACACACACTGACTCTCACTGGGGTACGGGTCCCACATACACTGACTCTCACTGGGGTACGGGTTCCACATACACTGACTCTCATTTTCATTCATTTCATTTCACTGGGGTACGTGTCCCACAAACACTGACTCTCACTGGGGTATGGGTCTCACACACAATGAGTCTCACTGGAGTGCGGGTTCCACACACTCTGACTCTCACTGGGGTACGGGTTCTACACACACTGACTCTCACTGGGGTATGGGTCCCAGACACACTGACTCTCACTGGGGTACGGGTCCACACACACTGACTCTCACTGGGGTATGGTTCCCACACACACTGACTCTTACTGGGGTATGGGTCCCACACACACTGACTCTCATTTTCATTCATTTCATTTCACTGGGGTACGTGTCCCACAAACACTGACTCTCACTGGGGTATGTGTCCCACACACACTCTCACTGGGGTACGGGTCTCACACACACGGATTCTCTCTGGGTATGTGTCCCACACACACTGACTCTCACTGGGGTTCGGGTTCCACACACACTGACTCTCACTGGGGTACAGGTCCCACACACACTGACTCTCACTGGGGTACGGATTTCTCACACACTGACTCTCACTGGGGTACGTGTCCCACACACACTGACTCTCACTGGGGTACAGGTTCCACACACACTGACTCTCTGTGGGGTACGGGTCTCACACACAATGACTCTCACTGGAGTGCGGGTTCCACACACTCTGACTCTCACTGGGGTACGGGTTCCACAGACACTGACTCTCACTGGGATACGGGTCTCAAACACACGGACTCTCACTGGGGTATGGCTCCCACACACACTGACTCTCACTGCGGTACGGGTCCCACACACACTGACTCCCACTGGGGTACGGGTTGCACACACACTGACTCTCACTGGGGTACGGGTTCCACACACACTGACTCTCACTGGGGTACCGCATCCGCTCACACTGCCACTCACTGGGGTACGGGTCCCACACACACTGACTCTCACGGGGGTACGGCATCCACTCACACTGCCTCTCACTGGGGTACCGGTCCCACACACACTGACTCTCACTGAGGTACGGGTTCCATAATCACAGACTCTCACTGGGGTACGGGCTCCCCACACACTGACTCTCACTGGGGTACGTGTCCCACACACTGACTGTCACTGGGATACGGGTTCCACGCATACTGACTGTCACTGGGATACGGGTTCCACACAGACTGACTCTCACTGGGGTACGGGTTCCACACAGACTGATTCTCACTGGAGTACGGGTTCCACACACACTGACTCTCACTGGGGTACGGGTTCCACACACACTGATTCTCACTTGGGTACGGGTTCCACACACACTGACTCTAACTGGGGTACGGGTCCCACACACACTGACTCTCACTGGGGTACGGATTCCACACACACTGATTCTCACTTGGGTACGGGTTCCACACACACTGACTCTAACTGGGGTACGGATCCCACACACACTGACTCTCACTGGGGTACGGATCCCACACACACTGACTCTCACTGGGGTACGGGTTATACACACACACTGACTCTCACTGAGGTACGGGTTCCAAAATTACAGACTCTCACTGGGGTACGTGTCCCACACACTGACTCTCACTGGGGTACGGGTCCCACACACACTGACTCTCACTGGGGTACTGGTCCCACCCACACAGACTCTCACTGGGGTACGGCTTCCACACACACTGACTCCCACTGGGGTATGGGTCCCACACACACTGACTCTCACTGGGATACGGGTTCCACACCCACTAACTCTCACTGGGGTACGGGTCCCACACACACTGACTCTCACTGGGGTACGGCTTCCACACACACTAACTCTCACTGGGGTACGGGTCCACACACACTGATTCTCACTGGGGTACGGGTCCCACACACACTGACTCTCACTGGTTTACAGGTTCCACACACACGGACTCTCACTGGGGTACAGGTTCCACACACACTGACTCTCACTGGGGTACGGGTTCCACACACACTGACTCTCACTGGGGTACGGGTCCCACATACAATGACTCTCACTGGGGTACGGGTTCCACACACACTGACTCTCATTTTCATTCATTTCATTTCACTGGGGTACGTGTCCCACAAACACTGACTCTCACTGGGGTATGGGTCTCACACACTCTGACTCTCACTGGGGTATGGGTTCTACACACACTGACTCTCACTGGGGTATGGTTCCCACACACACTGACTCTTACTGGGGTATGGGTCCCACACACACTGACTCTCATTTTCATTCATTTCATTTCACTGGGGTACGTGTCCTACAAACACTGACTCTCACTGGGGTATGTGTCCCACACACACTCTCACTGGGGTACAGGTCTCACACACACGGATTCTCTCTGGGTATGTGTCCCACACACACTGACTCTCACTGGGGTTCGTGTTCCACACACACTGACTCTCACTGGGGTACAGGTCCCACACACACTGACTCTCACTGGGGTACGGATTTCTCACACACTGACTCTCACTGGGGTACGTGTCCCACACACACTGACTCTCACTGGGGTACAGGTTGCACACACACTGACTCTCTCTGGGGTACGGGTCTCACACACAATGACTCTCACTGGGGTACAAGTTCCACACACACTGACTCTCTCTGGGGTACGGGTCTCACACACAATGACTCTCACTGGAGTGCGGGTTCCACACACTCTGACTCTCACTGGGGTACGGGTTCCACAGACACTGACTCTCACTGGGGTACGGGTCTCACACACACGGACTCTCACTGGGGTATGGCTCCCACACACACTGACTCTCACTGCGGTACGGGTCCCACACGCACTGACTCTCACTGGGGTACGGGTTGCACACACACTGACTCTCACTGGGGTACCGCATCCGCTCACACTGCCACTCACTGGGGTACGGGTCCCACACACACTGACTCTCACTGGGGTACGGCATCCACTCACACTGCCTCTCACTGGGGTACCGGTCTCACACACACTGACTCTCACTGAAGTACGGGTTCCATAATCACAGACTCTCACTGGGGTACGTGTCCCACACACTGACTGTCACTGGGGTACGGGTTCCACGCATACTGACTGTCACTGGGGTATGGGTACCACACACACTGACTCTCACTGAGGTACGGGTTCCACACAGACTGACTCTCATTGAGGTACGGGTTCCACACAGATTGATTCTCACTGGGGTACGGGTTCCACACACACTGACTCTCACTGGGGTACGGTTTCCACACACACTGATTCTCACTTGGGTACGGGTTCCACACACACTGACTCTAACTGGGGTACGGGTCCCACACACACTGACTCTAACTGGGGTACGGGTTCCACACACACTGATTCTCACTGGGGTACGGGTTCCACACACAATGACTCTCACTGGGGTACGGATCCCACACACACTGACTCTCACTGGGGTACGGGTTCCAAAATCACAGACTCTCACTGCGGTACGTGTCCCACACACTGACTGTCACTGGGGTACTGGTCCCACACACACTGACTCTCACTGGGGTATGGGTCCCACACACACTGACTCTCACTGGGGTACGGGTCCCATACACACTGACTCTCACTGGGGTACGGGTTCCACACACACTGACTCTCACTGGGGTACGGGTCCACACACAATGACTCTCACTGGGGTACGGGTCCCACACACACTGACTCTCACTGGGGTACAGGTTCAACACACACGGACTCTCACTGGGGTACAGGTTCCACACACACTGACTCTCACTGGGGTACGGGTTCCACACACACTGACTCTCACTGGGGTACGGGTTCCACACAAACTGACTCTCACTGGGGTACGTGTCCCACACACTGACTGTCACTGGGGTACGGGTTCCACGCATACTGACTGTCACAGGGGTATGGGTACCACACACACTGACTCTCACTGAGGTACGGGTTCCACACAGACTGACTCTCACTGAGGTACGGGTTCCACACAGATTGATTCTCACTGGGGTACGGGTTCCACACACACTGACTCTCACTGGGGTACGGTTTCCACACACACTGATTCTCACTTGGGTACGGGTTCCACACACACTGACTCTAACTGGGGTACGGGTCCCACACACACTGACTCTAACTGGGGTACGGGTTCCACACACACTGATTCTCACTGGGGTACGGGTTCCACACACAATGACTCTCACTGGGGTACGGATCCCACACACACTGACTCTCACTGGGGTACGGGTTCCAAAATCACAGACTCTCACTGCGGTACGTGTCCCACACACTGACTGTCACTGGGGTACTGGTCCCACACACACTGACTCTCACTGGGGTATGGGTCCCACACACACTGACTCTCACTGGGGTACGGGTCCCATACACACTGACTCTCACTGGGGTACGGGTTCCACACACACTGACTCTCACTGGGGTACGGGTCCACACACAATGACTCTCACTGGGGTACGGGTCCCACACACACTGACTCTCACTGGGGTACAGGTTCAACACACACGGACTCTCACTGGGGTACAGGTTCCACACACACTGACTCTCACTGGGGTACGGGTTCCACACACACTGACTCTCACTGGGGTACGGGTTCCACACAAACTGACTTTCACTGGGGTACGGGTTCCACACACCCTGACTCTCACTGGGGTACGGGTTCCACACACACTGACTCTCACTGGGGTACGGGTTCCACACACACTGACTCTCACTGGGGTACGGGATCCACACACACTGACTCTCACTGGGGTACAGGTCCCACACACACTGACTCTCACTCGCGTATGGGTCCCACACACACTGACTCTCACTGGGGTACGGATTTCTCACACACTCACTCTCACTGGAGTACGGGTTCCACACACTCTGGCTCTCACTGGGGAACGGCTTCCACACATACTGACTCTCACTGGGGTAAGTGTCCCACCCACACCGACTCCCACTGGTACACGGATCCCACACATACTGACTCTCACTGGGGTATGGGTTTCCCACACACTGACTATCACTGGGGTACGGGTCCCCCACACACTGACTCTCACTGGGGTACTGGTTCCACACACACTGACTCTCACTGGGGTACGGATCCCACACACACTGACTCTCACTGGGGTACGGGTTCCACACACACTGACTCTCACTGGGCTACGGGTCCCACACACACTGACTCTCACTGGGGAACGGGTTCCACACACACTGACTCTCATTGGGCTACGGGTCCCACACACACTGACTCTCACTGGGGAACGGTTTCCACACACACTGACTCTCACTGGGGTACGGGTTCCACACACACTGACTCTCACTGGGGTACGGGTCCCCCACACACACTGTCTCTCACTGGGGAACACGTCCCACACACACTGACTCTCCCTGGGGAACGGTTTCCACACACACTGACTCTCACTGAGGTACGGGTCACACACACACTGACTCTCACTGGGATACGGGTCCCACACACACTGACTCTCACTGAGGTACGGGTCACACACACACTGACTCTCACTGGGATACGGGTCCCACACACACTGACTCTCACTGGGGTACGGGTTGCACACACACTGACTCTCACTGGGGTACGGGTTCCACACACACTGACTCTCACTGGGGTACCGCATCCGCTCACACTGCCACTCACTGGGGTACGGGTCCCACACACACTGACTCTCACTGGGGTATGGGTCCCACACACACTGACTCTCACTGGGGTACGGCATCCACTCACACTGCCTCTCACTGGGGTACCGGTCCCACACACACTGACTCTCACAGGGGTACGTGTCCCACACACTGACTGCCACTGGGGTATGGGTACCACACACACTGACTCTCACTGAGGTTCGGGTTCCACACAGACTGACTCTCACTGGGGTACAGGTTTCACACACACTGACACTCATTTTCATTCATTTCATTTCAATGGGGTACGTGTCACACACACACTGACTCTCACTGGGATACTGGTCCCACAAACACTGACTCTCACTGGGGTACGGATTCCGCACACACTTACTCTCACTGGGGTACAGGTTCCACACACACTGAATCTCATTTTCATTCATTTCATTTCACTGGGGTACGTGTCCCACACACACTGACTCTCACTGGGGTATGTGTCCCACACACACTCTCACTGGGGTATGGGTCTCACATCACGGATTCTCACTGGGGTACCAGTTCCACACACACTGACCCTCACTGGGGTACGGGACCCACACACACTGACTCTCACTCGGTTACGGGTCCCACACACACTGACTCTCACTGGGGTACGGGTCTCACACACACTGGCTCTCACTGGAGTACGGGTTCCACACACGCTGACTCTCACTGGGGTACGGGATCCACACACACTGACTGTCACTGGGGTACGGGTTCCACACACACTGACTCTCACTGGGGCACGGGTTCCACACACACTGACTCTCACTGGGATACGGGTCCCACATACACTGACTCTCACTGGGGTACGGGTCCCACATACATTGACTCTCACTGGGATACGGGTCCCACATACACTGACAATCACTGGGGTACGGGTTCCACACACACTGACCCTCACTGAGGTACCGGTTTCACACACACTGACTCTCACTGGGGTATGGGTCCCACACACACTGACTCTCACTGGGGTATGGGTCCCACACACACTGACTTTCACTGGGGTACAGGTCCACACACTCTGACTCTCACAGGGGTATGGGTCCCACACACACTCACTCTCACTGGGGTATGGGTCCCACACACACTGACTCTCACTGGGGTATGGGTCCCACACACACTGACTCTCACTGGGGTACGGGTCCACACACACTGACTCTCACAGGGGTACGGGTCCCACACACACTGACTCTCACTGGGGTACGGGTTCCACACACACTGACTCTCACTGGGGTACGGGTTCCACACACACTGACTCCCACTGGGGTACGGGTTCCACACACACTGACTCCCACTGGGGTACGGGTCCCACACACACTGACTCTCACAGGGGTATGGGTCCCACACACACTGACTCTCACTGGGGTACGGGTTCCACACACACTGACTCCCACTGGGGTACGGGTTCCACACACATTGACTTTCACTGGGGTAAATGGTTTCACACGCACTTACTCTCACTGGGGTACGGGTCCACACACACTGACTCTCACTGGGATACGGGTCCCACATACACTGACTCTCACTGGGGTACGGGTCCCACATACATTGACTCTCACTGGGATATGGGTCCCACATACACTGACAATCACTGGGGTACGGGTCCACACACACTGACTCTCACTGGGGTACGGGTCCCACATACACTTACTCTCACTGGGGTACGGATTCCACACACACTGACTCTCACTGGGGTACGGGTCTCACAACCACGGGATCTCACTGGGGTATGTGTCCCACACACACTGACTCTCACTGGGGTACGGGTGCCACATGCACTGACTCTCACTCGCGTATGGGTCCCACACACACTGACTCTCACTGGGGTACGGATTTCTCACACACTCACTCTCACTGGGGTACGGGTCTCACACACAATGACTCTCACTGGAGTACGGGTTCCACACACTCTGGCTCTCACTGGGGAACGGCTTCCACACATACTGACTCTCACTGGGGTAAGTGTCCCACCCACACCGACTCCCACTGGTACACGGGTTCCACACACACTGACTCTCACTGGGGTACGGATCCCACACATACTGACTCTCACTGGGGTATGGGTTTCACACACACTGACTCTCACTGGGGTACGGGTCCCCCACACACTGACTCTCACTGGGGTACTGGTTCCACACACACTGACTCTCACTGGGGTACGGATCCCACACACACTGACTCTCACTGGGGTACGGGTTCCACACACACTGACTCTCACTGGGCTACGGGTCCCACACACACTGACTCTCACTGGGGAATGGGTTCCACACACACTGACTCTCATTGGGCTACGGGTCCCACACACACTGACTCTCACTGGGGAACGGTTTCCACACACACTGACTCTCACTGGGGTACGGGTCCCCCACACACACTGTCTCTCACTGGGGAACACGTCCCACACACACTGACTCTCCCTGGGGAACGGTTTCCACACACACTCACTCTCACTGAGGTACGGGTCACACACACACTGACTCTCACTGGGATACGGGTCCCACACACACTGACTCTCACTGAGGTACGGGTCACACACACACTGACTCTCACTGGGATACGGGTCCCACACACACTGACTCTCACTGTGGTACGGGTTGCACACACACTGACTCTCACTGGGGTACGGGTTCCACACACACTGACTCTCACTGGGGTACCGCATCCGCTCACACTGCCACTCACTGGGGTACGGGTCCCACACACACTGACTCTCACTGGGGTACGGGTCCCACACACACTGACTCTCACTGGGGTACGGCATCCACTCACACTGCCTCTCACTGGGGTACCGATCCCACACACACTGACTCTCACAAGGGTACGTGTCCCACACACTGACTGCCACTGGGGTATGGGTACCACACACACTGACTCTCACTGAGGTACGGGTTCCACACAGACTGACTCTCACTGGGGTACAGGTTTCACACACACTGACACTCATTTTCATTCATTTCATTTCAATGGGGTACGTGTCACACACACACTGACTCTCACTGGGATACTGGTCCCACAAACACTGACTCTCACTGGGGTACGGATTCCGCACACACTGACTCTCACTGGGGTACAGGTTCCACACACACTGAATCTCATTTTCATTCATTTCATTTCACTGGGGTACGTGTCCCACACACACTGACTCTCACTGGGGTATGTGTCCCACACACACTCTCACTGGGGTACGGGTCTCACATCACGGATTCTCACTGGGGTACCAGTTCCACACACACTGACCCTCACTGGGGTACGGGACCCACACACACTGACTCTCACTCGGGTACGGGTCCCACACACACTGACTCTCACTGGGGTACG
This sequence comes from Scyliorhinus torazame, assembly GCF_047496885.1. Classification (NCBI taxonomy): domain Eukaryota; kingdom Metazoa; phylum Chordata; class Chondrichthyes; order Carcharhiniformes; family Scyliorhinidae; genus Scyliorhinus; species Scyliorhinus torazame. The sequence goes on from NC_092731.1 coordinate 31,492,478, forward strand.
GGTCTCACACACACTGGCTCTCACTGGAGTACGGGTTCCACACACGCTGACTCTCACTGGGGTACGGGATCCACACACACTGACTGTCACTGGGGTACGGGTTCCACACACACTGACTCTCACTGGGGCACGGGTTCCACACACACTGACTCTCACTGGGGTACGTGTTCCACACACACTGACTCTCATTTGCATTCATTTCATTTCACTGGGGTACGTGTCCCACAAACACTGACTCTCACTCGGTATGTGTCCCACACACACTGACTCTCACTGGGGTATGGGTTCCACAGACACTGTCTCTCACTGGGGTACAGGTTCTACACACACTGACTCTCACTGGGGTACAGGTCGCACACACACTGACTCTCACTGGGGTACGGATTTCTCACACACTGTCTCTCACTGGGGTACAGGTTCCATACACAATGACTCTCTCTGGGGTACGGGTCTCACACACAATGACTCTCACTGGAGTGCGGGTTCCACACACTCTGACTCTCACTGGGGTACGGGTTCTACACACACTGACTCTCACTGGGGTACGGGTCCCAGACACACTGACTCTCACTGGGGTACGGGTCCACACACACTGACTCTCACTGGGGTACGTGTCCCACACACACTGACTCTCACTGGGGTACGTGTCCCACACACACTGACTCTCACTGGGTTACGGGTTCCACACACACTGACTCTCACTGGGTTGCGGGTCCCACACACACTGACTCTCACTGGGGTATGGGTCCCACACACACTGACTCTCACTGGGGTACAGGTTCCACACACACTGACTCTCTCTGGGGTACGGGTCTCACACAGAATGACTCTCACTGGAGTGCGGGTTCCACACACTCTGACTCTCACTGGGGTACGGGTTCTACACACACTGACTCTCACTGGGGTACGGGTCCACACACACTGACTCTCACAGGGGTACGGGTTCCACACACACTGACTCTCACTGGGGTAAATGGTTTCACACACACTGACTCTCACTGGGGTACGGGTCCCACACACACTGACTCTCACTGGGGTACGGGTCCCACACACACTGACTCTCACAGGGGTACGGGCCCCACACACACTGACTCTCATTGGAGTACGTGTCCCACACACACTGACTCTCACTGGGGTACGGGTCCCACACACAATGACTCTCACTGGGATACGGGTTCCACACACACTGACTCTCACTGGGGTACGGGTCCCACATACATTGACTCTCACTGGGATACGGGTCCCACATACACTGACAATCACTGGGGTAAGGGTCCCACACACTCTGACTCTCACTGGGGTACGGGTCTCACACACACTGACTCTCACTGGGGTACGGGTCTCACAACCACGGAATCTCACTGGGGTATGTGTCCCACACACACTGACTCTCACTCGGGTACGGGTCCCACACACACTGACTCTCACTGGGATACGGGTCCCACATACACTGACTCTCACTGGGGTACGGGTCCACACACACTGACTCTCACTGGGATACGGGTCCCACATACACTGACTCTCACTGGGGTACGGGTCCCACATACATTGACTCTCACTGGGATACGGGTCCCACATACACTGGCAATCACTGGGGTACGGGTCCACACACACTGGCTCTCACTGGGGTACGGGTCCCACATACACTGACTCTCACTGGGGTACGGATTCCACACACACTGACTCTCACTGGGGTACGGGTCTCACAACCACGGGATCTCACTGGGGTATGTGTCCCACACACACTGACTCTCACTCGGGTACGGGTCCCACACACACTGACTCTCACTGGGATACGGGTGCCACATGCTCTGACTCTCACTGGGGTATGGGTTCCACACACACTGGCTCTCACTGGGGTACGGGTCCCACATAAATTGACTCTCACTGGGATATGGGTCCCACATACACTGACAATCACTGGGGTACGGGTCCACACACACTGACTCTCACTGGGGTACGGGTCCCACATACAGTGACTCTCACTGGGGTACGGGTTCCACACACACTGACTCTCATTTTCATTCATTTTATTTCAATGGGGTACGTGTCCCACAAACACTGACTCTCACTGGGGTATGGGTCTCACACACAATGAGTCTCACTGGAGTGCGGGTTCCACACACTCTGACTCTCACTGGGGTACGGGTTCTACACACACTGACTCTCACTGGGGTATGGGTCCCAGACACACTGACACTCACTGGGGTACGGGTCCACACACACTGACTCTCACTGGGGTATGGGTCCCACACACACTGACTCTTACTGGGGTATGGGTCCCACACACACTGACTCTCATTTTCATTCATTTCATTTCACTGGGGTACGTGTCCCACAAACACTGACTCTCACTGGGGTATGTGTCCCACACACACTGACTCTCACTGGGGTACAGGTTCCACACACACTGACTCTCTCTGGGGTACGGGTCTCACACACAATGACTCTCACTGGAGTGCGGGTTCCACACACTCTGACTCTCACTGGGGTACGGGTTCCACAGACACTGACTCTCACTGGGGTACGGGTCTCACACACACTGACTCTCACTGGGGTATGGGTCTCACACACAATGAGTCTCACTGGAGTGCGGGTTCCACACACTCTGACTCTCACTGGGGTACGGGTTCTACACACACTGACTCTCACTGGGGTATGGGTCCCAGACAGACTGACACTCACTGGGGTACGGGTCCACAAACACTGACTCTCACTGGGGTATGGGTCCCACACACACTGACTCTTACTGGGGTATGGGTCCCACACACACTGTCTCTCATTTTCATTCATTTCATTTCACTGGGGTACGTGTCCCACAAACACTGACTCTCACTGGGGTATGTGACCCACACACACTCTCACTGGGGTACGGGTCTCACACACACGTATTCTCACTGGGTATGTGTTCCACACACACTGACTCTCACTGGGGTACAGGTTTCACACACACTGACTCTCACTGGGGTATGTGACCCACACACACTCTCACTGGGATACGGGTCCCACATACACTGACAATCACTGGGGTACGGGTTCCACACACACTGACCCTCACTGAGGTACCGGTTTCACACACACTGACTCTCACTGGGGTATGTGACCCACACACACTCTCACTGGGGTACGGGTCTCACACACACGTATTCTCACTGGAGTACGTGTCCCACACACACTGACTCTCACTGGGGTACAGGTTCCACACACACTGACTCTCTCTGGGGTACGGGTCTCACACACAATGACTCTCACTGGAGTGCGGGTTCCACACACTCTGACTCCCACTGGGGTACCGGTTCCACAGACACTGACTCTCACTGGGGTACGGGTCTCACACACACGGACTCTCACTGGGGTATGGCTCCCACACACACTGACTCTCACTGCGGAACGGGTCCCACACACACTGCCACTCACTGGGGTACGGGTCCCACACACGCTGACTCTCACTGGGGTACGGCATCCACTCACACTGCCTCTCACTGGGGTACCGGTCCCACACACACTGACTCTCACTGGGGTACGTGTCCCACACACTGACTGTCACTGGGGTATGGGTACCACACACACTGACTCTCACTGAGGTACGGGTTCCACACAGACTGACTCTCACTGGGGTACGGGTTCCACACACACTGACTCTCACTGGGGTACAGGTTCCACACACACTGAATCTCATTTTCATTCATTTCATTTCACTGGGGTACGTGTCCCACACACACTCTCACTGGGGTACGGGTCTCACATCACGGATTCTCACTGGGGTACCAGTTCCACGCACACTGACCCTCACTGGGGTACGGGTTACACAGACACTGATTCTCACTGGGGTACGGGTTCCACACACACTGACTCTCACTCGGGTACGGGTCCCACACACACTGACTCTCACTGGGGTACGGGTCTCACACACACTGACCCTCACTGGGGTACGGGTCTCACACACACTGGCTCTCACTGGAGTACGGGTTCCACACATGCTGACTCTCACTGGGGTACGGGATCCACACACACTGACTGTCACTGGGGTACGGGTTCCACACACACTGACTCTCACTGGGGTACGGGTTCCACACACACTGACTCTCACTGGGGTACGGGTTCCACACACACTGACTCTCATTTGCATTCATTTCATTTCACTGGGGTACGTGTCCCACAAACACTGACTCTCACTGGGGTATGGGTTCCACAGACACTGACTCTCACTGGGGTACAGGTTCCACACACACTGACTCTCACTGGGGTACAGGTCGCACACACACTGACTCTCACTTGGGTACGGATTTCTCACACACTGTCTCTCACTGGGGTACAGGTTCCACACACACTGACTCTCTCTGGGGTACGGGTCTCACACACAATGACTCTCACTGGAGTGCGGGTTCCACACACTCTGACTCTCACTGGGGTACGTGTTCTACACACACTGACTCTCACTGGGGTACGGGTCCCAGACACACTGACTCTCACTGGGGTACGGGTCCACACACACTGTCTCTCACTGGGGTATGGGTCCCACACACACTGACTCTCACTGGGGTTTGGGTCCCACACACACTGACTCTCACTGGGGTACGGGTCCACAAACACTGACTCTCACAGGGGTATGGGTCCCACACACACAGACTCTCACTGGGGTAGGGGTTCCACACACACTGACTCCCACTGGGGTACAGGTCCCACACACACTGACTCTCACTGGGGTACGGGTCCACACACACTGACTCTCACTGGGATACGGGTCCCACATACACTGACTCTCACTGGGGTACGGGTCCCACATACATTGACTCTCACTGGGATACGGGTCCCACATACACTGACAATCACTGGGGTACGGGTCCACACACACTGACTCTCACTGGGGTACGGGTCCCACATACACTGACTCTCACTGGGGTACGGGTTCCACACACACTGACTCTCACTGGGATACGGGTCCCACATACACTGACTCTCACTGGGGTATGGGTTCCACACACACTGACTCTCACTGGGATACGGCTCCCACATAAATTGACTCTCACTGGGATATGGGTCTCACATACACTGACAATCACTGGCGTACGGGTCCACACACACTGACTCTCACTGGGGTACGGATCCCACATACACTGACTCTCACTGGGGTACGGGTTCCACACACACTGACTCTCATTTTCATTCATTTCATTTCACTGGGGTACGTGTCCCACAAACACTGACTCTCACTGGGGTATGGGTCTCACACACAATGAGTCTCACTGGAGTGTGGGTTCCACACACTCTGACTCTCACTGGGGTATGGGTTCTACACACACTGACTCTCACTGGGGTACGGGTCCCAGACACACTGACTCTCACTGGGGTACGGGTCCACACACACTGACTCTCACTGGGGTTTGGGTCCCACACACACTGACTCTCACTGGGGTACGGATTTCTCACACACTGACTCTCACTGGGGTGCGGATTTCTCACACACTGTCTCTCACTGGGGTACGTGTCCCACACACACTGACTCTCACTGGGGTACAGGTTCCACACACACTGACTCTCTCTGGGGTACGGGTCTCACACACAATGACTCTCACTGGAGTGCGGGTTCCACACTCTCTGACTCTCACTGGGGTACGGGTTCTACACACACTGACTCTCACTGGGGTACGGGTCCCAGACACACTGACTCTCACTGGGGTACGGGTCCACACACACTGACTCTCACTGGGGTATGGGTCCCACACACACTTACTCTCACTGGGGTACGGGTCCACACACACTGACTCTCACTAGGATACGGGCCCCACATACACTGACTCTCACTGGGGTACGGGTCCCACATACATTGACTCTCACTGGGATACGGGTCCCACATACACTGACAATCACTGGGGTACGGGTCCACACACACTGACTCTCACTGGGGTACGGGTCCCACATACACTGACTCTCACTGGGGTACGGATTCCACACACACTGACTCTCACTGGGGTACGGGTCTCACAACCACGGGATCTCACTGGGGTATGTGTCCCACACACACTGACTCTCACTCGGGTACGGGTCCCACACACACTGACTCTCACTGGGATACGGGTGCCACATACACTGACTCTCACTGGGGTATGGGTTCCACACACACTGACTCTCACTGGGGTACGGGTCCCACATAAATTGACTCTCACTGGGATATGGGTCCCACATACACTGACAATCACTGGGGTACGGGTTCCACACACACTGACTCTCATTTTCATTCATTTCATTTCACTGGGGTACGTGTCCCACAAACACTGACTCTCACTGGGGTATGGGTCTCACACACAATGATTCTCACTGGAGTGCGGGTTCCACACACTCTGACTCTCACTGGGGTATGGGTCCCAGACACACTGACTCTCACTGGGGTACGGGTTCTGCACACACTGACTCTCACTGGGGTATGGGTCCCAGACACACTGACTCTCACTGGGGTACGGGTCCACACATACTGACTCTCACTGGGGTATGGGTCCCACACACACTGACTCTTACTGGGGTATGGGTCCCACACACACTGACTCTCATTATCATTCATTTCATTTCACTGGGGTACGTGTCCCACAAACACTGACTCTCACTGGGGTGTGTGTCCCACACACACTCTCACTGGGGTACGGGTCTCACACACACGGATTCTCACTGGGTATGTGTCCCACACACACTAACTCTCACTGGGGTTCGGGTTCCACACACACTGACTCTCACTGGGGTACAGGTCCCACACACACTGACTCTCACTGGGGTACGGATTTCTCACACACTGACTCTCACTGGGGTACGTGTCCCACACACACTGACTCTCACTGGGGTACAGGTTCCACACACACTGACTCTCTCTGGGGTACGGGTCTCACACACAATGACTCTCACTGCAGTGCGGGTTCCACACACTCTGACTCTCACTGGGGTACGGGTTCCACAGACACTGACTCTCATTGGGGTACGGGTCTCACACACACGGACTATCACTGGGGTATGGCTCCCACACACACTGACTCTCACTGGGGTACGGGTCCACACACACTGACTCTCACTGAGGTACGGGTTCCACACACACTGACTCTCACTGGGGTACGGGTCTCACACACACGGACTCTCACTGGTTATGGCTCCCACATACACTGACTCTCACTGCGGTACGGGTTCCACAGACACTGACTCTCACTGGGGTACGGGTCTCACACACATGGACTCTCTCTGGGGTATGGCTCCCACACACACTGACTCTCACTGGGGTATGGGTCCCACACACACTGACTCTCACTGGGGTATGGTCCCACACACACTGACTCTCACTGGGGTATGGGTCCCACACACACGGACTATCACTGGGGTATGGGTCCCAGACACACTGTCTTTCACTGAGGTATGGGTCCCACACACACTGTCTCTCACTGGGGTACGTGTTCCACACACACTGACTCTCACTGGGGTACGGGTTCCACACACACTGACTCTCACTGGGGTACGGATCCCACACACACTGACTCTCACTGGGGTACGGATCCCTCAAACACTGACTCTCACTGGGGTACGGGTGCCACACACACTGACTCTCACTGGGGTACGGATCCCACACACACTGACTCTCACTGGGGTACGGATCCCACACACACTGACTCTCACTGGGGTACGGGTTCCACACACACTGACTCTCACTGGGGTACGGGTTCCACACACACTGACTCTCACTGGGGTACGGGTTCCACACACACTGACTCTCACTGGGGTACGGGTCCCACATACACTGACTCTCACTGGGGTACGCGTTCCACAGACACTGACTCTCACTGGGGTACGTGTCCCACACACACTGACTCTCACTGGGGTACAGGCTTCACACACACACTGACTCTCACTGAGGTATGAGCTCCACACCCACTGAGTCTCAGATCATTTTTTGCAGATCGTGTCCGTGTCGGTAACAGCACAGTTATACAATGAGGTGAGGCAACGCCCTTTGTCCTGCAGAAGCAAAATCCGGCAGATGCTGCAAATCTGCAATAAATGCAGGCGCAGCTAGAAATATTCAGCAGGTAGGGCAATGAAGAATCCGAGCTAAAGTTTCAAATCGCCGTTGTCCCTTTAGTCGAACAGGGCGATCGCTCTTCCCGAAGGGGAGTGAGGTGACTAGACCTCGACAGCGGGGGCAGTGCGAGGGGTGGTGATTCACTGGAGATTCACAGTGATTCCTGAAACTACACCAATGTCACAGGGGTGCTGCACTCGCATATTCCAAGAAGTGATGAGAGACTGTCAAGTCAACTGACTGGTAAAAGGCATGTAGTAACTGGAACGGGATTTCACAAGGAGTAACGCTGCTCGTGTTTTTGGTAACTTCATGAACCTGAAACAGTTTTGAGTCATGAACTGAAAACGGATCTAGCTTGTTGGCCGATGAGGCAGAATGATTCACGCCCCGTCACCTGCCAAACACACCTGACTGGGTAGTCCATGCAAATCTCCTTTATTGCAGGCTTGTGGCTCGTTACCTCGTCCTCCTCCACCTGACGGCCGTCACCCCTTCAAAACGCTTCGGGAAAATCCTGGCCGACCGGCCGGGCCTGTGGTCCGCCGCCCTTGTGTCATGTGACTAGGCGACGGCCTGATAAACGTTCCGGGGTCGCGTTACCACCCTGCTTCCCCATTCGCCTGGACACCAACCACCCACGCGGGGCGCAAAGTCACCACCCGCGCGAATCGGGTCACTGTCCGTGTGGAGTTTGCACGTTCTCCCCGTGTCTGCGTGGGTCTCACCCCCACAACCCAAAGATGTGCAGGGGAGGTGGATTGGCCGCGCTAAATTGCCCAAATTGGAAAAAAAATAATTGGGTACTCTAAATTAAAAACAAAAATCTTTCTTCTTTGTGACAAACTCGGGAACGGTGACCGCAACAACCATCATCGATTGTTGTTAAAAACCCCGTCTGGTTCACTGATGCCCCCTTTAGGGAAGGAAATCTGCCCTCCTTACCCGGTCTGGCCGACATGTGACTCCAGACGCACACGCCGATGTGGTTGGCCCCTCTGTAATGGCTGAGCGAGACACTCAATTGAAGGGCAATTAGGAATGGGCCCAGCCAGCTACACCCACATCCCACGGAAGGATAAATGATAATAAAGTGTTGCCTGAATCGAGGTTGTTGCTGCTGCTGCGTGTGACTGACGGGACACCATTAATCTTGTGCATGAAGGTTCCTGCTGAGCGAAACTGGGCTCACATCTTACTGAGGGAGCCAGTCAGTCAGCAACGTACAGGCTCGGACCGCGACCGCGCGTTCAAATCTGCCCGAGCTGTACAATTCCCTCCGTCTGACCTCCACGTTGTTCCTTGTTGTTTGCAAAACAGATCGTTGCAAGTGACAGGGCCGATTGAGGAAGTTGCTGATCAAGAACTCAGGATTGCAGGCTTTATAAATAAGAGGGAGAGTGCTGTGGTAACCGAGTGGGCCTAGCTTTGAGCCTGGACAAAATTGGATATCCTAAATTGGACACTTTAAATTAAACTACGGTCAGCTCCAGAAACCAGACTGCTGGGAATTCGGACTTGGCCAAGTTGGAAAATACAGAACTCAGACAGGTTCCCTGGGCATGTCTGGAGTTGCCCTGTCAAACGCTCATCAACAGATCATCGCACTCTATTGATATGCACCGGTTATTGAGCCAGACTCCTGGGCGCCCCGAGTGCTCTATTTGGCAAGGGGGTACATACAGGCCGCACTAGAAATGGACACGGGGGCGGGCCCAGGTGTCCTGTCAACGGGCCATCAACTGGATCACTAGCTGCTGAGACCCTCTCCCGAGGCCTCATTGGCAGAAGGCCAAGGGAAGTGGCAACAGGGCATAAAGGAAAATAGGGTAGAAATAGACACCTTTGGCACATCTCGCGAAGGCTCGACGTGGGAGGTGACCTTGACCATCCGAAGAACTGACCAAGAAGGAAGAAGCTGCCAGCGAGACCCACCTTGGTGACGACGGACCAGAGGGACTCAGGAATCGGGCCTACTCTTCAACCAGACCACCTTTGCGGGTAGCATAATCGAATCTTGGGTGTTTCTTGTATATATACTTGGATTAATTTACGGGTTGTTGAATAAAAATTATTGAACTTGTATTCCTGTTTGGCCTTTGTATCATTCTTAGCACCTACGTAAGAACATAAGAAATACAAGAAGTAGGCCATTGGGCCCCTCGAGCCTGCTCCACCATTCAATTAGATCATGGCTAATCTGTTTGCGTTGAGTTCCCCAGTCTTCATCTAACCCCCGATAACTTTTGACCCCCTGGCCTAACAAGAATCTATCCACCTCCGCCTTCAATGACCCCTCCTCTCTATCGCCTTCCAAAGTGCCACAACCCTCCGAGAGAAAGACATTGTCAGCTCTGTCCCGAAAGGGCGACCCCTTGTTTTAAAATGGCGCCCCCTAGTTCTGGAGTTCCCGATCGCTTCAGGAAGGTTGTCAAGGCCTTGGAGAGAGTGAAGAGGGAAATTGGTGTCAGTGATAAGGGGCCTCAACTATGCGGGAGAGAAGTTGGGATTGTAGTCCTTGGAGAACAGAAGGTTAATGAAAATTATGGTCAGGTAGAGTTTTGAGAGCATAAGGAAGAATTTATTTTCCAGCCGCAGGAAGGTCAGTAACCGGGGAACACACAATTACAGCTTTGACACCGGGCTGACACCCTGCCCATCTGACCCTGTGATGTCCCTTCACTAACATCTGGTGACTTACGTCAAAATTGGGAGAGCCACCCCATTGATCAAGATGCAACAGCCCTTCCCTGTTTATTTCCTTTGTTCCCATTTATTTTCTTATTTTTGGTCCAGGGACCCATAATCGAAATGTGCCTTGAAGCAGAAGAGTGCTTGCCAGGACAGTGTGTTCCTAGGTTTGGTATTTTGGAGAGGAGAAACCAGACTCGCCGGCACCGAGTGAATCTTAGAAACTAGTTTTGGAGGAAGTTGGTTCGATTGGCTAAATTGACAACCGGTGGGTTGGCCAGGAACAGTGTTCTGCCTGACAACAGTCAGTGATTGGTTCCTGCCGGGCCTTTTTTTTTCTTGGCGCGAACTTGCCAGAAGCCTCTAGGTCCGCAAAGGAAGAGGAGCTGTGTTTCTCCTCGTCTGTGCTCCCGGTTTCCTGCTGGCTTTGTGAGTTTCCGGTGAAGGTCAGTACAAGTTGAAGGAAAGGTAAGTACCTAACTGAAGGCCTAACCTTGAGAAAGAAACTAACTGGAATACAGCCACCTGAATGAAAGATCCTTTATCCTTTTATTTTATTAACACTTACTTTACCTTTCAACCACCCTTTGCCCTCTGTGTATGTGTGTGCATCTAGGAGTGGGCGCCACCAGATACGCAACATTCCTGATCACTCCGAACGTGCGCGTAACGCAGGCCGTCAACAGTATGAATGCCTGGCGTTCGTTCTCCATGATGTTGTTGGCAAAGAGGAAATAAGGAATCCTTTCTTCGTACTGGTTCCAGTCTTCAACACCAGCATCTAACCGCCCAAACAGAGGCGTGGCAAAATAATCGGTTCCAAACTGGGTCCGGAAAACCGGAGAGGTGACTCAGCCGAGTAGATCGCAGCAACGACAGCAGACCAGTTTAATCCTCGTCGCCAGTTTGATGAAGACACGGGGAGTCCACACCGAGTAAATTTAAAAACAAAATTTAGAGTACCCAATAGCTTTTTTTCCAATCAAGGGGCAATTTAGTGCGGCCAATCTACCTACCCTGCACATTTTTGGGTTTGTGAGGGTGGGACCCAAGCAGCCACGGGGAGAATGTGTAAACTCCACACGGATAGTGACTCGGGGACGGCGGCGACGCGAGGCAACAGTGCTAACCACTGCGCCGCCGTGCCGCCCTTACCACACCGAGTAAAATAGAGAACTTTGGTTTATTTGCAGCTGGTTAAATACAACTCACGGTGGATCACTATCAGATCCCTTCCAGGTCGGTGCTTACTGGCCGGCCTTATATGCACAGCTGAATGGAGGTCCACTCCTCCCCCACCCAAGCAGGGGAGTCATACTCAGCGAGATTCACGGGAAAGATAATCCTTCCCACCCCGTAAGTCCCGTGCGGAACATTACAGGGGGATAGATAGAAAGGGACAGTTGTGAATCGGATAGTGGATAGCCAGTTTTTGTTGGCCTGTTTAATTATAATCATTGTTAAGAATAAAGGATTAATCGTGCTTACATTTACAAACCTGGGGCGGGATTCTCTGACCCCCCACCCCGCCGGGACGGAGAATCGCCGGGGGGGGGCGGCGTGAATCCCGCCCCGCCGCTGGCTGCCGAATCCTCTGGTGGCGTTTTTTTGGTGGGGGTGGGAATCGCGCCGCGCCGGTCGGGGGCTGTTGGCAGTGCCCCCCCACTGGCAATTCTCCGCTCCGCGATGGGCCGAGCGGTCGCCCGTTTTCAGCCAGTCCCGCCGGCGTATATTACACCAGGTCCGTACCGGCGGGACCTGGCTCTGCGGGCGGCCTGCAGAATCCTCAGGGGGGTGAGGTGGGATCCGGTCCCAGGTGGGGGGGGGGGGGGGAGCTCCCCCACGGCGGCCTGGCCCGTGATCGGGGTCCACCGACCTGCGGGCGGACCTGTGCCGTGGGGGCACTCTTTCCCCCTGCGCCGGCCGCTGTAAAGCTCCGCTATGACCGGCGCGGAGAGGAAACCCTCTGTTGCTAACTTTCCGTTGGTTCAATTGCTCTGTTTTATTACCTTTGCTCTCGAGTCGGCAGGTATCTTTATGAGACCGCCACGAGGTTCAAGTCCGAGTAATGATCAATAACCCAATACACCGATTAGTAAGATTCAAATCAAAGCACATTTATTATACACAGTAATCGCTACTCATGCACAAATTCTACGTCTAAGCTACTTCTACAGCTAACAGGCCTATACTTAACTTCGGACTGGCCCACCAGGTCAGGGGAACAAATGGCCTTTCGTTCGGGTTCTGAGTCTGCGGGATTGGAAGTTGGTACGGATTGGTAGCTAGGAGCGCCTATCTCGTAGCGTGCGTTGAATTAAGACTTACTTCTGTCGGTGGTCACTGCACCGGTCACGGTCAAGGTTGGTTCGTGTTGCTGGGTGACCCGGGCAGGACGAAGAGGTGAAGAGAGCGATTTGAACTTGGGGCTTAACTCTTATAGTCCCCAGGGGCTTCCCGCCTTTCGGGGCGGACCCTGTACCTGGTCCCAAGTGATTGGACATTGTCCCAATCGCTTGGTTCGATTTCTCCAATGCTGGAGCGGTTCCCTGATCGATGGGCGGTCTCGAGGTGTTCGTTCACCTCCTTTGTGTTGGCTCCTGCTGGCGCCGAGGAGTCTGGCTTCGCTTTGTGTGTCCCAAATGTTACTTATTGTTCCCGGGGATTGCTCATCAGTATGCAGATGGCTGTTACATTGTTATAGTGATGGTCGCTGGTATCGATGTTGTCTGGCCTTTTGCAGAGTTAAATACACAGCAAACCTGCACCTGCTGGTTTCTGTCTCTCTGTCGGCTGAGTTTCCCATCAGCCTTTTGCCGTTCGCCATTTTAAATCGGGAGTTGGCCAATTTAGGTGGCTACACCTCTGCGCCTGTGCAGGAAATACGCCAGCGGTTCTGTGCATGCACCAGAACACGCAGGCGCTCCTGCGCATGCGCCAACCCGAGGGCCGGCGGAGGCCGTTCGGCACCAGTTGGCACAGCGGCAACTACTCCAGCGCTGGCCTAGCCCCCGAAAGTGCGGAGGATTCCACACCTTCCGGGCGGCCCGGCGCTGGAGTGGTTCACTCCACTCCTTGGTGCCGGTACGGCCTGCCCCGCCGGTTAGCGGAGAATCCCGGCCTTGATAAGAGTCGACAATTCAACTCAACCAAAGCCACAGGTATTAATCATTGATTCATCGAGTCTGCACCGACCCTGGGAAAGACCACCCTATTCCTGCATCCCCGCCCTGAGAGGCAATCTATCAAGCCAATCCACCTAACCTGCACATCTTTGGAATGTGGGAGGAAACCGGAGCACCCGTAGGAAACCCATGGCAGACACGGGGATAACTGCACAAAAGGTAAGGTCACATAACCGAAGGATCAGGCTTGTTGAACACGTTAATATTGTCATCCTGTTCTGGAAACTCCAATCTGCCGCTTTGACATCTGACTAGCAGGTCACACAGGAGGAGCTCTGGCCCAGGTTGGATTCCTGACCACATCTACCCTGACTGTCCTGGAAGTTCTGCACCGTCAGCTATAAAACCCGATTCACCTCTGCGCGCCTCCTTCAGCTTGCAATGTCAGAAAAGTGAATATCACAGCACCGGTTTTCAACCCGCCCGACCTCTGTGAAGGAATTCCTCGTCTGACTTTGATTCTGGACTCTGCAACTCAGGTGAACCAACATTTACTTTCTCTGATCTCTCTGTCCTGTAAAACCTTCTTCCCTCCATCCCTATCTTTGCTGTATGAGTGCAGCGGGGGTTATTGAAAGTGTGCAATAAACTAACCCTTTGAGTTTGCTGTGGGGTTGAAAAGAACGAGGGGCTAGGGAATACGCCACCGCTTACCAAAAAATGAACAAATCAAAAACACGTTTCTGCTTACGGGTGAATGGAAGAAAGGAATCATTTGTATTATTTATTAAAAATAAATTTGGAGTACCTAATTCTTTTTTTCCAATTCAGCGGCAATTTAGCATGGCCAATGCACCTACCCAGTACATCTTTGGGTTGTGGGGGTGAGACTCACGCAGACACGGGGAGAAAGTGCAAACATCCACACGGACAGTGACCCGGGGCTGGGATCGAACCGGGTCCTCGGCACCATGAGGCAGCAGTGCTAACCACTGTGCCGCCCTAACAATTTGTATTATGTTCATGAATCCACTGCCCTGCTCATTGATAGGCGAAACAATAAAGGTAATCGTTTTCTCTCCAGAATTTAAAATAATTTCTTTACCCTGTGAAGCAAGATACAGTTCCCGTCATGGTTAAACATCCCACCACGTTGGCTAAAAATAAAACACATAAATCTTGCTGCTGCTTGGAAGCTGTAAACTAAACCCTTGTAAAGCAGGTTTTCAATGGAAACACAATCTAAATTCTTTGACGTAACTTGAATTAAATTATCTGTGTTTCCATTCTCAACATTAAACATACTCTGTAACAATGATATATCATGTTGTGTGGAATCTATAGCCAACAACACTAATTACTATTATAAACTATCTCAGTGCGCAATCTGCTCCCCCAAAAGTTCACATACCCAAAGAACTGCACATGTCAGCAGGCTGGCAACATCCTCACCACAAACACACAAGTTTCCAGGTTCAAGTCCGACTCCAGAACTTGTGCGCTAGTAAATCAGGGCTGGCGCTACAGTCTTGGAGATGTCCCATTTTTTTTTGGGGGGGGGGTGGTGGGTGGGACATTAAACAAGTCCCCCCATTGACTTCAAGAAGCAGAGTACTGTACACACCCGTCAGCATTAACGGAGCTGAGGTGGAGGTGGTTTCGAATTCCTAGGGGTACACATCACCAAAAATCTCTCCTGATCCACCCACGTCGATGCTACCACCAAGAAAGTACAACGGCGCCTATACGTCCCCAGGAAACTAAGGAAATTCGGCATGTCCACATTAACTCTTACCAACTTTTACAGATGCACCATAGAAAGCATCCTATCGGGCTGCATCACAGCCTGGTATGGCAACCGCTCGGCCCAAGACCGCAAGAAACTTCAGAGAGTCATGAACACAGCCCAGTCCATCCCACGAACCTGCCTCCCATCCATTAACTCCATCTACACCTCCCGCTGCCTGGGGAAAGCGGGCAGCATAATCAAAGACCCCTCCCACCCGGCTTACTCACTCTTCCAACTTCTTCCATCGGGCAGGAGATACAAAAGTCTGAGAACACGCATGAACAGACTCAAAAACAGCTTCTTCCCCACTGTTACCAGACTCCTAAACGACCCTCTTATAGACTGACCTCATTAATAATAATAGCTTATTGTCACAAGTAGGCTTCAGTTAAGTTACTGTGAAAAGCCCCTAGTCGCCACATTCCGGCGCCTGTTTGGGGAGGCTGGAACGGGAATTGAACCGCTGGTTTTGTTCTGCATTACAAGTCAGCTGCCTTCGCCCACTGTGCTACACCAGCCCCTGTACAACACTACACTCCTGTATGCTTCACCCGATGCCAGTGTTATGTAGTTACATTGTGTACCTTGTGTTGCCCTATTATGTATTTTCTTTTATTTCCTTTTCTTTTCAAGTACTTAATGATCTGTTGAGCTGCTCGCAGAAAAATACTTTTCACTGTACCTCGGCACACGTGACAGTAAACAAAATCCAATCCATCTGCCTGCCGACTGGGTGTGAAACATCCCGTGGCACTATCTCGAAGAGCAGGGGTGTTCTCCCCAGCGCCCTGGCCAATATTTATCCCTCAATCAACCTGACAAAGAAACGTGGTCTGTTCACGATCCCATTGTTGCTTGTGGGAGCTTGCTATGCACAAATTGGCTGCTGCATTTCCCAAATCACCATACGACTGCCCACAATTGGAGGGAATGTGCTTTGAGATGTCCGGTGGTGGCGAGTTGTGCTATACATTGTATATAGTGGTGTAAAAGTTAACCCCATGATTTGTGGTCTAAAATATCCTAATTTTTCATAGGCACTGTGTAAAACATGACCCTAGTATTTTAATCATACCGAACCAAAATATAATCCTGGAGGTATTATTCATTTGATTTGACCCTAAATATATTAAACATATTTAAAAACTGGTGCGCTTTTAGAAACATTTAAGCTTTTCAATTTTGTTTTTATTGATTCAAATGATTAAAGATTATGAATAATAATTAATCTGAATTCTTTAATGTTATCAATTTTTTTCTTCTTTTTTATTCCGACAGTCTTTTTTGGGAAGTAAAGGATATGGAGAATGGGTGAGTAAATGGAGCTCAAGTCCAAGGTCAGCCATGATCGTATATTTTTAAAATCTATTTATGGGATGTGGGTGTCGTTGGTTAGGCCAGAATTTATTGCCCATCTCTAGTTCCCCTCCGAAGGTGGTGGTGAGCTGCCTTCTTGAACCGCTGCAGTCCCTTTGGTGTAGTTACACCCACTGTGCTGTTAGGGAGGGAGTTCCAGGATTTTGCCCCAGCGACAGTGAAGGAAAGGCCAATATATTTCCAAGTCAGGGTGGTGACAGACTTGGAGGGGAACCTCCAGGTGGTGATGTCCCCAAATATCTGCTGCCCTTGTCCTTCTAGATAGTAGAGGTTGTGGGTTTTGAAGGTGCTGTCTAAGGAACCTTGGTGAGTTCCAGCAGTGCGTCTTGTAGTTGACACACGGCTGCCACTGTGCGTTAGTGGTGGAGGGATTGAAATATGTAATGTTCTTGGAAAGGGTAGCAATCAAGCGGGGCTGCTTTGTCCTGGATGGTGTTGAGCTGAGCTTTGTTGGAGCTGCGCTTATCCAGGCAGGTGGACAGTATTCCATCACACTCCTGACTTGTGCCTTGTAGATGATTAACAGGCTTTGGGGAGTCAGGAGGTGAGTTACTCACCACAGGATTCCCAGCCTCTGACCTGCTCTCGTAGCCACAGTATTTATTTGACCAGTCCATTCAGTTTCTGGTTAATGGTAACCCCCAGGATGTTGATAGTTGGAGTTCAGTGATGGTAATGCCATTGAATTTCAAGGTGAGATGGTTAGATTATCTGTTGTTGGAGATGGTCATTGCCTGGCACTTGTGTGGCGTGAATGTAACTTGCCACTTGTCAGCCCAGAGCCTGGATATTGTCCAGGTCTTGCTGCATCTGGACATAAGCTGCTTCAGCATCTGAGGAATTGCGAATGGTGCTGAACATTGTGCAGTCATCCGCAATCATCCCCACTTCTGACCTTATGATGGACGGAAGGTCATTGATGAAGCAGCTGAAGATGGTTGGGCCTGGGACACGACCCTGAGGAACTCCTGCAGCAACGTCCCAGCGGCGCTGACTTGAATTGTCCACTCCTGCTTCTTGTGGGAGTTCACTTGGGCCAAAAAAAAACCCACACATCAACCCTGGCAAAAAAAAATCACTGGTGGAAAAACCAGGACTTTTCACCTAAAGCGCTGGTCCCACAAATTTGATTTTTACACAAGTACAGGCGGTAAATAGAATTCTTTTTTTGAAAGACAGGATGAGTTAGTGAGCATGGAACAGTGTCTGGCACAAGCCAGCATGCATCGAACTTTACGCGCAGCATGAAGCACAGCATGATGAACCAGACTCAACCCCTGTTGGGAACTGTGCCTGTCATCACCAAGCACCCATGGGTGTCAATGCAGCTCAATCCACAGCACTACAGAGAATCGTGAACACAGCCCAGTCCATCACAGCGAACCTGCCTTCCATCCACTGACTCTGTCCACACCTCCCGCTGCCTTGAGAAAGCGGGCAGCGTAATCAAAGACCCCTCCCACCCGGGTTATTGTCTCTCCCAACCTCTTGCACCGGGCAGGAGATACAAAACTCTGACAACACGCACAGAATCAAAAACAGCTTCTTCCTCGCTTTTACCAGACTCCTGAATGACCCGCTAATAGACTGAACTGATCTCTCTACGCATCTTCTCTTCTATTGTAGCACTACACTCTGTATGCTTCACCCCGGTGCCCATTGTGCATTTATCGTATGTCCTGTATTTTTGTATACAGAACGATCTGCCTGGACTGTATGCAGAACAATACTTTTCACTGTACCTCGATACACGCGACAAGAAATCTAGATGGAACTGTGCTTTGCAGGAACTAGCACATGTGAAAGGGCGTCACTGTAGCACAGTGGTTAGCACTGTTGCTTCACAGCTCCAGGGTCCGAGGTTCGATTCCCGGCTGGGTCACTGTCTGTGTGGCGTTTGCACGTTCTCTCCGTGTCTGCGTGGGTTTCCTCCGGGTGCTCTGGTTTCTTCCCACAGTCCAAAGATGTGCAGGTTAGGTGGATTGGCCATGCTAAATTGTTCCTTAGTGTCCAAAAAGGTTAGGTGGGGTTACTGGGATAGAACATAAGAACATAAGAACCAGGAGCAGGAGTAGGCCATCTGGCCCCTCGAGCCTGCTCCGCCATTCAATGAGATCATGGCTGATCTTTTGTGGACTCAGCTCCACTTTCCGGCCTAAACACCATAACCCTTAATCCCTTTATTCTTCAAAAAACTATCTATCTTTATCTTAAAAACATTTAATGAAGGAGCCTCTACTGCTTCACTGGGCAAGGAATTCCAGATTCACAAACCTTTGGGTGAAGAAGTTCCTCCTAAACTCAGTCCTAAATCTACTTCCCCTTATTTTGAGGCTATGCCCCCTAGTTCTGCTTTCACCCGCCAGTGGAAACAACCTGCCCGCATCTATCCTATCTATTCCCTTCATAATTTTATATGTTTCTATAAGATCTCCCCTCATCCTTTTAAATTCCAACGAGTACAGTCCCAGTCTACTCAATCTCTCCTCGTAATCCAACCCCTTCAGCTCTGGGATTAACCTAGTGAATCTCCTCTGCACACCCTCCAGTCCCAGTACGTCCTTTCTCAAGTAAGGAGACCAAAACTGAACACAATACTCCAGGTGTGGCCTCACTAACACCTTATACAATTGCAGCAGAACCTCCCTAGTCTTGAACTCCATCCCTCTAGCAATGAAGGACAAAATTCCATTTGCCTTCTTAATCACCTGTGTACCTGTAAACCAACTTTTTGCGACTCATGCACTAGCACACCCAGGTCCCTCTGCACAGCAGCATGTTTTAATATCTTATCATTTAAATAATAATCCCTTTTGCTGTTATTCCTACCAAAATGGATAACCTCACATTTGTCAACATTGTATTCCATCTGCCAGACCCTAGCCCATTCACTTAGCCTATCCAAATCCCTCTGCAGACTTCCAGTATCCTCTGCACTTTTTGCTTTACCACTCATCTTAGTGTCGTCTGCAAACTTGGACACATTGCCCTTGGTCCCTAACTCCAAATCATCTATGTAAATTGTGAACAATTGTGGGCCCAACACTGATCCCTGAGGGACACCACTAGCTACTGAATGCCAACCAGAGAAACACCCATTAATCCCCACCCTATGCTTTCTATTAATTAACTAATCCTCTATCCATGCTACTACTTTCCCCTTAATGCCATGCATCTTTATCTTATGCAGCAACCTTTTGTGTGGCACCTTGTCAAAGGCTTTCTGGAAATCCAGATATACCACATCCATTGGCTCCCCGTTATCTACCGCACTGGTAATATCCTCAAAAAATTCCACTAAATTAGTTAGGCACGATCTGCCCTTTATGAGCCCATGCTGCGTCTGCCCAATGGGACAATTTCCATCCAGATGCCTCGCTATTTCTTTCTTGATGATAGATTCCAGCATCTTCCCTACTACCGAAGTTAAGCTCACTGGCCTATAATTACCCGCTTTCTGCCTACCTCCTTTTTTAAACAGTGGTGTCACATTTGCTAATTTCCAATCCGCCGGGACCACCCCAGAGTCGAGTGAATTTTGGTAAATTATCACCAGTGCATTTGCAATTTCCCTAGCCATCTCTTTTAGCACTCTGGTGCATTCCATCAGGGCCAGGAGACTTGTCTACCTTTAGCCCCATTAGCTTGCCCATCACTACCTCCTTAGTGATAACAATCCTCTCAAGATCCTCACCTGTCATAGCCTCATTTCCATCAGTCACTGGCATGTGATGGTGTAGGCTTAATTAGAGTGCTCTTTCCAAGGGCTGGTGCAGACTCAATGGGCTGAATGGCCTCCTTCTGCACTGTTGATTCTGTGAGTTTATATTTTCCCAATGGATGCAGCACCTCTCTGTGACTCGAGTCCAAGGGTCGGTGCGACCTGATTATTTACATTTTCTGTTTACGTGCTATAAATCGATTTTCTCAAAGTGGAGAACGTTTTTTTATCCCAGTTGACTGTTTTCAGTTCGAACCTCAGTCTCTCACTGTGATGCTCAGAGTTTGAGATTTTCATTCACTGTACGGGACTGCCCCCTGCAGGTCGCTCCTGATCTGGACGCATTATTCCCACTTGCTGCTGTCACCAGGTCCCACAGGCAATCTCTGAGTATTCAATCACCCTCCACAGAATCAGTAACATGCAGACATTACAAGAATATTGAGGGCGTATTTAATTCAGATACTTTTCGCACCAGAAATAAGATCTCGAATCCCATCCATTTTTAGCCATTTGTTTGTCATTAATCCGACAGTTCATCCGTGGGCCACACTTGCTATCACCTGGCATTCCTGGGAATTGTAACCTTGCTCCTAGGAATTGAGACTTACGGCTAGGCAAGGAGACGTTTGTGCGAGATGGTGGAGAGACAGCCAATCAGCATCCCGTCAGTCTAGATTACAATCATAGAATCCCTACAGTGCAGAAGGGGGCCGTTTGGCCCATTGAATCTGCACCGGCCCTCTGAAAGAGCACCCCACCCAGGACAACTCCCCCACCCTATCCCCGGAACTCCCCACCTAATTTGCACATCTTTGGGCTGTGGGAGGAAACCGGAGCACCCGGAGGAAACCCACGCGCACACGGGGAGAACGTGCAAACTCCACACCTGCACCCAAATTCAGAATCGAACTAGGTTCCCTGGTGCTGTGACGCTACAGTGCTAGCCACCGAGACACACACATGTACAGCACGGGGTTTGATACAGAGTAATGAACTCTCCACACTTACCCATCAGACATTCCCAAGGTAAGGACACCACAGGGTTAGATGCAGAGTAACGTTCCCTCTACACCTGTTTTTCAAACTTTTTTTTAACCTGGACCCATTTTTGCCAACCACCCTTCACGACACACGCCATGTTTGCTCACCTTTAAAGCGAAAGAGGAGCCTGCTTGGTCCTCACGATCTCACTTGAATCAGGTTCAAAGGAGGAAAGGACAATGCCCTTATTAGGTGCAGACTTCATTCAGTTCCTTTGTGCTGTCTTCATCTTTATGAAAACGGAAAATCAATTCTCACACATGAGGGTCACCGTGAAGGACAACAGCAACAAAATGCTTGTTTTACTCAGCACTGGATACTCCTGGAAGATGCTACTCCAAAATATTGACAGCCTTGTGGGCTTTTGGCCTGTTTTAATGTGCTGGCACAGGTCAGGTACAGCAGGTTAGTCTTTTCATTTGGAGTCAGCTCCAGGTAAATAACTGACTCTGGGGTCTCAACCTCAAAAGGAATGTTTCACACACCACTTTTCTCTCAAAATCTGAAACTTCTCCAATCATTGCCAGTACTTCCCTGCATATAACACATACTTAATTGCATTAACACAATTGACAAAACCATACCTCAAGAAATCATCTTCATATTGCTTTGTTCCCGAGTTAAGTTTCTTCTTTGTAGACTGTTAACCAGAGTCCTTGGAACTCTGTACAAAGCTAACACTAGCATCGCTCTGTCCTGCCCTGGACTCTCCTGTGCAGCTCTTGCCAGCAAATTCAGTTGTGAGATCCTGTCCAATGGGCAAACTGCCTATTTCAGTCTCTGGCCATCTTTTACTTTTAAGAAAACCATTAATCTTCAGAGTTAACTTGCCTGCTGGGCACATGACCTGTTCACTGCTGCTGCTTCTGGCCAAAAGACTGCACTCAGCCTCATTTATTTCCATTTAAAGGCGGCAACTCCTGCCATTCTTGATGCAAAAGCTGGTTGCGGCCATTAGGCGCTTCTCCCACGATCGGAACCACCGCGGGAATAGTGCGACAGATCGCTCAGCAGGCCCCTTAAAATCTGCCCGCAGCCCACCTGCACGTCACGACCCACACTTCGAAAACCCCTGTTCTACAATGCCTGTTACCCAGTGAGAGACAGTGCCTAACTCTGACACAGTCTGTTACCCAGTGAGAGACAGTGCCTAACTCTGACACAGTCTGTACCCAGTGAGAGACAGTGCCTGGCTCTGACACAGTCTGTACCCAGTGAGAGACAGTGCCTAACTCTGACACAGTCTGTACCCAGTGAGGGACAGTGCCTAACTCTGACACAGTCTGTACCCAGTGAGAGACAGTGCCTGGCTCTGACACAGTCTGTACCCAGTGAGGGACAGTGCCTGCCTCTGACACAGTCTGTTACCCAGTGAGAGACAGTGCCTGGCTCTGACACACTCTGTTACCCAGTGAGAGACAGTGCCTGGCTCTGACACAGTCTGTACCCAGTGAGAGACAGTGCCTAACTCTGACACACTCTGTACCCAGTGAGAGACAGTGCCTAACTCTGACACGGTCTGTACCCAGTGAGGGACAGTGCCTGGCTCTGACACAGTCTGTACCCAGTGACAGACAGTGCCTGGCTCTGACACAGTCTGTTACCCAGTGAGAGACAGTGCCTGGCTCTGACACAGTCTGTTACCCAGTGAGAGACAGTGCCTGGCTCTGACACACTCTGTTACCCAGTGAGAGACAGTGCCTGGCTCTGACACAGTCTGTACCCAGTGAGAGACAGTGCCTAACTCTGACACAGTCTGTACCCAGTGAGGGACAGTGCCTAACTCTGACACAGTCTGTACCCAGTGAGAGTCAGTGCCTAACTCTGACACAGTCTGTACCCAGTGACAGACAGTGCCTAACTCTGACACAGTCTGTACCCAGTGACAGACAGTGCCTGGCTCTGACACAGTCTGTTACCCAGTGAGAGACAGTGCCTGGCTCTGACACAGTCTGTTACCCAGTGAGAGACAGTGCCTAACTCTGACACACTCTGTTACCCAGTGAGAGACAGTGCCTGGCTCTGACACAGTCTGTTACCCAGTGAGAGACAGTGCCTGGCTCTGACACACTCTGTTACCCAGTGAGGGACAGTGCCTGGCTCTGACACAGTCTGTACCCAGTGAAAGTCAGTGCCTAACTCTGACACAGTCTGTACCCAGTGAGGGACAGTGCCTAACTCTGACACAGTCTGTACCCAGTGACAGACAGTGCCTGGCTCTGACACAGTCTGTTACCCAGTGAGAGACAGTGCCTGGCTCTGACACACTCTGTTACCCAGTGAGAGCCAGTGCCTGGCTCTGACACACTCTGTTACCCAGTGAGAGACAGTGCCTGGCTCTGACAGTCTGTACGCAGTGAGAGACAGTGCCTGGCTCTGACACAGTCTGTACCCAGTGAGGGACAGTGCCTGCCTCTGACACAGTCTGTACCCAGTGAGAGACAGTGCCTGGCTCTGACAGTCTGTACGCAGTGAGAGACAGTGCCTGGCTCTGACACAGTCTGTACCCAGTGAGGGACAGTGCCTGCCTCTGACACAGTCTGTACCCAGTGAGAGACAGTGCCTGGCTCTGACACACTCTGTTACCCAGTGAGAGCCAGTGCCTGGCTCTGACACAGTCTGTACGCAGTGACAGACAGTGCCTGGCTCTGACACGCTCTGTTACCCAGTGAGAGCCAGTGCCTGGCTCTGACACACTCTGTTACCCAGTGAGAGACAGTGCCTGGCTCTGACACAGTCTGTACCCAGTGAGGGACAGTGCCTGGCTCTGACACAGTCTGTACCCAGTGAGGGACAGTGCCTAACTCTGACACAGTCTGTTACCCAGTGAGAGACAGTGCCTGGCTCTGACACAGTCTGTACCCAGTGAGAGTCAGTGCCTAACTCTGACACAGTCTGTACCCAGTGAGGGACAGTGCCTAACTCTGACACAGTCTGTACCCAGTGACAGACAGTGCCTGGTTCTGACACAGTCTGTTACCCAGTGAGAGACAGTGCCTGGCTCTGACACACTCTGTTACCCAGTGAGAGCCAGTGCCTGGCTGACACACTCTGTTACCCAGTGAGAGACAGTGCCTGGCTCTGACAGTCTGTACGCAGTGAGAGACAGTGCCTGGCTCTGACACAGTCTGTACCCAGTGAGGGACAGTGCCTGCCTCTGACACAGTCTGTACCCAGTGAGAGACAGTGCCTGGCTCTGACACACTCTGTTACCCAGTGAGAGCCAGTGCCTGGCTCTGACACAGTCTGTACCCAGTGAGAGACAGTGCCTAACTCTGACACAGTCTGTTACCCAGTGAGAGACAGTGCCTGGCTCTGACACACTCTGTTACCCAGTGAGAGACAGTGCCTGGCTCTGACACAGTCTGTACGCAGTGAGAGACAGTGCCTGGCTCTGACACGCTCTGTTACCCAGTGAGAGCCAGTGCCTGGCTCTGACACACTCTGTTACCCAGTGAGTGACAGTGCCTGGCTCTGACACAGTCTGTACCCAGTGAGGGACAGTGCCTGGCTCTGACACAGTCTGTACCCAGTGAGAGACAGTGCCTAACTCTGACACAGTCTGTACCCAGTGAGAGCCAGTGCCTGGCTCTGACACAGTCTGTACCCAGTGAGAGACAGTGCCTAACTCTGACACAGTCTGTACCCAGTGACAGACAGTGCCTGGCTCTGACACAGTCTGTTACCCAGTGAGAGACAGTGCCTGGCTCTGACACACTCTGTTACCCAGTGAGAGACAGTGCCTGGCTCTGACACAGTCTGTACGCAGTGAGAGACAGTGCCTGGCTCTGACACGCTCTGTTACCCAGTGAGAGCCAGTGCCTGGCTCTGACACACTCTGTTACCCAGTGAGTGACAGTGCCTGGCTCTGACACAGTCTGTACCCAGTGAGGGACAGTGCCTGGCTCTGACACACTCTGTTACCCAGTGAGAGCCAGTGCCTGGCTCTGACACAGTCTGTACCCAGTGAGAGACAGTGCCTAACTCTGACACAGTCTGTTACCCAGTGAGAGACAGTGCCTGGCTCTGACACACTCTGTTACCCAGTGAGAGACAGTGCCTGGCTCTGACACAGTCTGTACGCAGTGAGAGACAGTGCCTGGCTCTGACACGCTCTGTTACCCAGTGAGAGCCAGTGCCTGGCTCTGACACACTCTGTTACCCAGTGAGTGACAGTGCCTGGCTCTGACACAATCTGTACCCAGTGAGGGACAGTGCCTGGCTCTGACACAGTCTGTACCCAGTGAGAGACAGTGCCTAACTCTGACACAGTCTGTACCCAGTGAGAGCCAGTGCCTGGCTCTGACACAGTCTGTACCCAGTGAGAGACAGTGCCTAACTCTGACACAGTCTGTACCCAGTGACAGACAGTGCCTGGCTCTGACACAGTCTGTTACCCAGTGAGAGACAGTGCCTGGCTCTGACACAGTCTGTACGCAGTGAGAGACAGTGCCTGGCTCTGACACGCTCTGTTACCCAGTGAGAGCCAGTGCCTGGCTTTGACACACTCTGTTACCCAGTGAGTGACAGTGCCTGGCTCTGACACAGTCTGTACCCAGTGAGGGACAGTGCCTGGCTCTGACACAGTCTGTACCCAGTGAGAGACAGTGCCTAACTCTGACACAGTCTGTTACCCAGTGAGAGCCAGTGCCTGGCTCTGACACACTCTGTTACCCAATGAGAGACAGTGCCTGCCTCTGACACAGTCTGTACGCAGTGAGCGACAGTGCCTGGCTCTGACACAGTCTGTACCCAGTGAGAGCCAGTGCCTGCCTCTGACACAGTCTGTACCCAGTTAGAGACAGTGCCTGGCTCTGACATAGTCTCTGCCCTGTGAGCGACAGTGCCTGGCTCTGACACAGTCTCTACCCAGTGAGACACAGTGCCTGGCTCTGACAGTCTGTACCCAGTTAGAGACAGTGCCTGGCTCTGACACAGTCTGCACCCAGAGAGAGACAGTGCCTTGCTCTGACACAGTCTCTACCCAGTGAGAGACAGTGCCTGATATTAAAACAGTCCACCCGAATGCGAGACAATGAGCAAACAGCAATACCAGGGTTCAATACAGTTATTTGCACTCTGTGCTCTTACAGTTTAGGAAATCTCCTTTTAAAGTTCGTCAGAGGGGGCAGCACGGTGGCGCAGTGCTTAGCACAGCTGCCACACGGCGCCGAGGGCCCAGGTTCGATCCCGGCTCTGGTTCACTGTCCGTGTGGAGTCTGCACATTCTCCCCGTGTTTCCGTGGGTTGCGCCCCCACAACCCAAAGATGTGCAGGCAGGCTGGATGGTCACGCTAAATTGCCTCTTAATTGGAAGAAATTAATGGGGTACTCTATATTTAAAAAATAAAATGTTGATAAAAGTCAGAGATCGTGCAACAGGATATTGGGGCAGATATTAACAAGGACATTCCTGGGAGTGCTGGTTCTACAGGCTATCAGGTATTTCCTTGAGTCCTTTTTACATTTGGCTCCAGGCTGGCTGAGTTCCAGTTGTTCTGCAGAGGAGGAACAGGCTGTACTGTACAATCCGCACACTCCCCTAATCTGACTCATTGAATTGTGCAATGCCTCAAAGGCAGCAGCATTCGCAAAGGGGTCAATTAGTTCAATGCTGCTCATTCACTGGGCCTGAAGGGCCCTAGCTGCTCTCAAATACAACGCTCCTGGAATACAATTGCCAGCTTGCACACACTTGCACACACAGGGACGTGGGTATTCCATCATTAGTGTAAGGCATGCCTGGAAACTTACTGAAGCTACAACACAGGACGACATGCCTGTCAAACAGTGGAAGCAACGCAAGCTCGACAGAGGTAAATAATCCCACACCTAAAGTATCAAATCAAAGCTTTGTAGTCCTGTCATTTCCAGAACAATGCTGCTGGACCGACAGTGATAGGGGGAGGAGGAAAGTCCAAACGCAATGATGGGGGAGCCCAGCCCATCAGGCTGAAGCATTCGCAACTTGCACCGAGTGGGTGATCCGCCTCGGACTCCTCCCGAGGTCCCCAGCATCACAGATGTCGGTCTTCAGCCAATTCGATTCACTCCATGGTGATGTCAAGAAACGGCTGCAGGCACTGGATGCTGCAAAGGCTATGGGCCCTGACAGTATCCCAATGGTGCTGTAGGCTTGTGCTCCAGAACTTGCCGCGCACCCCCTAGCCAGGCTGTTCCAGTACGGCTGCAACACTGGCATCCACCCGGCAGGTAGGGGCTGGTTTAGCACAGGGCTAAATCGCTGGCTTTGAAAACAGACCAAGGCAGGCCAGCAGCACGGTTAAATTCCCATACTGATGTGTTGGGTGCTCTGCTACACAGACGAACCAACACGGTTGCGAATGGTACAACGGTTTTATTTCTAACATTTATTTACAGTGGTAAACTGGTTACTGAGGTTCGATCATAACCCTTGAATCTGTGGACCTATTCCTAACACTATCCTGGAGTGGCACTCAGCACAAGGTGGATGTCTGAGTGGCTTGCTGTGAGCTCTGTGCCCTGAGCTGTCTCCTGCTGGAATGAGCGGGAAGTGTCGTGTTCCCTGTTTTGTAGTGTCTATGCTCTTGCCTGTGGTGTTGATTGGTCCGTTGATCTGTCCATCAGTATGTATGTATGTTTGCACCATGATGTTTACCTGAATATCATGACACGTACCAGCCTCCCCGAACAGGTGCCGGAATGTGGTGACTAGGGGCTTTTCACAGTAACTTTATTTTAAGCCTACTTTTGACAATAAGCGATTTTCATTTCATTTTTCATTTCGATGTGGAAAGTTGTCCAGGTGTGTCCTGTACACAAGAAACAGGACAAATCCAACCCGGCCCCATCAGTCGTCTTTTGATCATCAGTAAAGTAATGGAAGGGGCCGTCGACAGTGCAATAACCTGCTCACTGACACTCAGTTTGGGTTCTGCCAGGGCCAGACAGCTCCTGACCTCAGTACAGCCTTGGTCCAAACATGGAGAGAAGGGCTGACCTGCAGCGGTGAGGTGACTGCCCTTGAAGTCCGCGGGGATCAGAGAGAAGAGTTTCCACTGGTTGAAGTCGTACAGAGCGCAAAGAAAGGTAGTGGTGGTTGTTGGAGGCCAATCATTTCAGGTCCAGGATGTCGCTGCCAGGGGTTTCTCAAGGTAGCGTCCTGGGCCCAACCACCTCAGCTGCTTGATGAAGCAGTCTGCGTCCCCATTCAGCAGCACCTAGATTTTATATTCAGCCTTGGATCGATAAGGGACAATAATATATTCATCCTACTCAAGTGTCAGGCATGAGAGAATCTAAATGTTCAATGGCATGACCATCATCGAATCCCCCACCATCAACATCCTGGGGGGTCACTATCAACTAGAAACATAACTGCACCAGCCATATAAATGCTGAAGCTCTATGTTTAAGCTAGAGGCTGGGAATTCTGTCTACGCAAAGCCTGTCCACCATCTACAAGGCACAAGTCAGGAGTGTGATGGAATACTCTCCACTGTAAGATGTCTGGAGCAGAATGGCAATACTGAGCATCGGTGTGCAGGTTATTGGTGAGTAAGTGCCTCTTGAGACCAGTTGGAATGCAGCTCCAACAACTCAAGGAGTTCAACACCATCCAGGACAAAGCAGCCCCGCCTAATTGGCACCCAATCCACAAAGATTCACTCCCTCCTCCACCACCGCTGCACAGTGGCAGCCGTGTGCACCATCTACAAGATGCACTGCAGGAACTCACCAAGGTTCCTTCAACAGCACCTTCCAAACCCACAACCTCTACAATTTAGAAGGACAAGGGCAGCAGGCATACACGAACACCACCAGCAAGATACCCTCCAAGCCCCACACCATCCTGGTGGTTTAAAAAAAATGTATTCATGGTGTGTGGGTGTCGCTGGCTGGGCCAGGATTTAATGCCCATCCCTCATTGCCCCTTGAGAAGGTGGTGGCGAGGTGCCTTCTTGTACCACTGCAGTCGGTGTTTTTTTTTTTTTTCAAAAAAATATACTTTATTCATAAAAATTTATCATGAGCATTACAGAAACATTTCAAATTGTCTTGACTGTACATTTCCGGCAGGGTTACACGTTGCCTTGACTATCTTCCATTCAATTTTGATATTGTCATACACATATCACTCTTTACATTACAATTCCTTCTTAAATATTTATAGTGCCAGTTTTTTTTGTACATTGGAGTGTTGGTTGCCCAGACCGAGGGGCTTTACACTGTTACCCGCCCCTCGGTGTACATTTGCTGGAAAGACTTTACACAGTGGTCTTTCCCCATTGCGCCTTGGCGGCAGCTGCCCCAAGCTTGAGTGCGTCCCTCAGCACGTAGTCCTGGACCTTGGAATGTGCCAGTCTGCAACACTCGGTCGAGGACAATTCTTTGCACTGGAAGATCAGCAGGTTTCGGGCAGACCAAAGAGCGTCTTTTACCGAGTTGATGACCTTCCAGCAGCAGTTGATATTTGTCTCGGTGTGTGTCCCTGGAAACAGTCCGTAGAGCACAGAGTCCTGTGTCACAGATCTGTTTGGGATAAACCTTGACAAATACCACTGCATCTCTCTCCAGACCTTCTTTGCAAAGGCACATTCCACAAGGAGGCGTGTGACCGTCTCATTTCCCCCACAGCCACTCCGAGGGCAGCGTGCATTGGTGCAGAGCCTTCGGGTGTGCATGAAGAATCTGACAGGGAGGGCCCTTCTCACCACCAGCCAAGCTAGGTCTTGGTGCTTGTTTGAAAGTTCTGGTGATGAGGCGTTCTGCCAGATGACTCTGGCAGTCTGCTCAGGGAACCATCCAACGTCCTCCACGGTCTCCTTTTCCCTGAGGGCCTCGAGGACATTACGTGCTGACCACTGCTTCATTGCCTTGTGGTCAAAGGTGTTTTCCTTCAAAGACTTTTCCACAAAGGACAGGTGGTACGGTACGGTCCAACTACTTGGAGCGTTCCGCGGCAATGAGGCCAGGCCCATCCTTCGCAACACCGGGGACAGGTAGAACCTCAGTATGTAGTGACACTTGGTGTTTGCATACTGGGGGTCCACGCACAGCTTGATGCAGCTGGACACAAAGGTGGCCAACAGGATGAGGGAGGCGTTGGGTACGTTCCGCCCTCCCTTCTCCAGAGGTTTGTACATGGTGTCCCTTCGGACACGGTCCATCTTGGATCGCCAGATAAATTTGAAGATGGCCCGGGTGACTGCTGTGGCGTAGGGTCGGGTTATGGGCCAGACCTGCGCCACGTACAGTAGCACCGAGAGTACCTCACACCTGATGACCAGGGTTTTGCCCGCAATGGAGAGGGAGCGTTGCTCCCACCAGCCCAGTTTCTGTCTTACCTTTCCTATGCGCTCCTCCCAGTTTTTGGTGCACGCACCAGCAGCTCCGAACCATATCCCCAGCACCTTCAGGTAATCTGACCTGACAGTGAAGGGGACAAAGGACCGGTCGGCCCAGTTCCCAAAGAACATGGCCTCGCTCTTGCCACGGTTTACCTTGGCTCCCGAGGCCAGTTCAAACTGGTCGCAGGTGGTCAAGAGCCTGCGCACAGACGCAGGATCCGAGCAGAAGACGGCAACGTCGTCCATGTACAGGGAGGCCTTGACTTGCATGCCTCCACTGCCTGGGATCGTCACTCCTCTTATGCCCGGATCCCTCCTGATGGACTCGGCAAAAGGTTCTATGCAGCACACAAAAAGGGCAGAGGAGAGAGGGCAGCCCTGCCTGACTCCAGATTTGATCTGGAACTTTTCTGATTCCCACCCATTGATTGAGACTGCGCTATAGATGTTTGTGTAGAGCAGTTTGATCCAATTGCGAATTCCCTCCCCAAACCCCATTTTGGAGAGCACATCCATCATGTAGGTGTGTGATATTCTGTCAAAAGCCTTCTCCTGGTCAAGGCTGATGAGGCAAGTGTCCACCCCCCTGTCCTGCACGTAGGCGATCGTATCCCTGAGTAGCGCGAGGCTATCAGAGATCTTCCTGCCGGGTACAGCACAGGTCTGGTCAAGGTGGATCACCGACTCCAGAGCAGACCTGACCCGATTGGCGATGACCTTTGCTAGAATTTTGTAGTCCACATTCAACAGTGAAATGGGTCGCCAATTTCGAATTTCTTCCCTTTCCCCCTCCTGCTTGTAGATGAGGGTGATGATGCCTTTCCTCATGGACTCTGACATGCTGCCTTCCAGAAGCATACTCTCGTACACTTCCAGCAGGTCTGGGCCCATCCAGTCCCACAGAGCCGAATACAACTCAACCGGTAAGCCGTCGCTTCCGGGAGTTTTACTCGTCTCGAAGGACTTGGCGGCCTTTGTCAGCTCGTCCAGAGTTAGTGGTTTGTCCAGGTTTTCCAGCTCGCTGTCGCCTATGACCTCCGTGATAGTCGACAGGAAGGTCTGGGAAACAGTGCTATCTGTTGGCTTCAGGTCATACAGTCCGGCATAAAAGGATTGGCTGATCCTCAGGATGTCAGACTGCGATGACTTTTCAGAGCCATCTTCTTCCTTCAGGCTGCTGATCACAGAGGTCTCTCTGTGCACCTTTTGGAAGAAGAAGCGTGAGCACTTTTCGTCCTGCTCCACGGAGCGGACTCTGGAACGGAAGATAACCTTGGAGGCCTCCGAGGTGTAGAGCGAGGCTTGCTGGCTCTTCACCTCTTGGAGATCCTCCTTGACATCCACCCCCATCGACTGCAGCTGGAGCAAATTTTGCATACTTTTCTGGAGCCTGGACATGACCCCTCGTCTCTCTCTCACCTTTTGAACGCCCTTGAGGATGAAAAACCTCTTGATATTCCCCTTGATTGCTTCCCACCAGAGATGTGGGGCCTCAAAGAGGGGTTTCACGGTTCTCCAACCTTTGTAATCCCTCCTGAGTTCCTCGATGTTCTCAGGGGTCAGCAGTTTTACATTTAGCTTCCACGTCCCCCTGCCTACCCCCTGGTCTTCCTGCAGGTGGCAGTCGGCCAGTAGGAGGCAGTGGTCAGAGAAGATCACCGGCGTTACGTCGGTGGACCTGACCGTGAAAGCTCGGGACACAAAAAAGAAGTCTATCCTGGAGCGGACGGACCCGTCTGGCCGTGACCATGTGTATCTACGCTGCGCTCCGTCTGCAGGGTTGCTGCAGACGTCGAGCAGCTTGGCGTCTTTTACCGTTTCCATCAGGAGTCTGGACGTAGCGTCTAGTTTGCTGTCGGCTTTGCTGGATCGTCCAGCCGCATCGATGATGCAGTTGAAGTCACCACCCAGGATGACCGGCTTGGAGGTGGCCAACAGCAGTGGGAGTTGCTGGAGAACTGCCAGCCGCTCACTTTTTACGGCCGGGGCGTACACATTAATAAGTCTGAGAGGGGTGTTTTTGTATTTCACGTCTGCTACGAGGAGGCGCCCGCCCACCACCTCCTTAACGTCGGAGATGGTGAAGTTGCCTCCCCGCAGCAGAATACCCAGGCCGGAGGAGCGGCAGTCGTTTCCTCCTGACCAGATGGATGGCCCGTGGGACCACCAGCTCGACCAGCGCCTGTAGTTGCTGAGGTGCGGAATTCCGCACTCCTGCAGGAACAGTAGGTCAGCTTTTACATTTGCCAAATAGTTGAGTGTGGCTACACACCGCGAAGTATCTTTGATGCTTCGCACATTTATGGATGCAATTTTTAAACCCATTATAAAAAGATAGATTTACCTGTCTCAAGAGTCCAGAGTCTATACAGTTGGCTGTTCCAGCTGTTGAATGTTCCCCAGCATGCCGGTGGTGCTCGCAAACTTTAGCACAGTTGCAGGGCTGAGAAAACTGTTCTGGTCCGTACTGGCCCCGTGATTTTGATGCAGCTGCATTGGGGGGGTGGTGTAGCCCTGGGGTTCGTCGTGGCAGTCAGTAGGTGTTGGGGTTGCAGGCCGGTCTTCACCTGGGTTGTTGCTGCTCGTTGCTATCGGGGGTTGGTCTGTGACCTTGTTTTCTTCCCGATGGGTGGTCTGGGGGGTCTGTGCCTTCCGTTCCACGTTGGTGCTTTGCCTCTTTATCTGAGGCCGATTCTTGTCCTGTTTTCCCTCATCGGATGAGGTGTCGGCACTAAGTGCGCCGGCTGAGAGGTGTCGCTTTTTGCCACTACCCCTCAGGGGGTTCTTCAGTTTGTTTTTTTGTTTTCTCTTTCGTTTGTCCCTGTTCACGGTTTCCCAGGGCTCTTTATTCTTTGTCCCATCCTCTTCCTCTTCCATTGAGTGTTCCTCATCAGATGGGGCTGGGGTTGGGTTGTCAGGGGGTGCTGGGGCCTCCTCTTTTTGTTGGGGGCCCTTCTGTTGCTTTTCCTCATTCTGAACCGTGGTGTCTTTTTCGGTGGAGGGTGTATGCACCTCCTCTCTGGTCGCCTTTTTGACTCCGCTGCTGATGATCTGTGCATATGTCGCCCCGCGTTTCGGGCAGGCCCTGTAAAGATGGCCGGCCTCCCCACACAGGTTGCAGCACTTGTCTTCCTTGCAGTCCTTAGTCATGTGTCCCTCCTGCCTGCAGTTCTTGCAGAAGGTCACACTGCAGTTTGCGGCAACATGCCCCGTTTTGCCACAGGTGTGGCATACTCGTGGCTGTCCCACGTAGTAGAGGTGGCCACGATTTACTCCAATAGCGAAATTGGAGGGGGGATGCAGGATGGCTCCGTTGCTGTCCGTTCTTAGGGTCACCTTGACCTGGTGCTCACTTGTCCAGATGCCGAAGGTGTCTTTCACTTGCACGCTGTCACTTTTCAGCTCAGCGTACCTGGCGAGGAACGTGAGCACATCAGACACAGGGACGTGGGGGTTGTACGTGTGCAGTGTAACAACCCGATTTCGCTGTGCCGGTAGCGTAAACAGAGGCTCCGCAGTCAGGATCGACAGGGGACTCTGGTTACCTTTTTCCTTGAAGACGTTCAAGAATTTGATGCACGCTGCGACGCTCTTGAAGGTGACATCAAAGAAGCCATTCTTGGGGAAGTTTTGCAAGCAGAAGATTTCTGTTGCTTTAAACCCACAACACTCGAGCAGCACCCGCTTCACGAAGAGTATCCGATCCAAAGGTGACTCTCCTTCCGTTTTCTTCACTGTGACTCGGACAGTGTTTCGCACTCCCCAGCCTGGTGGTCGGGATGCAGCTGCATCCATAGCTCGTTCGTTGGGTGTGAAACTGTATCGGCGTTAGGCCTAAACCCGAGGTTTAGGCCAGCATGTAGATCCACCAATAGCAGCCAAGCTCCAAACGTTTCCTCTTTTACGACTTCAATCCCTCCGAGTTCTCCAATCCACAATCGACATCGAAATCCTCAGCTTCCCTCGATCAAAAGAGACTACACTTGATCTTAGCCAAAAGGCCGACCACTGCAGTCGGTGTGGTGTAGGTACACCCGCAGTGCTGATAGGGAGGGAATTCCAGGATTTGACCCAGCGACAGTGAAGGAACGGCCGATATATTTCTGAATCAGGGTGGTGAGTGTCTTGGAGGGGAACCTCCAGGTGGTGGGGTTCCCAGGTATCTGCTGCCCATGTCCTTCTAGATGGTGGTGGTCGTGGGTTTGGAAACTGCAGCCATCTGGGATGGCCACTTACAAAGGAAACATGGATACTTGCAAAGACTCAAGGGAAATATGGCCAATACAGGATTCAGGCAAACTCAGAACCTAAATGTATATTTCAGGTATCAGATACAGACTCATCGGCGCCACTCCCTTCACCCAGGAAGCCCAAACAGCCAAGGTCAATGACCGCTCAGGACACGCCCAGCCATCAAGGCACCCGCCCCTTTATTGGCTCAAATCGAAGGCAGTAATCGAAGCCTGACGAATTATTGGGTCTAAAGCTAAGGACTGCCCAAAAGAACACGAAACCCCCAAAGGATAAAGAGAGACACTGCCATGTGTTCGATCTCTTTTGGCCCTGGCACACCGGCACTCTTCGGCCCGGCCTATACCTGAAGCCAACTGCAGCACCGCGACCAGAAGCAAGTTCAAGATCAACGATCGCTCCCAGGCGGATGAGCCCGGCAGAACCGAAGTTACTTCTCCAGACCCAGCCACTCCAGATCCGAACAAAGGCCTTGTTCCTCTGCCAAAGCCGGCTGCCTGATGTTAAGTACAGGTTGTTGTAGTGTTAGGTATAATTTAGCTACAGTGTTTTTATGTTGCATGTGTGAGTTAATCTTGTCTGTAAATAAACTATTATTGAACTTGAACTAACTGAATGGTTGTTGGGTCTTTGATCGATATCCAGTTGAACCTTGAGGTGGTATCATTTGATACCTGGCGACTCTGAAAAGCAATATCATCATTATTCATTGGCAACATTCTTGGTGACGCTGGTGGGATAGTATCCCACTCAGTATTAAAAAAGGGCAACAAAGCTACAGGACGCACAGCCGATATATTTCCAAGTCAGGGTGGTGAGTAAAAAATACAGTTGGAAATATATCCCTGTTCCTTCATGAGGTCATCAAGGTCCAAAAACAGAGTTGTGGGTACGGTGGGCAGATCTGGGAGGATGCCGATGCATTTTGAGAAGGAAATGGTGGTTGGAGATAGGGACAATAGTTCACAAAGATCATCCTTTTTTGTGAAAGAGGGCGATGACATCATGGTGAGAGAACCATTCATAATAAAAACAGAAAATTCTGGATAAGCTCAGCAGGTCTGGCAGCATCTGTGGTGAGAGAAACATCGGTTAACTTTTCGGATGCAAATAATCCTTCTACAGGATTTATAAGATTGGTTAGTAGGGGGGCCAGGGAGGGAAACTGAGTGGGTTGCGAGAGAGGTAAGACGGAGAGACTCAAACAAAGCATTTAAAATCATTCTATTCGGCAGCCATTGTCGGGAGTTATATACATCTTCCAAATGATCCTTTATTATGTGAAGAGTTTGCGATGAGTAAACTGCACAAGTTGCCGGCAGGGCTGAAAAGGCTGTGGATGGAAACAAATCACTTTGTAGAAACGGTCGCATGAACTGGCCATCCTGTCTGAGGAACTGGATGGATGAACCGAGAGCTTCCCCCTGCACCGTGCGCTGACTCCGCCGAGGTGGGGGCCCTTAATTCAGCAGAGAGCAGGTTTCACCTGCGGCAGGTGAGGGGGGGGGGGATCAGACTTAAAGGTTGCTTGGCAGACCCCAACAACAGATGGAGGATCAGATCACTCTCGAGCAACGCCGCCCTTTCCTCAGGTGTGCCGCACAATTTGGCCGCAGCGGCAGAGGTGCCGGGGTCACACGCCGAGAGTCAAACACTTTCCCAGCGGGAACGGGTCAGTGGAATGGTCCGACAGTGCGAGCTGGGCCCAACACAGGTCAGCCTCCGCACCCCAGGCAAGGCACCCGATAACTGGGCCCCGGCGAGAGTCAGTAGCGTCAGACCGGAACCCGGGGCTGAAAGGGTTAAACCGTGAGGATACGTTACACAAAATAGGCTCGTGTACCCTTGAGTTTAAGAAGCTGAATGGTGATTTAATCGAGGTATTTGAAATTATAAGATAACTTGGTCGGGTTGACCGAGAGAAACTATTTCATCTGGTGACAGTGGACATCGAAGGGACGTAAATCTTGGAAATCGAGTGAGGCCCAGCAGGGTCGAACTAAGGAAGCACTTTCAGACAAAGGGGGATGGAAATCTGGGACTTAATCAGCCAAAAGGCTGTGGATGATAGGGGGGTCAATTGCCACATTCAAGGCTGAGATTGCTAGATTTTTGTCCAGCTAGGTTATGATGGGGTAAAAATCAAATGGAGTCAAGGATCGGATGTTGGGATAGAATTGAGGGACCTTTTCTTCCAGCATTTCATTTATGGAAGGATAAAAATTCTGCTGAGTTTAGTGTCAGCCCCCGGCCTTCCCATTGATGCCCTACCCACTCAGTCCAGCGTACACGTACCAAGGTGCAAGCCTCCCTTTGTATTAACGCTCCAGTAGCTGATGTTTCCTGCTTCAGAACATGCTGCGCAATGTGGAGTTAAGAGGACAGGTTGAACCTGTTTAAAGGAGGTGACTGTTTAATGCTCACATGCTCAATGGGACACAGGCGACACAATGAACCTCTATGGTAAACACTCTTCTAACCCTAACAGCCTCCCACTGAACAGGGGGGGGGGATGGAGAATGGGTGCACGACAGGAGAGAGGTAGACAGACTCTGACGTTTACTCCCACCCCACCCCCCTCCTGCTCCGGAATGACCATGTCTGAATCCACCAGGAGACGGCAGCTCCAGCCTCCGGAGTCCTGGAATATGCACGCTCAAGAAGGAATTGTCCAAATTTGGGCTGCGGACACGGTGGAGGCACTCAGATCTGCCCCTTGCTGGCAATCCTCTTTGAGCACTCCAGGAGGGCGTTGTGAATGTCCTTGGCACAGGAGATCTGCGACTTGATCATACTCAGGTACTGAGTGTACGACTGGCTCTCTGTCTGCACCGTGTCTGGCTTGGTTGCAGTGGGGACCAGGTTAGGCGAGTGTTTGGAACTGTCGATGCTCTGGGAAAGGCATTCAAACGCCAGCCTCTGCAAAGGAAGGCTTACAGTCACCATCAAAAGGAAGAGAGGTCACACACACACACACATACACGCACACGCACACCTCAAGCTAACTAAACGTCAATTTTAACAAAGCCAATCCACTTAACCTGCACATCTTTGGACTGTGGGAGGAAATCGATAGGGTGGAAGTGAGGTCGTAAGTAGGTCGGTGCAGGCTCGATGGGCCGAATGGCTTCCTTCTGCACTGTATGTTCTATGAAACCCACGCAGACACGGGGGGGAACGTGCAGACTCCACACAGTGTCACCCAAGGCTGGAATTGAACCGGGTCCTTGGCGCTGTGAGGCAGCAGTGCTAACCACCGTGCTACCCGTGGAGCAGGATGTGAGGGAAAGCTTTTTCACAGGGGGGGTGGTGGGAGTCTGGAATTCGCTGCCTGAAAAGGGTGGTGGAGGCAGAGACCCTCACAACGTTTAAGAAGTATTTAGATGTGCACCTGCGATGCCAAGGCAGCCAAGTCTATGGGCCAAGTGCTGGAAAATGGGGTTAGAAAAGTTAGGCGTTTGTTTTTGACTGGCAGAGACGTGATGGGCCAAAATGACATTTGTGCTGTAGACCTCTACGGCTGGAGCAGCGATTCGGTCAGTGAGCATGTGCGAGAGTCGGAAGCGTGCTGGCGGACAATCAAGCCAGTAATTTAGCTCATTGAGGGGGCAATTGGACAGAATTTTACGTGGCCCGTCTGCTTTCACAATTGGCCGGGTGGCGTTTATGTTTAAGCTGCATCTTCGATCCAGAGTGGGCGTGACAGCCAGGGCTGCAACAGGATTAAATGAGGTGCCTGTGGACTGCGGTTTGTGTTGCAATGTGCCGCCTGAACACTCTTTGCATGGTTTTTCCATCGTAATTTACTGGGACTTCGTGAGACTGCTTTGCCGCAGCATTTCCCCCTGAGGGGCAATTGGAAATGGGCAGGAAATGTTGGTAGAGCCACATCCCTTCAATGAACAAAACTCCAAGACCGAAGCTCCCAGTGTACGGCACACGCACTGTGGTTTCCAGATGGATTGGCCAGCAGCTGGGTTGATAGACTGGGGCTCAGGTGGGAGAACATGGGAAAGGATCTGACGGACATGGGGATGGGCTAACAGGGAGACAGATACAGTAGTTGGGGAGGGCAGAAAACCAGGTCAACCCGTCAATATAACCACAGTCTGGATCATGTCCGATTTGAAATCCTGTCACTCACCAGGCACAGCTCCACCTGGTCACAGAGGGCGTAAAACTCCTCCAAGCTCTTATCGAATCGCTGCAGCGCTGTGTCATTGCTCTTCCTGGAGAGGAAAGAATAATGACAGTATATTAATCTGACGCTTAATCCTGCCCCAGAGGAAATGTTATCAAAGACCTCCAGAATGTGTGTCCCTGGTATATCCAGCTGGTGGCAGCATTTCCCCACAAACAATCCACCAAAATCAACTCTGCACCAGGCTCAGCACAGGGTCTCCGTAACTCTAATCGACCCGGTTCCCCCAGGGTCTCAGTAACTCTAATAGACCTGGTTCCCCACAGGGTCTGATTTCCGAGGCCTACAGAGCGACGTTTTTCCAAGGCCTAGTATTTTCTTCAGAAGGCCAGCATTCGGTACCTGCCCTGGGAATGTTTGACAGAACACTGTAGAGGTCACTTTACAATTGGCCAGCACTGTGGGTGGACCTTCACCACAGGGACTGCAGCGGTTCAAGACAGCTCCCCACCACCTTCTCAAGGGGCAATTAGAATGGGTAATAAATGCTGGGCCTAGCCAGCGACAGCCTATGAATGAAGAAATAAAAAGGCAGATTAATTTAGTTAGGCAGGTCTTTGATCTACAAGAGAGTCAAGGGGTATGGGGGCCAGGAAAGGGGAGTTCAGGTTGACAATCATGCAAGATCATATTGAATGGCAGAGCAGATTCAAAGGGCTGCATGGTCTACTTCCGTTGTGCTTTTGTTATGTTCCCACGCTTCTTGTCTCACTGTCCAGCACCAAACTCGATTAAATTCAAATAAAACTTGGGATCTGGGGCCTCCCATTTGGAAGATGGCTGCCCTTGCGGCCTGGTTGCTGGAGACACTGTACAAACTCCTCATAGTTTACCGCAACTATTGTCCTGACACTCTAACAGTAAGGGGAACCGCAGACTAACCGACAGGACCTCCATCCCATCCCAGTCAACCCATCAATGGCTGGACCACATGCTAACAGGTACAAAGAGAAGGGAAGGCCTGAACAGAGGGCGGCAAGTTAAGCCGCTTCTCTTTTAACAGCTGATGGAAGCTCGCCTGCCCTGTTGATTTGTGGAAAATGATACTCACTGTCCGTTGTCTATGGTTGTATTCTGGGACAAGTTCAGCGCTGCAATCCTCATGAGATTCTAGAAGGTAAACACAAAGTTACACACGCATCAGGAGGCCACTCGGCCCCTCGAGCCTGCTGCTCCATTCAATAAGATCAATGAGCAGCAGGGTAGCACAAGTGGATAGCACTGCGGCTTCACAGCTCCAGGGTCCCAGGTTCGATTCCCCGCTGGGTCACTGGCTGTGCAGAATCTGCATGTTCTCCCCGTGTCTGCGTGGGTTTCCTCCGGGTGCTCCGGTTTCCTCCCACAGTCCAAAGACGTGCAGGTTAGGTGGATTGGCCATGATAAATTGCCCTTAGCGACCAAAAAGGTGAGGAGGGGTTTGTTGGGTTACGGGGATAGGGTAGAAGTGAGGGCTTAAGTGGTCGGTGCAGACACGATGGGCTGAATGGCCTCCTTCTGCACTGTATGTTCTATGTCTATGTCTATATCTATGTCTATGGCTGGCCTGACTGTAACCTCAAAACCACATATTCTTTATGAGTGTCACGAGTAGGCTTACATTAACACTGCAATGAAGTTACTGTGAAAATCCCCTAGTCGCCACATTCCGGCGCCTGTTCTGAGGGAGAATTAAGAACGTCCAAATCACCTAACAAGCACGTCTTTCGAGACTTGTGGGAGGAAACCGGAGCACCCGGAGGAAACCCACGCAGACACAGGGAGAATGTGCAGACAGTGGCCCAAGCCGGGAATCAAACCTGTGAGCCTGGCGCTGTGAAGCAACAGTGCTAACCACTGTGCTGCCGTGCCGCCCATAATATCTCCCTATCCTGACAAGATGGCTGTCACTGTTCGTCGGCGGTGGAGGTTTAAGGCAGTGGACGAGATGCCAATCAAGCGGGGGTGTTTTATCATGGATGGTGTCAATCTTCTTCACACTCCTCACTGATGTCTGGTAGATGGTGGACAGGCTTTGGGGAGTCAGGAGGGGAGTTACTCACCGCAGGATTCCCAGCCTCTGAACTGCTCTTGTAGCCACAGTGTTTATTATTTTTTTTTATAACTTTAGAGTACCCAATTCATTTTTTCCAATGAAGGGGCAATTTAGGGTGGTCAATCCACCCAGCCTGCACATCTTTGGGTTGTGGGAACGAAACCCACACAGACACGGGGAGAATGTGCAAACTCCACACGGACAGTGACCCAGGGCCGGGATCGAACCCGGGTCCGCGGCGCCGTGAGGCAGCAGTGCTAACTCACTGCGCCACCGTGCTGCCCTTGCAGCCACAGTATTTATACGGCTGAGTCCAGTTCAATTTCTGGTCAATAGTAATCCCCAGGATGTCGTTGAGGGTTATGAAATAACCAGATTTGTGTAATAATCCATCTGGTTCACTCGTTTCCTTCGGTCCTAGAAAGTCTTTATAGAAAAGTCAAATAAGATTAAAACCGGACGGTCCATCCAGCGCGGATCTGGGTCAGGGTTTTTCAAAGTGCGGGTCGTGGCCCGTGGGTGTGTCACTGGATGGGTGTCAGGAGGGTTGGGGAGCGATCGGTTGCAGCGTTCCCGCAGTGGTCCCGATCACGGGAGAAGCGCACAATGGTCACTACCAGAATTTTTATTTGGAATGGCAGCTGCTGCTGCCTCTCAAATGTGAAATGAAGCTGTGGCCAGTCTTCCGGCCAGAAGGGGCAGTAGCGAGCGGGGTCATGCGCCCTGCACATACACGTGACGTCAAGCGGCCTGTATGTACGTGCTTTTGTAGCCAAATCACGGAAGGGAGCTTCATCCATTTTCTAGCTGCTGGCATGAGGATTCTGACGATGAATCGTTTTATTGTAAGCAAGAGACAGACAGGGACACAAATACGCAGTATAGCTACTGCCAGGATCTCACAACCGGATCTGCTGGAGAGAGCTGCACAGGAGAGTCCAGGGCAGGACAGAGCATTGCAAGTGTTAGCTCTGTTCAGAGCTCCAGGGCCTCTGGTTAACAGCCTACAAAGAAGGAACTTAACTCGGGAACAAATCAGTACAAAGATGCTTTCTTGAGGTTATGATTTCGTCAATTGTGTCAGTGCAGGTAAGGGTGCAAAGCCCATGTGTACTATATGCTGGGAAATACTGGCAAATGAGAGAAGTTTCAGATTGGTGAAAAATTCCTTTTGAGGTTGAGACCCCAGAGTCAGTTATTCACCTGGAGCTGACTCGAAATGAAAAGACTATGCTGCTGTACCTGACCTGTGATAACACATTAAAAACAGGCCAAAAGCCCATGACACTGTCAGCATTCTGGAGTAGCATCTCCCAGGAGTATCCAGTGCTGAGTAAAACAAGCATTGTGTTGCTATTGCCCTTCACAACGACCCTCATGTCTGAGGTTGGATTTTCCGTTCTCACAAAGATGAGGATGGCACAAAGGAACTAGTTGAAGTCTGCACCTGATATACGCTTTGCCCTTTCCTCCTGGTGTGAGATAGTTGAGGACCAAGCAGGCTCCCCTTTCGCATTAAAGGGTAAGCGAACGTAGTGTGTGTGGTGAAGATCAGCTGGCGTGGGTGCCAACAGTTAGCCGGTTGGCAAATGTGAGACCCGGGAACAAAAG
Source organism: Scyliorhinus torazame (assembly GCF_047496885.1). Classification (NCBI taxonomy): domain Eukaryota; kingdom Metazoa; phylum Chordata; class Chondrichthyes; order Carcharhiniformes; family Scyliorhinidae; genus Scyliorhinus; species Scyliorhinus torazame. The sequence continues at coordinate 31,535,705 of NC_092731.1, forward strand.
TTTTAAAAACTCTGATCTCAGCAGACACATCAGCACTGTAAATCCTGCAAAGGGGACTTTATGAACTGCTGGGATCTTGTATGAAAATTGGGAGAGCTGTCCCACAGACCAGTCAAGCAACAGCCTGACAGTGACTCACAGAATCATACCTTACAGCCAATGTCCCAGATTTCACCATCACGATCTCGGAGTATGTCCTATCCCACTGGCAGAGGAGACCCAGCAGAGGTGGAAGTGCAGTGAGTTGGGAGGGAGTTGCCCTGGGGAATCCTCAACGCCATGAAGTCTTATGGTATCAGGTCAAACATGGGCATCACGGTAGCATTGTGGATAGCACAATTGCTTCAGCGCTCCAGGGTCCCAGGTTCGATTCCAGCTTGGGTCACTGTCTGTGCGGAGTCTGCACATCCTCCCCGTGTGTGCGTGGGTTTCTTCCGGGTGCTCTGGTTTCCTCCCACAGTCCAAAGATGTGCAGGTTAGGTGGATTGGCCATGATAAATTGCCCTTAGTGTCCAAAATTGCCCTTAGTGTTGGGTGGGGTTACTGGGTTATGGGGATAGGGTGGAGGTGTGGATCTTGGGTAGGGTGCCCTTTCCAAGAGCTGGTGCAGACTCGATGGGCTGAATGGCCTCCTTCTGCACTGTAAATTCTATGAAATTGTCTATGGGCAAGGAAACCTCAACTGATCAGTAGTCTTCCATGTCGAACATCACTTGGAGGAAGCACTGAGGGTGGCAAGGAAGCCGAACGTATTCTGGGCGGATGACTAACAGAGTGACTCGGTAGCACCACTACTGACCCAGCCGGCTCAGTCCTGAAGGACTTCCTCTGCAGTAGCTGTAGAGGGAATTAACCTATTATACCGTATCCTCACCAATGTACCCGCCACAAATGCATCTTTTCAAAATGCAGTTTATGGGACGCGAGCGTCGCTGGCTCGACCAGCAGTTATTGCCCATCCCTAACTGAGAGTCAACCACGTTGCTCTGGGTCTGGAGTCACATGTAGGCCAGACCGGGTAAAGACGGCAGATTTCCTTCCCTAAAGAACATTAGCGAACCAGATGGGTTTTTACAACAACCAACACTGGTTTCATGGTCATCATTAGACTTTTAATTCCAGATTCAAATTTCACTATGTGCAGTGGTGGTCCCCAGATCTAGCCCCGTGTCTCTGGATTACTAGTCTAGTAATAATACAACAGCGCCACTGCCTCTGTCCATTACAGCATTGGTAACCACTGCATAGTCCACTGGAGACAAAAGTTCCAACACCACATTAAGGCTACCCTCCATCATGTTAAATGGCACTACCACTGTGCTAAATGGGACGGATTCAGATTCAGAAGAAATCTAGCAACTCAAAACTGGGCATCCATGAGGTGCTGCGGGGCCACCTGGTCATGGATTCTCCTGACCCAAGAATGCGGAGGTACCCCGCCCTTGACGCCAGATGACCATGCATCCCACTAACACTTGACTCTATGGTCAATAGGATCCATAGCCATTTGACAACCAAGGGTCACCTGAGTCAAGGTTCATTGAGTACCCATGTCCATCTGGGGCAGCCATGGCTTCCAGCGACCCATTACCCTCCCCCCCCCCACGGCCATGGTCCCACTAATGCTTGACCCCCAGATGGCCATGAGTCCCACTGACACTTGATCCCCCCCCTCAGACAGTCATGGGTTCCACTGACCTCAACTCCCAGATGGCTGTGAAATCTGCTGACACTTGTCCATCAGGTGGCCACGGATCCTATTGACCATTGAGTCCAGATGGCCATGGATCCTATTGACCATTGACCCCAGATAACTATGGATCACTATGACCATGGACCACAGATGGCCATGGATCACATTGATCACCATTGGCCACAGATGGTCATGGATCACATGGATCACTATTGACCACAGATGGTCATGGATCACATTGATCACCATTGGCCACAGATGGTCATGGATCACATTGATCACCATTGACCACAGATGGCCATGGATCACATGGATCACTATTGACCACAGATGGCCATGGATCACTATTGGCCACAGATGGTCATGGATCACATTGATCCCCATTGACCACAGATGGCCATGGATCACATGGATCCCCATTGACCCTAGATGGTCATGGATCAGATTGATCACCATTGGCCACAGATGGTCATGGATCACATTGATCACTATTGACCACAGATGGCCATCGATCACATTGATCACCATTGGCCACAGATGGTCATGGATCACATTGATCCCCATTGACCACAGATGGCCATGGATCACATGGATCCCCATTGACCCTAGATGGTCATGGATCAGATTGATCACCATTGGCCACAGATGGTCATGGATCACATTGATCACTATTGACCACAGATGGCCATGGATCACATTGATCACCATTGGCCACAGATGATCATGGATCACATTGATCACTATTGACCACAGATGGCCATCGATCACATTGATCACCATTGGCCACAGATGGCCATGGATCACATTGATCCCCATTGACCACAGATGGCCATGGATCACATGGATCCCCATTGGCCACAGATGGCCATGGATCACATTGATCACAATTGACCACAGATGGCCATGGATCACTATTGGCCACAGATGGTCATGGATCACATTGATCCCCATTGACCACAGGTGGCCATGGATCACATGGATCCCCATTGACCCTAGATGGTCATGGATCAGATTGATCACCATTGGCCACAGATGGTCATGGATCACATTGATCACTATTGACCACAGGTGGCCATCCATCACATTGATCACCATTGGCCACAGATGGTCATGGATCACATTGATCCCCATTGACCACAGATGGCCATGGATCACATGGATCCCCATTGACCCTAGATGGTCATGGATCAGATTGATCACCATTGGCCACAGATGGTCATGGATCACATTGATCACTATTGACCACAGATGGCCATGGATCACATGGATCACCATTGGCCACAGATGATCATGGATCACATTGATCACTAAAGACCACAGATGGCCATCGATCACATTGATCACCATTGGCCACAGATGGCCATGGATCACATGGATCCCCATTGACCACAGATGGCCATGGATCACATTGACCCCAGATGGCCATGGATCACCATTGATCACTATTGACCACAGATGGTCATGGATCACATTGATCCCCATTGACCACAGATGGCCATGGATCACAGTGACCACAGATGGCCATGGATCACATTGATCACTATTGACCACAGATGGTCATGGATCACATTGATCCCCATTGACCACAGATGGCCATGGATCCCCATTGACCACAGATGGTCATGGATCACATTGATCCCCATTGACCACAGATGGTCATGGATCACATTGACCCCAGATGGCCATGGATCACATTGATCACTATTGACCACAGATGGTCATGGATCACATTGATCCCCATTGACCACAGATGGCCATGGATCACATGGATCCCCATTGACCACAGATGGTCATGGATCACATTGATCACTATTGACCACAGATGGCCATGGATCACATTGATCACTATTGGCCACAGATGGCCATGGATCACATTGATCACCATTGGCCACAGATCACATTGATCACCATTGGCCACAGATGGTCATGGATCACATTGATCACTATTGACCACAGATGGCCATGGATCACATTGATCACCATTGGCCACAGATGGTCATGGATCACATTGATCACTATTGACCACAGATGGTCATGGATCACATTGATCCCCACTGACCACAGATGGTCATGGATCACATTGATCACCATTGACCACAGATGGCCATGGATCACATTGATCACCATTGGCCACAGATGGCCATGGATCACATTGATCACTATTGACCCCAGATGGCCATGGATCACATTGATCTCCATTGACCACAGATGGCCATGGATCACTATTGACCACAGATGGCCATGGATCACATGGATCCCCATTGACCACAGATGGCCATGGATCACATGGATCCCCATTGGCCACAGATGGCCATGGATCACATTGATCCCCATTGACCACAGATGGCCATGGATCACATTGATCCCCATTGACCACAGATGGCCATGGATCACATTGATCACTATTGACCACAGATGGCCATGGATCACATTGACCCCAGATGGTCATGGATCACATGGATCCCCATTGACCCCAGATGGCCATGGATCACATTGATCACTATTGACCACAGATGGCCATGGATCACATTGATCACTATTGACCACAGATGGCCATGGATCACATTGATCACCATTGACCACAGATGGCCATGGATCACATGGATCACATTGACCACAGATGGCCATGGATCCCCATTGACCCCAGATGGCCATGGATCACATGGATCACATTGACCACAGATGGCCATGGATCACATTGATCATTATTGACCACAGATGGCCCACTGACCCTGCCAGGCCGTTACCTGTAGAGAGTCCTTCAGCTGAGGGATCAGTAGTTTGAATTTGGCCACTGGGTCGTCCTGTTGTTGGGCCTGCTGCTGCTGTTGCTGCGGGAGCGCTGGCTGACCAGCCTGGGCCTGGGCTGCGGCCAGCTGCTGGGCCTGAACCAGCTGCTGCTGCTGCTGCTGCGGCGGCTGCGGCTGCGGCTGGGCCGCCAGTTGTTGTTGCTGCTGGTTGAGCGGCGCCGCCATCTTCCCGCTCTCACCTGGCGGATCCGCCTCACTCGTGCCTCATTTGTCCGCGGGGCCCATGACGTCACCACCAGACCCGTTACCCATTGGCTGCCCGCTGCGTCAATCACCGGAGCTGGGCCGGCTGAAAGCTGCGCATGCGCAGATGGGTCCGATTGGGGCCGCCATCTGTGATACTGGCGCGCACTCACAAAAAGCAACCCCAGCCGCCCACCATCTTTCATACTGGCGCACTCGCAAAAAAAGTAACCCAACCGCCCACCATCTTTGGTACTGGCAAATCCAGCACCTCAGACACCTTTGAGGGTGAAATGCTGGTATCAGTCTGATTTATGTTACTCGGGCGGCGCATGGCGCGGTGGTTCGTACTGGGACTATGGGGCTGAGGACTCGGGTTTGCATGCCGGCCCTGGGTCACTGTCCGTGTGGAGTTTGCACATTCTTTGCCTGTGTTTGTGTGGGTTTTGCCCCCACAACCCAAAGAGGTTAGTTAGGTGGATTGGCCACTCTAAATTGTCCCTTAATTGGAAAAAATAAATAATTCGGTACTCTTAATTTATTAAAAAAATATGATATCTGTTACTTGCAGCGCATACTCGCCTCTAACCCAAGCCACAGGTTACACCCTTCGCAAAGGTCATAAGACATAGGAGCAGAATTAGGCCACTCGGCCCATCGAGTCTGCTCCGCCATTCAATCATGGCTGATATTTTCTCATCCCCATTCTCCTGTCTTCTCCCCATAACCCCTGATCCCCTAATTAATCAAGAACCTATCTATCTCTGTCTTAAAGACACTCAGTGATTTGGCCTCCACAGCCTTCTGCGGCAAAGAGTTCCACAGGTTCACCACCCTCCGGCTGAAGAAATTCCTCCTCATCTCCATTTTAAAGGTGACTGCTCTCCAACCTTCCATATTGGCCACATCCTTGCCCCCTAGGTTCTGCTGCCCCATAATGTGCATACCAGCTTAACCAACAAAGAGCTGGCGCCCAGCAGCCAGCTGGCTCACTTCGCTAATCTTACGAGCAGTTGTCAGTGCTGACCCCCAAGTGCCCCAAGTGTTCACGGATTTTAAAATCAACCCACAAATTCTGCGTGACCAGCCCTCCAGGATTGGGGCCTCCAGACTGTTGCTAATTGTGTTCTCTCTTAATTTGACTCTGTTTAATTACGTTTGCTCAAGAGTCGCCAGGTATCTTTCGATACCGCCACAAGCTTCAAAACCGAATACTGATCAAAGACTCGATACACCAGTTAGTAAATTCAAAATCAATGCTCATTTATTTACACACTGATGCACGATCAATGACCACTAAAGTGAGGTTGTAGTCCAACTGAAGGCTTTAATAAGCTAGATGTTTCCCCCAGCAGCTCAGGTACAAAATGAAGGCTGCTGGGGTGGCACGGGCTCTTATACCACGCCTTGCAGGGCGGAGCTACCATACAGCTTGACCAATAGGAAGCATACAATATCTACCAATGGCGTTCCAGTATTACCAGGTACCGTAATACCTCTACACAGACTACCACATTCACCCACTGTTAAAAAAGAGTCCGGAGGGGGTGGTGGCCTGATATTACAACATGGTAACGTGGTAGAAATGATAGTTATGGAGGTACCGTAATACCTCCGTACAGTGTTTTGCAACTATTTACAATTCTAATTACTATTTACAAGTTATGATTCATAATTAAATATACACTTTAAAATGAAGCAATCAGTCGATCGGGGGCCCTGGTCATCCTCTGTGATCGTCGAAGCTTTGGTGGTGACTCCAGTGGAGGCTCGGGTGTCTGTGACTCCGGGAGCGTTGCCTCGGTCTCTGTGGCAGCTTCGACACCCCTACACGGCGCTGGTGGGGAAAACGGTTGACCTGGGAAGGGAGCGTCTGCGGGGTGCATCGGTGGGTGGGGGGGCCTAGACGGGGCCGGCAGAAGGACCGATCCTCTTGTAAGGTGCACTGGTGGGAGGGAGGGTGGGACTGGTGGCTGGGATGTGCGTGGGACTCCGGCGGGCGCCAGGTCTCGTAGGGAGACCGTATCTTTGTCGGCAGTCGGGGTACGCCACGTAGGCGTACTGGGGGTTAGCGTGGAGAAGGTGGACCCTCTCGACCAACGGGTCCGACTTGTGTGCCTGCACGTGTTTTCGGAGAAGGATGGGTCCGGGAGCTGGCAGCCAGGTCGGGAGCGAGGTCCCAGAGGAGGACTTCCTGGGAAGGACAAGGAGACGTTCAAGAGGTGTTTGTAGGTTGTGGTACAAAGCAGTGACCGGATGGAATGGAGGGCATCCGGGAGGACTTCCTGCCAGCGGGAGACTGGGAGATTCCTGGACCGTAGGGCCAGTAGGACTGTCTTCCAGACTGTTCCGTTCTTCCTCTCCACCTGTCCGTTACCCTGGGGGTTGTAACTGGTCGTCCTGCTCGAGGCAATGCCCTTGCTGAGCAGGAATTGACGCAGTTCGTTGCTCATAAAGGAGGACCCCCTATCACTATGTATGTAAGCGGGGAACATGAACAGTGCCAAGATGCTATGGAGGGCCTTGATGACGGTGGTTGCGGTCATGTCGGGGCAGGGGATGGCGAATGGGAACCGGGAGTACTCATCAATCACGTTCAGGAAGTGCATGTTGCAATCGGTGGAGGGGAGGGGGCCTTTGAAGTCCATGCTGAGGCATTCAAAGGGACGGGAAGCCTTTATCAGATGCGCTTTCTCTGGCCGGTAGAAGTGCGGTTTGCACTCCGCGCAGATTTGGCAGTCCCTGGTGGCTGTCCTGACCTCCTCGATGGAGTGGGGCAGGTTGCGGGTCTTGATCAAGTAAAAAAGCGAGTGACCCCCGGGTGGCAGAGGTCCTCATGGAGGGCTCGGAGGCGGTCCACTTGTGCGTTGGCACATGTGCTGCGGGACAGGGCATCAGGAGGCTCGTTTAGCTTCCTGGGACGATAGAAGATCTTGTAGTTGTAGGTGGAGAGTTCGATCCTCCACCGCAAGATCTTGTCGTTTTTGATCTTGCCCCGCTGTGCATTATCGAACATGAAGGCAACTGACCGTTGGTCAGTGAGGAGAGTGAATCTCCTGCCGGCCAGGTAATGCCTCCAATGTCGCACAGCTTCTACTATGGCCTGGGCCTCCTTTTCCACTGAGGAGTGACGGATTTCGGAAGCATGGAGGATACGTGAGAAGAAGGCCACGGGTCTGCCAACTTGGTTGAGGGTGGCCGCCAGGGCTACGTCGGACGCATCGCTCTCGACCTGGAAGGGGAGGGACTCGTCGATGGCGTGCATCGTGGCCTTTGCAATGTCTACCTTGATGCGGCTGAAGGCCTGGTGGGCATCTATCGACAGGGGAAAAGCTGTGGATTGGATCAGGGGGATGGGCCTTGTCAGCATAGTTGGGGACCCACTGGGCGTAGTAACTGAAAAACCCGAGGCAGCGCTTCAGGGCCTTGGGGCAGTGAGGGAGGGGGAACTCCTTAAGGGGGCGCATGCGTTCAGGGTCAGGGCCTATAACTTCATTTCTCACTACGTAGCCGTGGATGGCTAGGCGGTCGGTGCTAAACACGCATTTATCCTGTTTTGTATGTAAGGTTAAGGATCTTTGCGGTCTGGAGGAATTTTCGGAGGTTGGTGTCGTGGTCCTGCTGGTCATGGCCGCAGATGGTGACATTATCGAGCTACGGGAATGTTGCCCGTAAACCGTACCGGTCAGCCATTCGGTCCATCTCGCGTTGGTGACACCGAACAGAACCTTTAAGAAGTGATAGAGCCGCCCATCTGCCTCGAAGGCAGTGTATTTGCGGTCACTAGTGCGGATGGGGAGCTGGTGGTAGGCAGACTTAAGATCCACCGTGGAGAAGACCTTGTAATGCGCGATCCTGTTTACCAGGTCGGATGTGCGGGGGAGAGGGTACGCGTCCAGCTGCGTAAATCTGTTGATGGTCTGACTGTAGTCGATGACCATCCTATGCTTCTCCCCGGTCTTTACCACCACTACTTGAGCTCTCCAGGGACTGTTGCTCGCTTCGATGACCCCTTCCCTCAGTACCTTTGGACCTCTGACCTAATAAAGATCCGGTCCTGGGCACTGTACCGTCTGCTCCTGGTGGTGACGGGTTTGCAATCCGGGATGAGGTTCGCAAACAGGGAAGGCGGGTCAACCTTGAAGGTCGCGAGGCCGCAGACAGTGAGGGGGGGTATAGGGCCGCCGAATTTGAAAGTTAGGTTTTGGAGATTACACTGGAAGTCTAACCCTAGGAGTGTAGTCGCGCAGAGGTGGGGAAGGACGTAGAGCCGGTAATTTTTAAGCTCCCTTCCCTGGACTGTGAGGTTTGCTACACAAATCCCCTTTATCTCTACTGAGTGTGAACCGGAGGCCAGGGAGATTTTTTGATTAACGGGGTGGACGAGGAGAGAACAGCACCTTACCGTGTCGGGGTGTATGAAGCTCTCCGTGCTCCCAGAGTCGATTAAGCAGGACGTCTCGTGCCCGCTGATAAGTACAGTTGTTGCGACACTTGAGAGTGTTCGAGGCCGGGATTGATCCAGGGTCACCGAGGCTAATCTCAGCAGCTGAATGTTCTCTTCGGACGGTGTGTGCTCAGCCCAGCTGGGGTCCTGGGAGTCCATCCAAGGTGGCGGCTCCCATTGGTCGCACATGGCTGGGGGTGCACAAAATGGCGGCGCCCATCCATCGAGCGTGGCCGTGGGACAAGATGGCGGCGCCCGGGGGCCGCTCGTGGCCCCAGAGTAGGAAGATGGCGGCGCCCGCTGGCCGCCCGGGGATCTTGGAGAGGTTTATGGTGTATTAAATTGATGCACGATCAATTACTACTAAAGCGAGGTTGTAGTCCAACTGAAGGCTTTAATAAGCTAGATGTTTCCCCCAGCAGCTCAGGTACAGAATGAAGGCTGCTGGGGCGGCACGGGCTATTTTCCCCACCTTGCAGGGCGGAGCTACCATACAGCTTGACCAATAGGAAGCATACAATATCTACCAATGGTGTTCCAGCATTACCAGATATCGTAATACCTCTACACAGACTACCACACACACAGAGTCAAATATACTCATGCATAAAACTCTACAACCTAAACTATCACTATTACTAAAGCCTATACTTAGCTTCGGGTGCCCACTCAGTCAGAGGAACAATGGCCGTTGCTCGGTTCTGAGGCTGCTGGGTTGAGCTGTTTACAGGATAGCAACTAGGAGCGTCTATCTCGTAGCGTGTGTTGACTTGGAACTTACTTGGTCTGGAGCAGCTTTGGCGGGTCTCTCCTCGCTGAGAACCAAGGCCATGATTCTCTCTTGGGGAGTCCTTTTTATACCCCAAAAGGGCTTTGCGCGCTTTTGGGCGGGCCTTGAACTTGGCCCCAATTAATTGGGCCGTTTCCCAATCGTTCTTATCGATTTTCCTCCAATAGAGGGGTGGGTTCCCTGGTTGCTGGGCGTGTCCTAGGTGGCCGTAGGTCTGCTTTGTTTTAGTCTCCTCTGGCGCTGGGGTGTCTGTCTTAGCATTGTTTACCTAAATGTTACTCTTTTGTCCTCGGAGATGGCTCATTAGTATATAGAGTTCTGCAGTCTCAGTCTTGTCTGGGAGCTATAGCTCCAATCAACAGACAAACCTTGTACCTGCTTGCTTTCTCGGTATTGTCCAATGTTCCCTGCATTCTTTGCAAAGTGTCCATTTTGTAATTGGGACGTGGCCATCCCAGATGGCTTCAAGACTCTTCCATCAGGCAGAAGATACAGAAGTCGGAAGACCCGCACATCCAGACTTAGGAACAGCTTCTTCCCCACAGCTACTGAACTCCTCAACGACTCCCCCTCGGACTGATCTGCTCCCTGTAAGAACACTATTCATGACGCCCTATGCTGCTCTTGTTTGGCCCTTGTTCCGCACTGTAACCAATTACTATTTGTTGATGTACCATTTGTCAATGTACTCGGTCAATTATTCTTTTGTCGTACTATGTACGTTCCCTTTGCCGCAGAAAAATACTTTTCACTGTACTTCGGTACATGTGATAATAAATATCAATCAATCAATCAATCGATATCCTCCTGCAGTCCATATCAATCCTCCTTGCTGTCTACTGCACAGCCAACTTTGTGTTGTTTGCAAAATTCTTGATCATTCCCCTCTATGTTTATATCCAAATCGTTGCTATGTTTCACGAAATACAGGCGATATAACACTGAGCCCTGCGGAACCCCACTGAAGACAACCACTTGTCACAAAAAACATCCGTTACAATTGCCCTTACTGCGTTCCACTGGGCCAATTTCCGGTTTCCGGTTTCCTCTCACAAATCCCGAAAGACGTGCTTGTTAGGTGAATTGGACATTCTGGATTCTCCCTCCGTGTACCCGAACAGGCGGCGGAATCTGGCGACTAGGGACTTTTCACAGTAACTTCATTGCAGTGTTAATGTAAGCCTACTTGTGACAATAAAAAATTAAATAATATTATGATTAATAATGTGGAAGAAGGAACTGAAGGCCCTGTTGCTAAGTTTACAGATGATACAAAGATCTGTAGAGGGACAGGTAGTATTGAGGAAGCAGGGGGGGCTGCAGAAGGACTTGGACAGGCGAGAGAGTGGGCAAAGAAGTGGCAGATGGAACACAATGTGGAAAAGTGTGAGGTTATGCACTTTGGAAGGAGGAATGGAGGCATCGACTATTTTCTGAATGGGGAAATGCTTAGGAAATCAGAAGCACAAAGGGACTTCCGAACACCCGGAGCGACAGGTGTCCGCCCGACCACAACGGAAAATGAACTCAACCTCACCGCCCCACAAGACCAGACCGGCCCCTGTGCAACCCGCTCCAGTGAGCCTGACACTGCCACCATCATCCACGACCCCCCCGAACGCAATCACTTTCCTTACGCAAAGCCAGCCCTGCCATCCAAGAGCAGGCTCCAACCCAGGAAGCGGGGAAAATGCGCCGGCCTGAAGGTGAAACTCAAATTACGTGGCTTCAAGACTCCTCTCCCCAGCGTGCTCCTGGCGAACGTTCGAGCGATTGAGAAGACGTTTGATGACCTCAACGCTGGACTCACCTCCCAGAGTGAAGTGAGACACTGCTGTGTGCTCTGCTTCACTTGGCTCGCTCCAGCCACACCAGACTGGGCCATCCAACCCGAAGGCTTCCCGATCCACCAGATTGACCGCACGATGGCCTCGGGCAAGTCGAAGGACCCCTGGTGCTCGGCTGTGGTGTCCCTAATGTGCCACTGCTCCCCTGACCTAGAATACCTGACCGAGAAGTGTCGCCCCTTCTAGCCCCCCACGTGGATTCATCTCTGTACTCATCACGGCAGCCTACATCCCACCCCAGGCGGAAGGGAAGAAAGCACTTGACGAACTCCACCCCACCATCAACAACCAAGAAACAAATCACCCCGGAGCCCTGACAATTGTGGCTGGAGATTTCAACCAGGCCAACCTCAGGAAGGTTCCACCCAAACTCCATCAACATATCCCCTGCCCCACCTGAGGTGCAAACGCCACTGCTATACGAGCATCAAAGGTGCCTACCACTCCATTTCCCGACCACACTTTGGCAAATCCGACCACAAGTCGATACTCCTACTTCCGGCTGACAAACAGCAACTCCAGCGTGCTGAGCCAGTCAAGAAAGCCATGCAGTGCTGGGCCGAGGAATCTGAGGACATCCTCCGCGACTGCTTGGAGACTGTGGACTGGTCCATATTCAAGGCCTCGGCAGCTAACCTGGACGAGTGCGCAACCACCGACACAGACTTCATCAGTGTGTCGAGGACTGTGTACCAAAGAAGACAATACGGGTGTTCCCCTGGCTCAACCCTGCTGAAGTTCTGGACGGAGGCGTTCAAGTCTGCCGATCCTGACCTGTATAGGAAATCCAGGTACGACGTATGGGAAGCCATCGGGGATGCCAAAAGACAATACGGCATCAAACTAGAGTCCCAGGCCAACGACACTAACCCACGATGACTATGGCAGGGTCTACACAAGATCACAGGCTACAAAGCAAGGGCAGGCGGAATCTATGGGGCTGGAGCATCTCTCCCCGATGAACTGAACAAGTTCTATGCCCGCTTTGAGCAGTCAGCCAATGCATCAGTGCCATCCGCCCCAACAGCCCTGGACACACCCATACCCACTATTACAGCCTCAGAGGTAAGAACTGCCTTCTTGAAAGTGAGTCCGCGGAAAGCAACGGGGCCCCGACGGAGTCCCTGGGCGAGCAGACCAGCTGGCGAGCGTATTCGCAGATATCTTCGCCACCTCACTCCCCCGCTCTGAGGTCCCCACCTCCTTCAAGAAGACCACCATAATACCAGTACCAAAGAAGAACAAGGTAGCCTGCCTCAACGCCTACCGACCGGTGGCCCTGACGTCTGTTATCATGAAATGCTTCGAAAGGCTAATCATGAGACGGATCACTGCCAGCCTCCCAGACGGTCTTGGTCCACTGCAGTTCGTCTATCGCCGCAACCGGTCCACAGCAGATGCTATCTCCCTGGCTCTACAATCAACACATGAACACCTCCCCCTCTTCTCTTCTTTTTGTGGTTTCTCTACCTTCCAGCTAGTCCTCAACACTGGGGCCCGCAGGGATGTGTGCTCAGTCCTCTACTGTACTCCCTGTACGAACACGACTGTGCAGCAAGATTTAACTCCAACTCAATCTATACGTTTGCGGATGATACGACTGTGGTGGGTCGTATCTCAAACAACGACGAATCAGACTACAGAGGGAGATAAATCACTTGGTTGCATGGTGTACCGAAAACAACCTCTCTCTAAATGTAGGAAAGACCAAGGAACTGATCATCGACTTCAGGAAGCGCAGCACGACACACACTCCCGTCTACATCAATGGCTCCGAAGTGGAGATGGTTGATAGCTTTAAGTTCCTGGGAGGTCACCATCACCAATCGTCTGTCCTGGTCCACTCACGTTGATTCAACAGTCAAGAAAGCCCAACAATGTCTCTACTTCCCACAGAAGCTAAAGAAATTCGGCATGTCTGCATCGACTCTCACAAACTTCTACAGATGTGCGATAGAGAGCATCCTATCCGGCTGCATCACAGCTTGGTATGGCAACTGCTCGGCCCAAGATCGCAAGAAACTGCAGAGTGTGGTGAACTCAGCTCAACGCATCGTACAAGCTTGCCATCCTCACATTGATTCTGTCTACACCTCTCGCTGCCTTGGGAAGGCAGACAGCATTGTCAGAGACCCCTCCCACACAGGCATTGCCTTCTTCCAGATCCTTCCATCAGGCAGAAGGTACAGAAGTCTGAAGACCCGCACATCCAGACATAGGAACAGCTTCCTCCCCACAGCTACAAGACTCCTCAACGACTCTCCCTCAGACTGATCTGTTCCCTGTAAGAACACTATTCACGACGCCCTATGCTGCTCTTGCTCATGTATTTGCTTTGTTTGGCCCCTTGTTCCGCACTGTAACCAATCACTGTTTGTCGATGTCCCATTTGTCAATGTACTCTGTTGATTATTCTTTTTGTCTACTATGTACGTACTGTGTACGTTCCCTCGGCCGCAGAAAACTACTTTTCACTGTACTTTGGTAAATGTGACAATAAATCAAATCAAATCAAATATTTACCCAATGTCAATTTGTCTGTGGCTCAGAGATTGTTACCTTTGTGGTTCTGCATTTTAATTGAGCCCAGAGCTGCTCATCCTCCCTGATCAGAACCTCTTTCTTAGTCCTGTCTGTGTGGTTGGTACCCACCGATACAACAACAACTGAATTCTTCCCCCAAGAGTTAGTAACCCCGGCACTGGGCTGGCAACACGGCCCTCGGGGCTCACAGTCTCTCGATGCTGAGAACACTGTCTATCCCTCTAACAACACTGTCCCCTGCTACAATCCCATTCCTTTACATTCCTCCCACTTGTCTGTGTCCCTGTCCCCAGGTGCGGTGGTCAGTCTGCTCATCCTCCCTACAGCCCTCGCTCTCGTCCACACAGGCTGCAAAAACCTCCAATCTCTCGGACAAGTGTAAGTGCTGAGTGTCTTCCATTACTACCTCCTGGATCCTCACGTGGAGTCATACTGTGTGTTGAGTGGAAAGTGTACAGCTATTCAACTATAGTGTCCTCACCCTCAGGATCATGAGAGACCGGACAAAGACTCTTGGAGTTATAAACAAGGTGTTCATAGCCATTATAAGAACAAAGAACAACAAAGAACAAAGAAATGGACAGCACAGGAACAGGCCCTTCGGCCCTCCAAGCCCGTGCCGACCATGATGCCCGACTAAACTACAATCTTCTACACTTCCTGGGTCCGTATCCCTCTATTCCCATCCTATTCATGTATTTGTCAAGATGCCCCTTAAATGTCACTATCGTCCCTGCTTCCACCACCTCCTCCGGCAGCGAGTTCCAGGCACCCACTACCCTCTGTGTAAAAAACTTGCCTCTTACATCTACTCCAAACCTTGCCCCTCTCACCTTAAACCTATGCCCCCTAGTAATTGACCCCTCTACCCTGGGGAAAAGCCTCTGACTATCCACTCTGTCTATGCCTCTCATAATTTTGTAGACCTCTATCAGGTCGCCCCTCAACCTCCTTTGTTCCAGTGAGAACAAACCGAGTTTATTTAACTGTGCTGGTGGTGTTCACAGCTACCACACAGACAGCCCTGATTCCAGCATTGTGCAGACAGTTATACTTCAGTTTAGGTTACAGGGAATTAGCGTTGGTGGTAGCGACGACAAATATTTCCTCAGGAAACTAAGGAAATTCGGCATGTCCACATTAACCCTTACCAACTTTTACAGGTGCACCATAGAAAGCATCCTATCGGGCTGCATCACAGCCTGGTATGGCAACTGCTCGGCCCAGGACCGCAAGAAACTTCAGAGAGTCGTGAACACAGCCCAGTCCATCACACGAACCTGCCTCCCATCCATTGACTCCATCTACACCTCCCGCTGCCTGGGGAAAGCAGGCAGTATAATCAAAGATCCCTCCCACCCGGCTTACTCACTCTTCCAACTTTTTCCATCGGGCAGGAGATACAGAAGTCTGAGAACACGCACGAACAGACTCAAAAACAGCTTCTTCCCCACTGTCACCAGACTCCTAAATGACCCTCTTATGGACTGACCTGATTAACACTACACCCTGTATGCTTCATCCGATGCCAGTGCTTATGTAGTTACATTGTATACCTTGTGTTGCCCTATTACGTATTTTCTTTTATTCCCTTTTCTTCCCATGTACTTAATGATCTGTTGAGCTGCTCGCAGAAAAATAGAACATAGAACATAGAACATAGAACGATACAGCGCAGTCCAGGCCCTTCGGCCCACGATGTTGCACCGACATGGGAAGTCAAAAAAACAAAAGCCATCTAACCTACACTATGCCATTATCATCCATATGCTTATCCAATAAACTTATACTTTTCACTGTACCTCGGTACATATGACAATAAACAAATCCAAACCATATAACAATCACTTGTCACTAGTTATGTATGCCCAATCATGACTATTTATTAGGTTAACATAATAATAACAATAATCTTTACTGTCACAAATAGGCTTACATTAACACTGCAATGAAGTTACTGTGAAAAGCACCCAGTCGCCACATTCTGGTGCCTGTACACAGGGTGCACAGAGGGAGAATTCAGAATGTCCAAATTACCTAACAGCACGTCGCGTGGGACTTGTGGGAGGAAACCGGAGCATCCGGAGGAAACCCACGCAGACACGGGGAGAATGTGCAGACTCCACACAGACAGTGACCCATGCCGGGAATCGAACCTGGGACCCTGGAGCTGTGAAGCAACAGTGCTGCCCCCTGTGCTACAATGCTGCCCCCTGTGCTACCATGCTGCCCTAATATGCACAGTATATGAGAATGACTAACCAATTGCAACAGGTGCATATTATTTAATTATAATATCAGTACAAAGACACGTACACGCTGTCTCCCAATATTTATCACTGGCTCACCATTATCAAGAATGTGTATAATGTTCTTCCAAAGGTTAACGGCCCACTGTAATAATAATTCTGGATGATTATGGGCGCAATTTAATGGAAATTGTGGACGTGTTTAGCCGGGTGTTTCCTGGAGAGAGCGCCCCCGCTATTAAACGGGATGCTGCTTCTAAATCACCAGCGAGATGTGTCCTTGGGCATGCTTCCTGCAGCGACAACTCCAGCTGTGTGTGTAACACAGATCGATACAGAAGAACTTTAACCCCTTCAGAACTTATTGGATAACTAAAGTTTTTAAAATAATTTCAATGTAATATTTTTTCCCTCATCACTGTCTGTTCTTGATCACGGACCCAATGAAGTAGCTAAGCTAAGGGGTGTGACAAAGTGTCCAGGGAGCATTATCTCTCCCTGATGCCATTGCCCTGTCTGATGCTCCGAGTCCAGCTCATTCACTCTGAGCCGCAGTTCCTCGAGCTGTGGACACTTACTGAAGATGTGGTTGCTGTGGATCAGACATCACCTGCCTCGCAGTGAATTTTGTTTAACTAAATCGGGTCTCAAGTTTAGAAATATCGCTCAGTGAGATTTCACAATTCCCCAGATTCGAGGTGGGGAACATTCATGGCGATATCGAGGTTTGAGATAGTTTGCTGCTTCTCGCTGTGGTGTGACTCTCAAAGGTAGACAAGTCTCCTGGCCCTGATGGAGTGCATCCCAGGGTAATAAAAGAAATGGCTAGGGAAATTGCAAATGCACTAGTGATAATTTATCAAAATTCACTAGACTCTGGGTTGGTCCTGGCGGATTGGAAATTAGCAAACGTGACACCACTGTTTAAAGAAGGAGGTAGGCAGAAAACGGGTAATTATAGGCCAGTTAACTTAACTTCGGTAGTAGGGAAGATGCTGGAATCTATCATTAAGGAAAATATAGTGAGGCATCTGGTCGGGCAGCATGGTAGCATTGTGGATAGCACAATTGCTTCACAGCTCCAGGATCCCAGGTTCGATTCCGGCTTGGGTCACTGTCTGTGCGGAGTCTGCACGTTCTCCCCGTGTGTGCGTGGGTTTCCTCCGGGTGCTCCGGTTTCCTCCCACAGTCCAAAGATGTGCAGGTTAGGTGGATTGGCCATGATAAATTGCCCTTAGTGTCCAAAATTGCCCTTAGTTGCTGGGTGGGGTTGCTGGGTCATGGGGATATGGTGGAGGTGTTGACCTTGGGTAGGGTGCTCTTTCCAAGAGCTGGTGCAGACTCGATGGGCCGAATGGCCTCCTTCGGCACTGTAAATTCTATGATAATCTATGACAACATCGTACCGGCCAATTTCAATGTGCGCAACAAGCTCATTTGAAAAATGAAAGAAATGAAAATCGCTTATTGTCACAAGTAGGCTTCAAATGGCGTTACTGTGAAAAGCCCCGAGTCGCCACATTCCGGTGCCTGTTCGGGGAGGCTGCTCCGGGAATTGAACCGTGCTGCTGGCCTGCTTTGGAAGCCAGCTATTTAGCCCAGTGTGCTAAACCAGCCCCATTTACCTTGTTCCCTACACTGCGCGCATTTAGGTCAATCTTTCATTGACCACCTCCCTTTTCACATTTGTTACCTCTTTTGCTCTGCCTGAGGGCGATGTTGTTCTTTTATTTTGGTTCTCTATTTCCCCTTTAGCCAATACACCTTCTAAGCTCACATTCTGGTTCCCACCCCCCTGCCACACTAGTTTAAATCCTGCCAAGTGAATTTAGCAAACCTCCCAGCCAGGATATCGGTGCCCCTCCTGTTTAGATGTAACCCGTCCTTCTTGTACACGTCCCACCTGACCCGGAAGAGATCCCAATGGTCCAAAAATCTGAAACCCTCCCTCCTGCACCACCAGTTTAGCCACGCATTTAGCTGCACTATCCTCCTATTTCTAGCCTCACTGGCACATGGAACAGGGAGTAATCCTGAGATTACAACCCTAGAGGTCCTGCTTTTTAGCTTGCCGCCTAACACCCTGAACTCCTTCTGCAGGATATAGTCACTTTTCCTGCCTATGTCGTTACTACCTATGTTTACTGCGACCCCTGGCTGTTCACCCTCCCCCTTCAGGATGTCCTGTGTTCGTTCAGAGACATCCTTGTCCCTGGCACCAGGGGGGCAACATACCATCCTGGAGTCTCTTTCACGTCCACAGAAGCGCCTATCTGTGCCCCTTACTATGGAGTCCCCTATAACTGTTGCTCTCCTGCACTTTGCCCTCCCCTGCTGAGCAACAGAGCCAGTTGTGGTGCCACTGTTCTGGCTGCTGTTGTTTTCCCCTGATAGACTATCACCTCCAACAGCATTCAAAACAGTATACCTGTTATACCTGAGAATCTGCATCCCAGAGTGCTTAAGGAGGTGGCTCTGGAAATAGTGGATGCATGGGTGCTGCTCGTGCTGGGCCGAAACTGTGGCTGCCCACCAGTTTCGGGGAGCGAGCACACGGAACGTTTGATCAGGGATGCTTTCGTGGCAGGTATGACCTCCCCCGATATCCACCGAAGGCTCCTAGAAAGGGACACGCTGGGACTTACAGAGGCACGGGCCCTGGCAGGGTCCATGGACGTTGCCTACAAAAACGCGCTGTCCTTTGCACCCGATCGTGCGGCGGCCCCCTGGGCTGCGTGGCACCCTGCAGCGGCAGCCCCTCAGACCTTCCCCCTGACCCCGCAAGCCTGCGCGGTGAGACGGCCCGCTAACACCGCCGGACCCCGCTGTTTCTTCTGCGGGCAGGCGAATCATCCCCGCCCGCCGCTACCTGGCCCGCACCGCCACCTGCAAAGGGTGCGGCAAGAAGGGCCACTTTGTGGGGGTCTGCCAGGCCCGCGCCGTGGCCGCGGTCTCCAGCGACTATCGGCAACCCCCCCTTCAGGCCCGACCGCCCAGCGCTCACCGCCACCCCCCTATCCTAAGGCCACATGTGACCCGCGGGTACGGCCATTTTGTCCCCCGGACACCACGCTGGACAGGTGGGTGCCGCCATTTTGTCCCTCGCCGCCGTCATCTTCTTCATCCCCGGACACCATGTGCGACCCATGGGTGACGCCATCTTGGGTGGGGCCCCAGGCCCCCAGCACAGCCGACTACACGATGCCCGACCAGAACTCTCAATTACTTCAGCTGGCCTCGGTGACTGGACCAGAGTCGGCCCCGGACGCTTGCAACAGCTGCGACGACGATCTCCATCAACGGCCACGAGACGTCTTGCCTGATCGACTCTGGGAGCACGGAAAGCTTTGTTCACCCCGACACGGTACGGCGCTGTTCTCTTGTCACCCATCCCGTAAACCAACGGATCTCCCTGGCCTCCGGGTCACACTCGGTGGAGATAAAGGGGTTCTGCCTAGTGAACCTCACTGTCCAAGGCAGGGAATACAACAATTTCCACCTGTACGTCCTGCCGCACCTCTGCACAGCCACCCTTCTTGGGCTGGATTTCCAGTGCCATCTGCAAAGCCTGACCTTTAAATTCGGCGGCCCTATAGCCCCCCCTTACTGTCTGCGGCCTCGCGACCCTAAAGGTCGACCCGCCTTCCCTGTTTGCGAACCTCACCCCAGATTGCAAACCCGTCACCACCAGGAGCAGACGGTACAGTGCCCAGGACCGGACCTTCATCAGGTCCGAGGTCCAAAGGCTGCTGAGGGAAGGGGTCATTGAAGCTAGCAACAGTCCCTGGAGAGCTCAAGTAGTGGTGGTAAAGACCGGGGAGAAGCATAGGATGGTCATCGACTACAGCCAGACCATCAACAGGTTTACGCAGCTGGACGCGTACCCTCTCCCCCGTATAGCCGACCTGGTGAACAGGATCGCACAATACAAGGTCTTCTCCACGGTGGATCTCAAGTCTGCCTAACACTAGCTACCCCTCCGTAATGGTGACCGCAAGTACACTGCCTTCGAAGCAGACGGGCGGCTCTATCACTTTTTAAGAGTTCCCTTCGGTGTCACGAACGGGGTCTCGGTCTTCCAGCGAGCGATGGACCGAATGGTTGACCGGTACGGCTAACGTGCAACGTTCCCGAATCTGGATAACATCACCATCTACGGCCACGACCAGCAGGACCACGACACCAACCTCCGCAAATTCCTCCAGACCGCGCAAATCCTTAACCTGACATACAATAAGGATAAAAGCGTGTTTAGCATCGACCGTCTAGCCATCCTCGGCTATGTAGTGCGAAATGGAGTTATAGGCCCGACCCTGAACGCATGCGCCCCCTTAAGGAGTTCCCCCTCCCTCACTGCTCCAAGGCCCTGAAACGCTGCCTCGGGGTTTTCAGCTATTACGCACAGTAGGTCCCCAATTACGCGGACAAAGCCCGACCCCTAATCCAATCCATAACCTTCCCCTTGTCGACGGAGGCCCGCCAGGCCTTCAGCCGCATCAAAGCAGACATTGCAAAGGCCACGATGCGCGCCATCGACGAGTCCCTCCCCTTCCAGGTCGAGAGCGATGCGTCCGACGTAGCTCTGGCGGCCACCCTCAACCAAACGGGCAGGCCCGTGGCTTTCTTCTCTCGTACCCTCCATGCTTCCGAAATTTGCCACTCCTCGGTCGAAAAAGAGGCCCAGGCCATAGTGGAAGCTGTGCGACATTGGAGGCATTACCTGGCCGGCAGGAGATTCACTCTCCTCACGGACCAACGGTCGGTTGCCTTCATGTTCGATAATGCACAGCGGGGCAAGATTAAGAACGACAAGATCTTGCGGTGGAGGATCGAACTCTCCACCTACAATTACGAGATCTTGTACCGTCCCGGGAAGCTGAACGAGCCGTCTGATGCCCTGTCCCGCGGCACTGTCCCACCGACCGCAACACGTATTTCCTTAACGTAATTGACGAGTACTCCCGGTTCCCATTCGCCATCCCCTGCCCAGACATGACCGCCTCCACCGTCATCAAGGCTCTCCAGGGTATCTTTACACTGTTCGGTTTCCCCACGTACATACACAGTGATAGGGGGTCCTCCTTTATGAGCGACGAACTGCGTCAATTCCTGCTCAGCAGGGGCATTGCCTCAAGCAGGACGACCTGTTACAACCCCCGGGGAAAGGGACAGGTAGAGAGGGAGAACGGAACGGTCTGGAAGACCGTCCTACTGGCCCTACGGTCCAGGAACCTCCCAGTCTCCCGCTGGCAGGTAGTCCCCCCGGTGGCCCTTCACTCCATCCGGTCGCTGCTCTGTACTACCACAAACCAGACACCTCAGGAATGTCTCCTTGTTTTCCCCAGGAAGTCCTCCTCTGGGACCTCGCTCCCAACCTGGCTAGCGACACCCGGACCCATCCTGCTTCGGAAACATGTAAGGGCGCACAAGTCGGACCCGTTGGTCGAGAGGGCCCACCTGCTGCACTCTAACCCCCAGTACGCCTACGTAGCGTTCCCCGACGGCCGGCAGGACACAGTCCCCCTTCGGGACCTGGCGCCCGCTGGAGCCCCACGCGCACCCGCACCATTGCCCCCCCCCCCCACCCTCCCCGCAGCACCTGACTGGAGGGTCAGTACTCCCGCCGCTCCTGCCTGGGCCCGACCACACACCGACACCCCCTACAGGCGCTTTCCCCCCCTGTCCACCTTTTGCCCCAACAGCGCTGCCTAGGGGTGACGAAGCTGCCAGGGTGGACGACATCACGCTCCCGGAGTCGCAACCGCCGGGACCCTCATCAGAATCACCGCCGAGGCCCAGACGCTTCAGAAGGACGACCAAGCCTCCCGATCGACTGATTGCTGCACTGTGAACACTTTGTTATTACCCTCGACATCACGGTACCTCCATACCTGGTCATACCATGCGAAAGGCGACTATTAACGCTGGCCACCACCCCCGCCGGGCTCTTTTTTAACAGGGGGTGAATGTGGTAGTACCAGGTATTGCGGTACCTAAGAGGTGGATGACCATTGGTTAGACCCAGGAGTCTACCATTGGCTGTTGCACATAGCTCCGCCCTGAGAGGCGGAGTAGAAGAACCAGTGCCGTCCCAGCAGCCTTCACTTTCTGTATCGAAGCTGCTGGGGAAGAGTTCTAGCAGATTAAAGCCTTCAGTTATGAATCACTTCGTCTTGAGAGTAATTGATTGCACATCACACTAGTAACGGGACTCCAGTCTGAACATTCAGTAGGGAGTCAACCTCACGATTGAGCCATGGTTTCCGGTTGGGGAACGCACGTACTGCTTTCTTTGGCACGCAGTCGTCCACACATTTGCTGAAGTCTGTGACGGTGGTGGCATACTCATTTAAGTTGGTCGCTGAGTTCTTAAATATGGACCAGTCCACTGTCTCTAAGCAGTCACGTAAGAGCTCTTCTGTTTCCTCAGACCAGCACTGCACGACCTTCTTAGCTGGATTCTCCCGCTTGAGTTTCTGCTTGTATGCCGGGAGAAGGAGCACCGTCTTATGGTCTGATTTCCCAAAGTGCGGTCGGGGGATGGAACGGTAGGCGCCCTTGATTTTTGAGTAGCAGTGGTCAAGAGTGTTGTCGCCCCTGGTGAGACAGGAGATGTGCTGGTGGAATTTTGGCAGTACCGTCTTGAGGTTGGCCTTGTTGAAGTCTCCGGCCACGATGAACAAGGCCTCCGGGTGTTCTGTTTCGTAGTTGTTTATTACTGTGTATAGTTCGTCCAGCGCCTTCCTCACTACTGCCTGGGGTGGGATGTAGACCGCTGTGATAATGGCTGAAGTGAACTCACGTAGAAGATAATATGGGCGGCACTTCACGGTCAGGTATTCCAGGTCTGGGGAGCAGTAGGTCGCCAGAGTCGCCACATCCAAGCGCCAGGAGGAGTTGATGAGGAGGCAAACCCCTCCACCCTTCGCTTTGCCTGATGATGCCGTGCGGTCCGCCCGGTGAATTGAGAAGCCTTCAGGTTGTATGGCACAGTCCGGTGAGGCCGGGGTGAGCCATGTCTCTGTGAAACAGAGCACACAGCAGTCTCTTACTTCCCTCTGAGAGGTAAGTCTGGCGTTAAGTTCATCCAGCTTGTTTTCGATCGCTTGGACGTTTGCCAGGAGCATGCTGGGGAGAGGGGTCTTGAAACCGCGTTGCTTCAGTCTAACCTGCAGACCGCCGCGTTCCCCCCGCTTCCTCGGACTGCGGCTGCTGCTGGATGACCCTGGGATCCGATGGGAGACGTCAGCCCTTGTGGAAGGTAGGTGGTCGCGTCTGGCGGGGTCCAGGGCGCTGGCGGGGACCAGGGCGCTGGTTATGTATCCGGGGTCACGTCTGGCTGGGTCCCGGGTGCTGCTTGAGGTAGAGGGGCTGCGAGGGGGGCATGTTCGGGGTAGATGCAGGGAGGATGTTACCAATGATGGGTGTGTCCAGAACCAGGGGTCACAGCCTGAGGATTCAGGGTAACCATTTCGGACAGAGATAAGGAGACACTTCTACACACAAAGAGTGGTGAGCCTGTGGAATTCATTACCACAGGAAGTAGTTGATGCTAAAACATTGAATATATTCAAGAGGCGGCTGGATATAGCACTCGGGGAGAATGGGATCAAAGGCTATGGGGAGAAAGCAGGATTAGGCTATTGAGTTGGATGATCAGCCATGATCGTGATGAATGGCGGAGCAGACTCGAAGGGCCAAAAGGCCTCCTCCTGCTCCTATCTTCCATGTATCTATGTATGTCAGAGAGGGGGACAGCCACAGAGGATTCCTGCACTGACTACCAGCCCTTTCTAGCGGTCACCCATCTGTCTGCCTGCACCTTGGGTGTGACCACGTCTCGCTAACTCCTATCTATGACGCTTTCCGCCACCCGCATTTTCACCTGATCTTTCACAGACAGGATGGGATCCTGCTGTTCTCTTTGTACTTTGTGGTGCGACACTGCCACCTGCTGGTGTAACAGCAGCAGCAGCCGTCACGTCTCTGCTCTCAAATGATGACAGAGGCACCCCTGGTGTCACAGTCTGAAACTGCCAACTTCATTGAGCCGAATGCTGCAACTCGTGGGGTCATTTCGACTTTGCGGCAATTGGGGTAAATAAAAATTGGGAGAGATATAGGCCGGGATTCTCCGATGCTGCGCCGGCTTGGAGAATCGCTGGGGGGGGGGGCGCGCAAATCCCGCCACGCTGCTCCGACGCTGGGACTGCGATGCTCCGACCCGGGAAAAACCGGGGTGGGTGGGTGGGGGGTAGGGTGGGGAGTGCCGGGGATGGGGGGGGGAGAGCCGGGGATGGTGGGAGGGGGGGGTGTGGGGGGGGGTGCCGGGAATGGGGGAGCGGGGGGGAGTGCCGGGGATGGGGGGGGGGAGTGCTGGGGATGGGGTGTGGGGGGTGGGGGTGGGGGGGGGGAGTGCCGGGTCTGGGGGAGTGGGGGGGAGTGCCGGGGATGGGGGGGGGGGGTGCCGGGGATGGGGGAGGGGGGAGTGCTGGGGATGGGGGAGGGGGGAGTGCTGGGGATGGGGAGTGGGGGGGAGTGCCGGGGTTGGGGAGGGGGGAGTGCCGGGGATGGGGGAGGGGGAAGTGCTGGGGATGGGGGTGGGGGGGGGGAGTGCCGGGGATCGGGGGGGTGAGTGCCGGGGATGGGGGGGGGAGAGTGCCGGGGAGGGGGGAGTGCCGGGGATGGGGGGGGGGGAGTGCCGGGGATCGGGGGGGTGAGTGCCGGGGATGGGGGGGGGGTGCCGGGGATGGGGGGACGAGTGCCGGGGATGGGGGGGGGGGGGAGTGCCGGGGATGGGGGGGGGAGTGCCGGGGATGGGGGGGGGGGGAGTGCCGGGGATGGGGGGGGGGGGGTGCCGGGGATGGGGGGACGAGTGCCGGGGATGGGGGGGGGGGAGTGCCGGGGATGGGGGGGGGGGAGTGCCGGGGATGGGGGGGGGGGAGTGCCGGGGATGGGGGGGGGGGGGAGCGCCGGGAAACCGTCGCCTGTATATGACACCTGATGGCACACCTGGCACCGCGTGGGACCTGGGAGGACACCCTCTACCGGTGGCCGTCAAGGTGACGGTGGCGCTGAACTTCTACGCGACGGGGTCGTTCCAGTCGCCGAGTGGGGACCTGTTCGGCATCTCCCAGACATCGGTGCACAGGTGCACCCGTGCAATGACCGACGCCATGTACGACATCGCGGAGCGCTACATTCAGCTCCCTGTGGACCTCACCCACCAGGATGCCAGGGCAGCGGGCTTCGCTGCCGTGGCCAGGATCCCCATGGCACAGGGGGGGCGATCGATGGGGTGCACGTCGCCACGCGGCCACCAGCGGATAACAGGGCCACGTCCATGAACAGGAAGGGGTACCACTCCATGAACGTGCAGGTGGTTTGTGACCACCAGAGGAGGATCCTGCACGTCTGCGCCCGGTGCCCGGGCAGTGTGCATGACTCGTTCATATTGGCCCAATCGTTCATCCCTGCCATGTTCGAGGGACCGCCCCCCCCCCCCCCGCCCCCCCCGCCTCCCCGCCCCCGCCGCCGGCTGGGGTGTTGGTTGCTGGGTGACAGGTGTTACCCGTTGCGGTTGTGGCTGATGACGGCTATACGGAGGCCACAGACTGACACGGAGAACCGCTACAACGATGCCCATGCAGCGACCAGGGGTGTGGTCGAGAGGTGCTTTGGGCTGCTGAAGATGCGGTTTCGGTGCCTGGACCACTCTGGAGGGGCCCTCCAGTACCCGTCAGGTAGGGTCGGCCGCATCGTAGCGATGTGCTGCGTCCTGCACAACACAGCCCAGCAGAGGGGCGATGTGCTGCAGGCAGAGGAGGGGGAGGAGGAGGGGGAACACGACAAAGGGCACGCCTCCCAGAGGAGGGGGATGTGGAGGATGGGGGCAATGTACGGGACATACGAGCTGGACAGGGATGGGAAGTTGCCCACTGATACCGGCTGAGTTGATAGCCGCACGATTCGCAGACTAGGGGGGGATTGACTGGGCATGAACACGGACAGCACAGTACCGCACCACCCACCACCCCCACCCCGCCACCACCCACCACCCACCACCCCCACCCCCACCCCGCCCACCACCCACCACCCACCACCCACCACCCCCACCCCCACCCCGCCCACCACCCACCACCCCCACACCCACCCCAAACACCACCCACCACCCCCACCCCCGCCCACCACCCACCACCCCGCCCACCACCCACCACCCCCACCCCCACCCCACCCACCACCGCCACCCCACCCACCACCCACCACCCCCACCCCACCCACCACCCCCACCCCCACCCCACCCACCACCCACCACCCTGCCCACCACCCACCACCGCCACCCCGCCCACCACCCCCACCCCCACCCACCACCCACCACCCCGCCCACCACCCACCACCCACCACCCCCACCCCACCCCACCCCCACCCCCACCCCACCCACCACCCACCACCCCGCCCACCACCCCCACCCCCACCCCACCCACCACCACCACCCCCACCACACCACACCACCCACCACCGCCACCCCGCCCACCACCCACCACCCCCCACCCCGCCCACCACCCACCACCCCCACCCCGCCCACCACAGGGCCAGGTCCATGAACAGGGTGGGTGGGGCAGCATGGTAGCATTGTGGATAGCACAATTGCTTCACAGCTCCAGGGTCCAGGTTCGATTCCGGCTTGGGTCGCTGTCTGTGCGGAGTCTGCACGTTCTCCCCATGTCTGCGTGGGTTTCCTCCGGGTGCTCCGGTTTCCTCCCACAGTCCAAAGATGTGCAGGTTAGGTGGATTGGCCATGATAAATTGCCCTTAGTGTCCAAAATTGCCCTTAGTGTTGGGTGGGGTTACTGGGTTATGGGGATAGGGTGGCGGTGTTGACCTTGGGTAGGGTGCTCTTTCCAAGAGCCGGTGCAGACTCGATGGGCTGAATGGCCTCCTTCTGCACTGTAAATTCTATGATAATCTATGACCCGCTCTGCGATGAGCTCCTGGCTCTACATCGTTAGACAATGTCTGACTGTTTTGGGCCAATGTTTAGAGAACCCCAAAGTGTATCATGGAGTTCACCTGACCCACAACTTTTACTAGATTGTGGTATGGGGAGCACACGGCCCACTCTACAGGTGTGGGACAGCAGAAATGGAAAAGTATTTTTGAAAGCAAAACAATGTTTATTCTATGAACTCAAGTTAACCTTTTTAAAACATACAGTGAACATCTTAGCAACCATCAATTCAAATACAACACCCAAAGAATACAACACTAAGTAATCCTTAATAACTTCCCAAACAACATCCAGAAGACAAAAGAAACACCTTTTAACAGAAGCACATTAGGTTTACATTCACTACTGAGAACATTTATAATTCTGAATTCACCAAATGATCAAGGGATAGTCTTTTCATGGCAGAGAGAACAGCAGTACACCCGCTCTGTCTGGCTTCAGCTCCAACACTGAAAACAAAACTAAAACACACCCTGCAGCAAACAGCCTAAAACGAAAGTAAAAAGCTGACAGACAGCCCAGCTCCACCCTCTCTCTGACATCACTGCAGTAATAAACACCCATTTCTTAAAGGTACATTTCTTACACATCCATTTCTTAAAGGACTCTGACTCACGGCCACAGTACCGCCCTCCACCTGGGCCGTCTCTGCATGCAGCCCGGACACAGCAGTGCACGGATCTGCCGTCTGCCCGGGGGCAGGGTGGCGAGTGCGACCCGGGGGTGTGTGGGGGGGGGGGGGGGCGCACGCCACACTCACACTCGATGTCTCATCATCCCTCACACGGACTGGTGCTCTCGTCCCACCCCATCCCCGCACGCATCGGACAGATCACAGAGGCAGCTTCCGTAGGTGTGAACGTTATTTTAATGACAAACAGTTCATCCACGTGCCCTAGTCCCTATAACTAATCTGTGCCCTGCACCCGTGCCAACTTACTCAGTGTCTAATTTTCTGGCCTTGCGGGCCCTATGGCCACGTCTACCTGGTTCCCCAGACGGTGCAGCAGAACTGGAGGTGGACTCCTGTGATTCCTGCCCTGTGACTAGGGACCCCTTTGGCGGCCGTTTCCGGGGGCGGCCCGGCCTGGATGGGTCAGGCTGCGGCTCGGGCGAGGGGGATGGCGAGCTGCAATCCTGTTCTTCCCGTTGCCCATAAGATGCACCTGGGATGGAAGGGGAGGGTGTCCGAGGTATCGCGGTGTTCCGGGACCTCCCCTGCAGGGGGACCCGGAAGGGGCCCCAGCACCTCCTCCTCGCTCGGGGTGCCCGATGGCCCCCGGGGCTCTCCACGGGATGGGGAGCGGGCGGATCCAACACCCGAGGCACCCCCGGCATGTGGCGCTGCCAGTCCTGGGGGCCCGCCCTGGTATCGACAAGGGTCTGCAAGTTTGCAGCCATGGAGCTCAGGGAGTTGGCCATCCCTGTCTGTGTCTGGGTGACGCCGGCCAGCACCTGGGCAAAGGTGCTGATGCCCTCAGCGATGGTCTGCTGAGACTGGGCCATGGCGTTGAGCGCCTCTGCGATCTGCAGTTGGTTCTCGCTCATGGCTTCCTGTGAGAGGGCAGCCACGTCCTGGGCCACGGACGCCGCCTGCACGGAAAGCCCCAAGCCTTGCATACTGCGACCCATGTCTGACACCGTCGCCTCCCATTGCCTCCACCGCGGACCCGTCTGGCCGCCAGCTGGTTGCTGGGGTCGGGCTGCCCTCCAACCGCCCGGCCCCTCGGCTGCCCCTACCTCCACCTGCTGTACCGGGACGGCTGTGTTGTGCGCACCAGTGAGTGTACCAGACGCCTCATCGCTAAAGTGCCCAACCGAGGTGAGAGTCTCTGCGATGGTGGAGGGTGTGGGAGATAGCAGTGACGTCCCGTGGAGGACCTCATCGGACCCGAAGTCCAGGGTCCCCTCGGGTGGTGTGTCCTGTCCGTCCGTCCCCTATGTCTGGGTGTCCTGTCCGTCCGTCCCCTGTGTCTGACTGTCCTGTCCGTACGTCCCCTGTGCCTGACTGTCCTGTCCCCCTCCCCCCTGTGACTGGGTGTCCTGTCCGTCCATCCCCTGTGTCTGGGTGTCCTGTCCGTCCGTCCCCTGTGTCTGGGTGTCCTGTCCGTCCGTCCCCTGTGTCTGACTGTCCTGTCCATCCGTCCCCTGGTCTGGGTGTCCTGTCCGTCCATCCCCTGTTGGTGTGATGGGAGGAGGGGGAAGCGGGATGTGAGGAGGGGAGGAAGGGGAGATGAGAGGAAGGAGGCAGGAGTGTGGGGGCGGCTCGCAGGGGGGAAGGGAGGATGAGCGGAGGGGGGAAGGAGTGGGGGGGGGTAGTGTAGCCACCTGGGTTGGCCACTTCCCGACTTAAAATGGAGACCCGCTAAGACTACAGGGAAATTCAGTCAAACGCAGGAAAAACAGCAGGTGCAAAGTTTCCTGTGTATCAGAACTTGCAGGAACCCAGACAGCACTGAAACTAACAGCCATCTACATATTGATGAGCTATCCCCGGGAACAATTGGAAACAGTTAAGATAAACAAGGCCAAGCCAGACTCCTCGGCGCCAGCAGGAGCCAAGACAAAGGACGGCCAACGGACACTTAGGAACCGCCCAGCGATTAGGGAACAACTCCAGTATTGGAGAAATCGATCCAAGTGATCGGAACGCAGTCCAATCACTTGGAACCAGGTACGGGGTCCGCCCAAAAGGGCGCGAAGCCCCTGGAGACTATAAAATAGAGTCCCCAAGTTCAATTCGTCCTTCTTGGCAGGGTCACTCAGCATCTCGAACCAACCCTTGACAGTGAACTGCCTAGTTGCTGCACCAACAAAGTAAGTCTCCAGCCAACGCACGCTACGAGATAGGCGCTCCTAGCTATCAGTCTATACCAGCTTTGAAGCCTGCAGATTCAGAATCGAACGAAAGGCCATTTGTTCCCCTGACCTGGTGGGCCAGTCCAAAGCTAAGTATAGGCCTTTTAGTGTTAGAGATAGTCTAGGAAGTAGAGTTTTATACATGAGTAGTGATTGACTGTATATAATAAATGTGTTTTGATTTGAAACTTACTAACTGGTGTATTGAGTTATTGATCAGCACTTGAACTTGAACCTCGTGGCGGTATCATAAAGATACCTGGCGACTCTAGAGCAAAGGTTATAGAAACAGAGCAAATTAAGTAAAGACCAACGAGCAACATTTAAGAGCCAACCAAAAGTTAGCGACATTTACCGGCGACATCTGACGGGGCTCGACTTAGAAGTGGCCTAACCACTCCGAGAGGACCCAAAATTTGAATTGAGAATCCAATTGGGAACAGAAACATTCACAAGTGTTCAAGCAATTCTGATCAATCCTCATAATTCAGAAGCGTGTTAATGCATGCGTAACTAACAGGGCTATAAGGTAAACCTGATAGATTTTTGTTGCGTAAAAACTGTCGGGAGTTTGTATTCCGGAAAGTAGCGAACGCTGTAACCGTGTTTACAGCACCGCCTTAGCACCCCTCGTTCCAAATTTAGAAGAGCATTCAGATAGGAAAAATGGCAATGAAGGCAATGGAATGCCTCATGAACCCCCAGGAATTCGAGGTCGCAGCGACCAGTAGAGTAGGACAGTGTCCCGTTTGGGAAGAAGAGATCAGGAAATATCTCAAAGGGAAAGGATGGCCCCTTTGGAGTGAATTCTGTGATAATGAGGAAACAGGTACCGGGAGTATAGCACATACTTGGTGGGAGAACCTGTCAGAGATCCATAAGAAAAGCTTGGGAAAAGCTCGCAAGCCGATGGCAATCGTGTCTTGTCTGGCACAATTGCGAGGCACAGAGATCAAGAACGAGAATATAGATTTAAGAAGGAAGTTGGCAGCAAAGGACGGAGAGGTGGATGATGCCAAGAGGGCACACCAGTCTTGTCTAGCGCATCTGAGCAGCTTCAAACCCAGCTAGGCCACAACCTTGATCTAACCTAAAGGGGAGAGGTGCCTGATTGAATAGACAGCCTGCAACTGGCTAAGCTAGCCGAATGGCAAGGGACGTTGGACAACCGTACTCTGAGGTACCAGAATATACTCAGCGATCCCCAACTGTAGAATGGATGAAATAACTGGGGTAGAGATGGTTCTGATGATCCCTATCAGCACACTGGGGTACTATCTCATCGAGACCTCTGCTATACGCAGGGATAATATATGGGATCTCCCTCACGTTGCCCCACCCGGTGGGACAGGGAGAGTTGGACGAATGTGGGTTAATCAGAACTCATGGTTGTGTCTCAGAGATTACACCTGCCTCCGTGCATTTTAAGTTTACAGAGAAAAAGGAAATACTGCGTCTCTGCCACGGTAACCTCCTATTGCTATAACTTTTGCACCCCTTCGGCCCACCACCATCGGCCTAGCAAGGATCATTTGGGTTAGGATTATAAATAGCCAGAGATGGTCCCACATCTTGCAGAAACTCTGAGGAAACGAAGACTCAAGATCGGTCAATCAGTTCAGCTTTACCACCAGTTAACGAAAAATTCATGCTTTGAAAAACAAAAAGCAGACAGACACACACAGAGGAACTATTTCAGAGTGAAAGTTAGTGGCAGAGAGTGTGGGACCGTCAGATGAGCTCACTTGAAAACTGCGATGAATAACATCATTTAATGGCAGACAGCAGAGTTAGTCAGGGAGGCAGGAATGATTGATATCAAGACATTAAATGTGACATACATGGGTTCGTTTGAGGGGTGATCTTTGAATCACATGCACGGTGTACGTACGGAACATCTGGGAGGTTACATGCCCCAAAGGCCATATTAAACGCACCCTGCAGCCCTCGTATCGAATCATTGTGGTCATCTGGGATTCAGTAAACTTCTTCCTGGACCAAAAGAAGGGACTGTTGGGGGACCTTTTCTGATCCTGGACTATGATATAAATTATAGGTGGCTCAGTAACGACATTTTTGCTCCTATATTACTTCTGAATAGTTCTGCTGAGACAAAAGGTATTCATTGGCTTAGATGCCTGTTTAGAAGAGGCAATTTGTAGAAATAGATAGTGTGTCCACAATGCTTGTTAATATCAGAAAGGATACAAAATGGCTGTTAGCTATTAAAGCAATACTAAAGACACAAAATGGCTGAACTAGCCACTTTCCTGAACAATACGTTACAAACTGTGTAAATTACCTCATGAGAACCGTGGGAGTATCTCAAAAGCTGCTGATAACAGCTTCACTGAACAAGGAATGCAATGTATAAGTTCAAGGTCCCCGCTGTAGACAGGACATATCCTTGTGTTAGTTTTGAATGGCTTCTGTATGAAGTTAGGGGCGGATAAGACAACTCCCACTTTAACCATATTTGGGATAACTGGGTTTCGGGGGGGTGGTAGAATCGCGTGCGGGGGTCGGGGCGGCGTGGCGCAAATCGCGCAGCGCCCCGGCGATTCTCCCACCCGGCGAGGGGGGGGTGAATACCGCCCACTGTATATGCAAGATGACACAAAATAATCAATTACCCCAAATAGAACACAAAACACACAGTGCAGAAGGAGGCAATTCGGCCCATCGAGTCTGCACCGACCCACTTAAGCCCTCACTTCCACCCTATCCCCGTAACCCAATAACCCCTCCTAACATTTTTGGACAGTAAGGGTAATTTAGCATGGCCAATCCACCTAATCTGCACGTGTTTGGACTGTGGGAGGAAACCGGAGCACCCGGAGGAAACCCACGCGGACACGGGGAGAACGTGCAGACTCCGCACAGATAGTGACCCTGCAGGGAATCGAACCTGGGACCCTGGCGTTGTGAAGCCGCAGTGCTAGCCACTGGACTTCACCGGTCTGCAAAACAGCCTGCTCGTTCTTTTTCAGTCTAAACAGTAGGAAAATTTCACACGCCCATTGTACACTTTACTGACATCATTCAATATGTTTACATTGTAACTTCGATCTATTTTCTGCGAAGCTGAATTACTTCCTAACCACTCACTCAATTCGTCCTGCGGAGGCTCTGAACCATACAGGCTCCCATAAAATAAACACTCCATTCACCTTATCCGGGGCTGAGTCCAGACTAACCTCCAAATCCCTAACCTGAACAATCTCCCTGGCCGCATCCTGCCACGTTAATTGGTGAGCCAAGAGAGGGCTGGCCTTCTCCCCATACTCACACACCGTCCCATTCACCCGCCTCAATTACCGCAAAACCCTGTCCGTGGACAGCAAGTCAAACTGCATTTGCAGACTTTTCCTGCACGCCAAATACTCCGGGGTCGTGACCTTCACACACCTACGACCCACCCCGAGAATCTCATCCACCTGTTTCTGTGGCTCCTCCCTCGCCTCCCCGTCCACATGTGCCTTAAACACTCTGATCTCTTTCCTGATCACCACCTTCAGCCCCTCCCACAAATTCGAGGGAGAGACCTCCAAGGTTTTCGGCCTGGATCGATGCACCTTCGGGTCCAACACAGTTTAGATCCCCCCTAAAATAAATTGTTGGGTCTCCATATCCGGCTCTGTAGCCAGCAGCCGTTTCATAAACGATCCATCGTCCCAATTCAGGGTGCTCACATTCACCAGAACCACCGACATCTCCTCTAATGCCCCTGCTACCATCACGTACCGTCCACCCCGATCAGCGATAACCCTCTCCGCCCGGAACCAAACTCTCTTATTAATTAAGATCACCATCTCCCGGGCCCGACTATCAAAGCCCGACTGAAACACCTGGCTCGCCCAGGATTTCCGGAGCCTACAGGGGTCCCGTTCCCACATGTGCGTCTCTTGTAAAAACACCACATCGGCTCCCAGACTCTGTAAATGTGCAAAACCCCTCGCCGTCTTTCCTGGTTACCCCCAGACCTCGAACATTCCAGGTGACTAACCTGTCAGAGGCCTCTCAACCCCCCTTCACCCTCAAGTCAGCCATTACCACCGCGATGCGTCATCACCACCAGTTCCTAGGCCCCAGGCCCACCTAAGATGGCCACCTGCCCCAGCAAACGGGTGAGACAATGAAACTCATCTGATCACAGTTAACTCCCTACCCCTCCCCTGCCCCCCTCCATACCTATTGCCTAACCCCCCAAGCCAGCAGACTGCCTGCTGCCTCAACTCACCCCCTGCCCCTCCCAAAAACACATTCTCGATTGATTGAGCCTCACCAAAATAGTCCAGCAAATCGCAGCCCCTCCCCCCACACCACTGCCGGTAACTAACCTGGGGAGCCTTGGAGTTTCCCAAGGTGGGAGAGGAATTGCGGGTGGAACTGGAGGCCCCACTGGGCCTGGAGGAGAGTCAGATCGCGTTGAAACACATGCAGGCAGGGAAGGCACCGGGACCGGATGGGTTTCCGATGGAATTTTAAAAGAAGTTATTGGATCAGTTGGGTCGCTGTTGCTGGGCATGTTTAGGGACTCTTTGGCACGGGACACCCTCTCAGAGACGTTGGAGCAGGGGTCTATCTCGTTGCTTCTGATAAAGGATAAGGACCCCACAGAGTGTGGCCGTATTGCCCGATCTTCCTGTTAGCCTCGGACCCCGATGCAACCAAAAAGACCCCAAGCTCCTGGTGTTGGTGCAAATACTGGAAAACGGGGCCGCACCCACGATACAAACCCAGGTCCAAACCCAAACTTCTCCAACTCCGCGAAAAGGTGCCCCCACTCCACCCGGTCAAACACCTTCTCCGTGACCAATGATACAATTATCTCCGGTCCCGGCCTGGCCGCAGGGTCAGCGCCACATTCAACAACCGCCGCACATTAGAAACATACAGAGAAAATAGAAGCAGGAGGAGGCCATTCGGCCCTTCGACACTACTCCGCCATTCATTATTACCATGGCTGATCATCACATTCAATACCCTGATCCCGCCTCCCCCCCACACCCCTTGATCCCTTTAGCCCCAAGAGCGATATCGAATTCCTTCTTGAAATTAAACAATGTTTTTGCCTCAACTACTTTCTGTGGTAGTGAATTCCACAGATTCACCGCTCTCTGGGTGAAGTAATTTCTCCTCAGTCCAAAAAGATTTTTCCCTTATCCTTCAACTATGACCCCTTGTTTTGGACTCCCCCACCATCGGGAATATTCTTTCTGAATCTACCCTGTCTGATCCTGTTAGAATTTTATAAGTTTCTACGAGGTCCCCTCTCAATCTTCTAAACTCTAAAGAATAAAATTTTAACCAATTTAGTCTCTCCTCATATGACAGACCCGTCATCCCGGGAATCAGTCTGGTAAACCTTCGCTGCTCTCCCTCCAAGAACATCCTTCCTCAGATAAGGTCACCAAAACTGCCCACAATACTCCAGGTGTGACCTCACCAATACCCTATACAATTGTGGTAAAATATCCCTATTCCTATTCTCAAATCCTCTCGCCATGAAGGCCAACATACCATTTGCCTTCTTTACTGCCGGCTGTACCTGCGCGCTTACTTTCAGCGACTGATGCACGAGGACACCAAGGTCTCGCTGCATATCCACCTCTCTCAATTTACACCTAATTGTGTTCCCATCTCCATTTGACCTGCCCAAGCCTCCCTTCTGCCATTGAATCTCTCCTGCACTCCACCCTTTCAGAGATACCCATTTGTTCTTTTCTCCCTCGCCTCTCCCTGCCTCCGCACTTGCTTAAAACCTATTACATCTCGAACCTTTCCCAGTTTTGGTGAGTGGTCGTCAACCTGAAATGTTGACTGTCTCCCTCCCCCTCCTCAGATGCTGCCTGATCTGCTGAGGATTTGCAGCATCTTGTTTTATTTCAGCTTTCAAACATTGTTTTGATGTTAGTGTCAATTGGTAATTATTAATGACACTGGCTGGAGGGGGTGATTGTAGCACGACAGATTCACAAAAGTCGTTTGCATTATAAAAGTGGACACAGAGATCTATAATAGAAATAGAGAGATAACAGGATGTATGACCTTAAACAAAGGTTGGAATTACAGCTGAGGTCCGGGCTCAATATCCCCTCAACCTGCTTCACCCAAAACGTGTACTTGGCCATGACTCTCTCGGGTGAAATCCCACAGGGAAAACAATCAAACAATGAATAGAAAAACTTCTGCTTTTTCAAAGAAGTTAGACATTCCACGTGTTTGAATCTTGAAGATAACATCTTGCAACATTTTAACACACTGTATATGCTAGAAAACCCAAAATGTTCAATTACCCCAAATGCTGGACTCCACCGGTCTGCAAAACAACCTGCTCGTTCTTTTTCAGTCAAAACAGTAGGAAAATTTCACTCACCCATCGTACACTTTACTGACATCATTCAGTATGTTCACATTGTAACTTCAATCTATTTTCTGCGAAGCTGAATTACTTCCTAACCACTCAATTCAATTATTTGAGAATATACCCAGAAGTTCTTTTAAAAATCTAACTCGATTCCAGTTCTTTGGTTCCCTGTGCAATCATGTCCCAAATGCCAGCTGGAGTTCACACAACCCAAAAATACAGACAATTCTGGAAATACAAACTCAGCAATGTCTGCATTTGCACTGTTAGAAAATACTCGGAATGGGAAGAAAATCGTCACGTCGGGCTTCAGGCTTCCTGACTTTTGCTGGGGTCCAGACACACTTGGAGCAGACCTTCCCCAAGCACCAGTTTATTTTTACACGCAAATGAGAGTTATGCAACCTGGAGGGCATCACAACTGAGACCAACCTTGTTCTCATCCAACACATTGAGTGTTGCTGGACATCTAGCTCGTTTTTTTATTTCAGATTTATTCGTTAATTGAATTTAAACTCCCCCAAGCTGCTGTGGTGGAAACTGAACTCGAGTCTCTGGCGCATTAGTCCAGACGTCTGGATTTCTTGTCCGGTCGGAGAGGGCGGAGAGCCGATCCGCAGGCAGTGGGGCCGCCGTGCGCAAGTGCGGCCACGGACCGGGCAATTCTCCGGGCCGGATCGGCAGATAGAGCCGGATGCTCGACACTGACGGCGTGCCAGCCCCCAGCCACACGGAGGATCGGTGGCTGTTTTACACCATTTCTTCGGGCGTAAAACGCCACCGTTCCCACGCTGGCATCGGGGACAGAGCCTCAAAATCAGAGAGTCCAGACCATGGACCTCCGGTGATGACATGTGAAAGTCGGTCACATGAAATGTGGCTCCTGCAAGGGTCCCGGTATATTGATTATTTTTCCTGTTGTTTTAGGATGGGAATAGAGGGATACGGACCCCGGAAGTGTAGAAGATTTTTGTTTAGACGGGCAGCATGGTCGGTGCAGGCTTGGAGGGCCGAAGGGCCTGTTCCTGTGCTGTACTTGTCTTTGTTCTTTGTTTTGGGAGATTTTGGGTTGGACCATAGAATTTACAGAGCAGACGGAGGCTATTCTGCCCATCGAGTCTGCACCGGCCCTTGGAAAGAGCACTTTATTTAACCCCACACTTCCACTCTATCCCTGTAACCCAGTAACCCCACCTATCCTTTTTTGGACATTAAGGACAATTTAGCATGGTCAATCCACCTAACCTGCACATCTGGACTGTGGGAGGAAACCGGAGCACCCGGAGGAAACCCACGCAGACGCGGAGAGGACGTGCAGACTTCGCACAGACAGTGACCCAGCCGGGAATCGAACCTGGGGCCTTGGAGCTGTGAAGCAACTGTGCCAACCACTGTGCTACCGTGCGGCGTGACTGGGTTCTAACCCAGTAGGTTGGTGTGGAGAACAGAAAGGCGACAGAATGATGTCAAAAGCTTCGACGAAAACTCCGGCTGGAAGGCCGGCAAAGGAATCTGGGGAGAAAAGCTGCCGGAGGCGGCCATACCCATCACGTCAGAGACGCTGGCTGGGGAGATGCTGCAGGAGTTGGAGAAGTTTGGTCAATTTGAGCCACAAGGAAAGGAGATTAAAGACTCGTTCAAAGCCACCATCGAGGAGGCATTGGACCCAATACGGTAGCAGCTGGGCAAGATGGTCAAGGCTGTGAAGCAGCAAGGTGAGATGCTGAAGGGTGTGGAGGAGGCCTTGTCGAGGCATGGGGCTCAGTTTGCCTCATAGGAAGCTGAGACGCTGCTCACGGCGGACAGGAATAAGGGCCTGAAGGCCAAAGTTTAAGTTCTGACGTTCTGGAGAACAGGTCGAGGAGCGTGAACCTCAGAGTGGTGGGCTTATCGAAGGGTGTGGAGGGCCCAAGACCGGCCGAGTACTTTTCAGAAATGTCCTCTCGATTGGTGGGAGGGGATGAAGCGTTCTCCGCTCCGGAATTGGACAGGGAGCATCGGGCTCTGCGGCAGAAACCGCAGCCGAACGAGCCGCCGCGGGCGGTGATCGTCCGATTTCACAGGTACCGGGGAAGGAGCGGGTCCTGGAGTGGGCCAAGAAGAGTCGGAACATCGATTGGGAGGCACACACGGTGCACATCAACCAGGATATTGGTACCGGACTGGCGAAGCGGCGGGCGGCCTTCAATCAGGCGCGGGCGGAGCTGTACAATAACGGTGTGGGGATCGGGGTGGTGTATCCAGCGAGGCTGAGAGTCACACTGGACTCAAAGCATCACTATTTTAACAAGCCGGAGCAGGCTGAGGCCTTCATCAAGGACAAAGGACAGGGACTGGTTTGAGGAGGGCTGGGGGGATTTATTGTGTGTGAAAGTTGGTTCAGGGTAGCTGTAACTATTGCAATATAGTGAGATATGTCTTTACTCTTCTTGCTCTTGGGTTTGCTGGGGGCATTTTGTCTGGAGGCCAGGGTCACGGGGGAGGTGGAGCGGGGAATTGATGTGGTAATTGGAGGGAACGAGAAGCAGGAAAAGGATGCTGGGATTTGGACAAGGGAGTAGGGAAGATGGGGTTGTTGGCCTTTGTTCTGGTCAGATTTGGACGGGACAATGAAGGGGTGGGGGGGGGGGGGAAACCTTGCTGGCACTAAGAGGTAGGCTAATGACCGGCAGTGTTGTGGGGGGAGGAGCTGCGATTTGCTGGACCTGTCTGCTGAGGCTCGATTGGTCGAGAATGTTATTTTTCGGAGGGGCAGGGGGTTAGTTGAGGCAGCAGGCAGTCTGCTGGCTTGGTGGGGAGGCAGTACGTATGGAGGGGGGCAGGAGAGGGGTAGGGGGCAAACTATGATCAGGTGATTTTCTTTGTCTCACCCGTTGGGCGGGGCAGGTGGCCATCTTAGGTGGGCCTGGGGCCTAGGAACAGGTGATGACGGTATGATGCATCGCGGTAGTAAAGGCTGACTTGAGGGTGAAGTGGGGTTGAGATGCCTCCGACAGGGTTAGTGACCTGGAATGTGTGAGGTCTGGGGGGGAACCTGTAAATGGGGTGAGGGGTTTTGCACATTTAAAGAGTCTGGGAACCATGTGGTGTTTTTACAAGAGACTCACATGTGGGTACGGGACCCCTGTAGGCTACGGAAACCCTGGGCGAGCCAGGTGTTTCTCTCGGGCTTTAATAGTGGGGCCCGGGAGGTGGCGATCTCAATAAATAACAGAGTTTGGTTCCGGGCGGAGAGGGTTATAGCTGATCGGGGTGGACGGTACGTGATGGCAGCAGGGGCATTAGCGGAGATGTCGGTGGTTCTGGTGAATGTGAGCACCCTGAACTGGGACGATGGATCGTTTATGAAACGGCTGCTGGCTACAGAGCCGGATATGGAGACCCAACAATTGATTTTAGGGGGGATTTAAACTGTGAGTTGGACCCGAAGGTGCATCGATCCAGGCTGAAAACCTTGGTCCCGGCAGGGATGGCGAAGATACCGTCTGCATTTAAGGAGGTGATGGAGGGTGGGGGGAAAGTTGGTGGGGGGGCAGATCTGTGACTGTTTACACGCCCCGGGGAGAAGGAGTTCTCAATTTTTCCTTTGTTCGGTGATCGGCCGTAGAATCAAAGCTCCCGACCGAATCAGGGGCGGCGCAGCTTTCGCGATGCGCCCCCTCTAAAGCGGCGTCTCGGCGGCCTCAGGACATTGCCTGAGGCCCACCCCCCGATGCTCTGCCCCGACCGGCCGAGTTCCTGACGGCGTTGGTCGATGTTGTCTCATCCGTCGGGAACTCAGCGTGGCGGCTGCGGACTCAGTCCAGCGGCGCCACAGTCAGGGGAGGGCCGATCCGCGGGCAGGGGGGGACTTAATCGAGGGGGGGGGGGGAGTGGTCCGGGGCGTGCAAGTATGCCAAAAGGGGTCATTATTTGGCGGGCTAGCCGCGTGCTCTATGCTGCCGGCGTGCTAGCTCCCAGCCCAACGGAGGATCGGTGGCTGTTTTACACCATTTACTCTGCCGTTGCCACGTTGCCGTGGGGACAGAGCCTCAGAATCGGAGAATCCAGCCCAAGGTGCATCCGGGGCCTGATTATTTTATGCTGAGTCGGACTCTTCTCGCTGGGGTGAGGAAGGCTGAGTACTCGGCGGGGGTTATTTCACATCAGGCCCCACATTGGGTGGACCTGGTGTTTGATGTCGGTCGGGAGGGTCGGAGGGGGGGGGGGGGCGGTTAGGCGTAGGGTGCTGTCGGATTTGGGGTTCTGTGTGAGGATTCCGAGGGCCATACGGGAGTCTGTGCAACATAATGATAATGAGGAGGTCTCTCCCTCGAATTTGTGGGAGGGGCTGAAGGTGGTGATCAGGGGATAGATCAGAGTGTTTAAGGCACATGCGGACGGGGAGGCGAGGGAGGAGCGACAGAAACAGGTGGATGAGATTCTCGGGGTGGGTCGTAGGTGAGTGAGGGTCACGACCCCGGAGTATTTGGCGTGCAGGAACAATCTGCAAATGCAGTTTGACTTGCTGTCCACAGACAGGGCTTTGCGGTAATTGAGGCGGGTGAATGGGACGGTGTATGAGTATGGGGAGAAGGCCAGCCCTCTCTTGGCTCACCAATTAACGTGGCAGGATGCGGCCAGGGAGAGTGTTCAGGTTAGGGATTTGGAGGGGAGGCTGGACTCAGCCCCGGATAAGGTGAATGGAGTGTTTATTTTATGGGAGCCTGTATAGGTCAGAGCCTCCGCAGGACGAACGAGGGATGGCAGAGTTCCTGGGTGGGTTTGGAGATTCCCAAGGTGGGGGAGGAATTGTGGGTGGAACTGGAGGCCCCACTGGGCCTGGAGGAGATTCAGATCGCGTTGAAACACATGCAGGCAGGGAAGGCACCGGGGCCGGATGGGTTTCCGATGGAATTGTAAAAGAAGTTTTCGGATCAGTTGGGTCCGCTGTTGCTGGGCATGTTTAGGGACTCTTTGGCACGGGACACCCTCTCAGAGATGTTGGAACAGGGGTCTATCTCGTTGCTTCTGAAAAAGTATAAGGACCCCACAAAGTGTGGCCGTGTTGCCCGATCTCCCTGTAAAATGTAGATGCCAATTTATTCGCCAAGGTATTGGCTTTAAGGTTGGAGTC
Source organism: Scyliorhinus torazame (assembly GCF_047496885.1). Lineage (NCBI taxonomy): Eukaryota > Metazoa > Chordata > Chondrichthyes > Carcharhiniformes > Scyliorhinidae > Scyliorhinus > Scyliorhinus torazame. The sequence goes on from NC_092731.1 coordinate 31,577,621, forward strand.
TTTCCTTCCGGAGGTGGTGGGGGAAGATCAGACGGGGTGTGTGATGGGCAGAAGTTGTCTTCGAATGTGGTGCTGCGCTGCCTGAGGTGTTGTCTTTCAGACGAGGTGTTGGACTGAGGTCCTGTCCACTCTCAGGTGAATGTAAAAGATCCCATGGCAATATTTAGAATTGGGGAGGGGATGGTCATTAACAGCAGTGAATGGCCAATGGGGACAGTTGCAAACTGACCACTGTTACCAGACAGGTAATCCAGAGGTCTGGACTAATGCTCCAGAGACTCGAGTTCAGTTTCCATCACAGCAGCTTGGGGGAGTTTATATTCAATTAACTAATAAATCTGGAATAAAAAAACAAGCTAGATGTCCACCAACACTCAATGTGTTGGATGAGAACAAGGTTGGTCTCAGTTGTGATGCCCTCCAGGTTGCATAACTCTCATTTGCGTGTAAAAATAACTGGTGCTTGGGGAAGGTCTTCTGCTCCAAGTGTGTCTGGACCCCAGCAAAAGACAGGAAGCCTGAAGCCCGACGTGACGATTTTCTTCCCATTCCGAGTATTTTCTAACAGTGCAAATGCAGACATTGCTGAGTTTGTATTTCCAGAATTGTCTGTATTTTTGGGTTGTGTGAACTCCAGCTGGCATTTGGGACATGATTGCACAGGGAACCAAAGAACTGGAATCGAGTTAGATTTTTAAAAGAACTTCTGGGTATATTCTCAAATAATTGAATTGAGTGGTTAGGAAGTAATTCAGCTTCGTAGAAAATAGATCGAAGTTACAATGTGAACATATTGAATGATGTCAGTAAAGTGTACGATGGGTGTGTGAAATTTTCCTACTGTTCTGACTGAAAAAGAACGAGCAGGTTGTTTTGCAGACCGATGGAGTCCAACATTTGGGGTAATTGATCATTTTGTGTTTTCTTGCATATACAGTGTGTTAAAATGTTGCCATATGTTATCTTCAAGGTTCAAACACGTGGAATGTCTAACTTCTTTGAAGAAACTGAAGTTTTTCTATTCATTGTTTGATTGTTTTCCCTGTGGGATTTCACCCGAGAGAGTCGTGGACAAGTATAAGTTTTGGGTGAAGCAGGTTGACGGGATATTGAGCCCGGACCTCAGCTGTAATTCCAACCTTTGTTTAAGGTCATACATCCTGTTATCTCTCTATTTCTATTAAAGATCTCTCTGCCCACTTTTATAATGCAAACAACTTTTGTGAATTTGTCGTGCTACAATCACCCCCTCCAGCCAGTGCCATTAATAATTACCAATTGACACTAACATCAAAACACTGTTTGAAAGCTGAAATAAAACAAGATGCTGCAAATCCTCAGCAGATCAGGCAGCATCTGAGGAGGGGGAGGGAGACAGTCAACATTTCAGGTTGATGACCATTCACCGGAACTGGGAATGGTTCGAGATGTAATAGGTTTTAAGCAAGTACAGAGGCAGGGAGAGGCGAGGGAGAAAAGAACAAATGGGTATCTCTGAAAGGGTGGAGTGCAGGAGAGATTCAATGGCAGAAGGGAGGCTTGGGCAGGTCAAATGGAGATGGAAACACAATTAGGTGTAAATTGAGAGAGGTGGATACTCAGCGAGACCTTGGTGTCCTCGTGCATCAGTCGCTGAAAGTAAGCGCGCAGATACAGCCGGCAGTAAAGGTAAATGATATGTTGGCCTTCATGGCGAGAGGATTTGAGAATCGGAATAGGGATATTTTACCACAATTGTATGGGCATTGGTGAGGTCACACCTGGAGTATTGTGGGCAGTTTTGGTGACCTTACCTGAGGAAGGATGTTCTTGCTATGGAGGGAGGACAGCGAAGGTTTCCCAGGCTGATTCCCGGGATGGCGGGACTGTCATATGAGGAGAGACTAAATTGGTTAAGATTTTATTCATTCGAGTTTAGAAGATTGAAAAGGGATCTCATGGAAACATAAAATTCTAACAGGATCAGACAGGGTAGATTCAAAAAGAATGTTCCCGATGGTGGGGGAGTCCAGAACAAGGGGTCATAGTTGAAGGATAAGGGGTAAATCTTTTGGAGTGAGGTGAGGAGAAATTACTTCACCCAGAGAGCGGTGAATCTGTGGAATTCATTGCCACAGAAAGTAGTTGCTGCAAAAACATTGTTTAATTTCAAGAAGGAATTCGATATCGCTCTTGGGGCTAAAGGGATCAAGGGGTGTGGGGGGGGAGGCGGGATCAGGGTATTGAATGTGATGATCAGCCATGATCAGAATGAATGGCGGAGCAGGCTCGAAGGGCCGAATGGCCTCCTCCTGTTTCTATTTTCTCTGTCTGTTTCTAATGTGCGGCGGTTGTTGAATGTGGCGCTGACCCTGCGGCCAGGCCGGGACCGGAGATAATTGTATCATTGGTCACGGAGAAGGTGTTTGACCGGGTGGAGTGGGGGCACCTTTTCGCGGAGTTGGAGAAGTTTGGGTTTGGACCTGGGTTTGTATCGTGGGTGCGGCCCCGTTTTCCAGTATTTGCACCAACACCAGGAGCTTGAGGTTTTTTTGGTTGCATCGGGGTCCGAGGCTAACAGGAAGATCGGGCAATACGGCCACACTCTGTGGGGTCCTTATCCTTCATCAGAAGCAACGAGATAGACCCCTGCTCCAACGTCTCTGAGAGGGTGTCCCGTGCCAAAGAGTCCCTAAACATGCCCAGCAACAGCGACCCAACTGATCCGAAAACTTCTTTCAAAATTCCATCGGAAACCCATCCGGTCCCGGTGCCTTCCCTGCCTGCATGTGTTTCAGCGCGATCTGAATCTCCTCCAGGCCCAGTGGTGCCTCCAGTTCCACCCACAATTCCTCCCCCACCTTGGGAAACTCCAAACCCACCCAGGAACTCTGCCATCCCTCGTTCGTCCTGCGGAGGCTCTGACCTACACAGGCTCACATAAAATAAACACTCCATTCACCTTATCCGGGGCTGAGTCCAGCCTCCCCTCCAAATCCCTAACCTGAACAATCTCCCTGGCCACATCCTGCCACGTTAATTGGTGAGCCAAGAGAGTGCTGGCCTTCTCCCCATACTCACACACCGTCCCATTCACCCGCCTCAATTACCGCAAAGCCCTGTCTGTGGACAGCAAGTCAAACTGCATTTGCAGATTGGTCCTGCGCTCCAAAAACTCCGGGGTCGTGACCCTCACTCACCTACGACCCACCCCGAGAATCTCATCCACCTGTTTCTGTCGCTCCTCCCTCGCCTCCCCGTCCACATGTGCGTTAAACACTCTGATCTCTCCCCTGATCACCACCTTCAGCCCCTCCCACAAATTCGAGGGAGAGACCTCCTCATTATCATTATGTTGCACAGACTCCCGTATGGCCCTCGGAATCCTCACACAGAACCCCAAGTCCGACAGCACCCTACGTCTAACCGCCACCCCCTACGACCCTCCCGACCGACATCAAACACCAGGTCCACCCAATGTGGGGCCTGATGTGAAATAACCCCCGCCAAGTACTCAGCCTTCCTCACCCCAGCGAGAAGAGTCCGACTCAGCATAAAATAATCAGGCCCCGGATGCACCTTGGGCTGGATTCTCCGATTCTGAGGCTCTGTCTCCACGGCAACGTGGCAACGGCAGAACAAATGGCGTAAAACAGCCACCGATCCTCTGTTGGGCTGGGGGCCGGCATTCCGGCAGCACAGAGCACCCGGCTCGATCTGCCGATACGGCCCGGAGAATTGTTGGGTCTGTGGCCGCGCTTACGCAGGGCGGGGGCTGCAACCGCCCCGCCGTGCTACATGGCGGAGGCCGCTCGCGGACCCGGACCCCAAAATAGTGCCCCCACTTTGGCCGGCTTGCGTGCCCCGGACCACTCGACCCACTGATGATGTCCCCCCTGCCCGCGGATCAGCCCCACCCCTGACCTTGGCGCCGCTGGACTGAGTCCGCAGCCGCCACGCTGAGTTCCCGACGGATGAGACAACATCGACCAACGCTGTCGGGAACTCGGCCGGTCGGGGCAGAGCATCGGGGGGGTGCCTCAGGCAATGTCCTGAGGCCGTCGATACGCTGCTTTAGAGGGGGCGCATCGTGAAAGCTTCGCCGCCCCCGATTCGGTCGGGAACTTTGATTCTCCGGCCGATCGACGAACGCGATTTTGGCGTCGGTGACGGGAGAGTCCAGCCCCTTGTGTACCAAAGAAAAAATTGAGAACTCCTTCTCCCCAGGGCGTGTAAACTGCCACAGATCAGCATCCTCCACCCCCCACCTCCTCCATAAATGCAGACAATACCTTCACCATCTCTGCCGGGACCACGAATTTCGGCCTGGATCGATGCACCTTCGGGTCCAACACACAGTTTAGATCCCCCCTAAAATAAATTGTTGGGTCTCCATATCCGGCTCTGTAGCCAGCAGCCGTTTCATAAACGATCCATGGTCCCAATTCAGGGCGCTCACATTCACCAGAACCACCGACATCTCCGCTAATGCCCCTGCTACCATCACGTACCGTCCACCCCGATCAGCGATAACCCTCTCCGCCCGGAACCAAACTCTCTTATTAATTAAGATCACCACCTCCCGGGCCCGACTGTCAAAGCCCGAGTGGAACACCTGGCTCGCCCAGGATTTCCGGAGCCTACAGGGGTCCCGTTCCCACTTGTGAGTCTCTTGTAAAAACACCACATCGGCTCCCAGACTCTGTAAATGTGCAAAAGCCCTCGTCCGATGTGGTGAGCCACGTATGGCTGTTGTAAATATTATTGTATTTCTCACTGTTACTGTTGTTGTGTTGATGTTGTTGTTGGCTCCGCCTGTGGCTCCGCCCCTCTGGGAAGGTATATAACCCATCGATCCAGGACAGCCTCTCAGTGTGGGAGGAGCTACTGGTGGGCACATTCTCGCTGATTAAACCACAGTTCTTGTTCACTACCGTTTTGACTGGATTGATTGGGATCAATTTAATCAGCTGGAATTTTTACGATGGAAGCCGTTTTAAAACCAGAACGCCTCGAACTTGACCTGCAGGCGCCGGAGGCTACGGCAATATTTGAGCATTGGCTCAATTGCTATGAGGCCTGCCTCAGCTCCTTTGCCACCGAGGTCTGCCCGGAAATTAAACAGCGTCTCCTCAACGCCCGGGTGAGCCACAGGATTTTCCAGCTCATCAGAGACGCAGCCTCGTACACGGAGGCAGTGGAGCTGCTCAAATGACAGTCCGTGAGGCCGGTGAACGAGGTACTGGCTCGCCACCTCCTGACCACGCGGCATCAGCGCCAGGGTGAGTCTCTGGCTGAATATCTGCGTGCGCTGAGAGTACTCGTCCGCAGTTGTAACTGCAGGATTGTCACAGCGGTCGAGCACGCGGAGCTGATGGTCCGGGACACCGATGTGGCAGGTGTCCAGTCCATCTACATCCGGCAGCGGCTTCTAGAAAAGGGGGCCCTCGACCTCGAGGAGACTGCGAAGCTGGCTACCTCGCTGGAAGTGGCCTTCCAGAGCCTGAATGCCTTCCCATCCGACCACACGGCATCCTCGGGAACGTCGGAGGCGCAGCCATCACCTGACCCAGGCGTACCTCAATCCTGCGCCGCGCGGCAGCCGTCCAGCTCCGGAGGACCATGCTGTTACTACTGCGGTCAGGGCCAGCACCCCAGGCAGCGTTGCCCGGCTCGCAACTCCACGTGTAATGAGTGTGGCAAGGAGGGGCACTACGCTAAGGTATGCCTGGCTAAGCCTAAAAATCAAAATCAAAAACCAAAAGCCTGTCAAGCCCGGTCTGAGACTCACAGACCCCGCAGCGGGGCATCGTGCCTGCCTGGAGCGCACTCTGCTGACACGTCACTCGCTGCGTGCGATCCATGGGGGCCGCCATCTTGTCTGACGTCATGGATGCCGAACGCCGCGTGCGATCCATGGGGGCCGCCATTTTGTCTGACTTCGTCGACGCCGCCATTTTGCGACCAGCACGACACTCATCGCCATCAACTCATCTCCAGTCAACTTGACCAGTCCCGGCCTTGCCATCTTCAAAGCTTGATGATGGCCATCAGCCTCAACGGGCATGAGACGTCCTGCCTCTTCGACTCCGGGAGCACGGATAGATTCGTCCACCCGGACATGGTAGGGCGCTGTTCCCTCCTGGTCCTCCCCGTCTCACAAGTCACATCCCTAGCTTCCGGATCACACTCCGTGCAGATCCGGGGGTACTGCACCGCCAACCTGGCAATACAGGGCATTGAATGCGCCAATTTTAAACTCTACGTCCTCCCCCATCTCTGCGCCCCTCTCCTACTGCGTTTAGACTTTCAGTGCAACCTCCGTAGTCTAACACTGAAGTTCGGGGGACCCCTGCCCCCTCTCACCGTCTGTAGCCTCGTGACCCTGAAGGCCGCCCTGACCTCGCTCTTTGCGAACCTCACCCCAGACTGTAAGCCCGTCGCCACCCGGAGCAGACGGTACAGTGCTCATGACAAGGCCTTCATCGGGTCAGAGGCCCAGCGACTCCTGAGGGAAGGGATCATTGAGGCCAGTAATAGCCCCTGGAGAGCACAAGTGGTGGTCGTCAGGACCCGGAAGAAACACCGGATGGTCATCGACTACAGTCAGACGATCAACCAGTACACGCAGCTCGATGCGTATCCCCTCCCGCGCATATCTGACATGGTCAATCAGATTGCGCAGTACCGAGTCTTCTCTCCGGTGGACTTGAAGTCCGCGTACCACCAGCTCCCGATCCGGCGGGAGGACGGCCAATACACTGCCTTTGAGGCAGATGGCCACCTCTTCCATTTCCTCTGGGTCCCCCTCGGCGTCACCAACGGGGCTTCAGTCTTCCAACGAACGATGGACCGAATGGTCGACCAGTACGGGCTGCGGGCCACGTTCCCACTCTTGGGATAATGTTACCATCTGCGGCCGTGACCTGCAGGACCACCACGCCAACCTTCAAAACTTCCTCCGCACCGCCCGACTCCTTAATTTGACATCGAAGTGGAAATGCGTTTTCCGCACAACCCGGCGAGCCATCCTCGGCTATGTCGTGGAAAATGGAGTCCTAGGGCCTGACCCCGAACGCATGCGCCCCCTCCCCCACTGCCCCAAGGCCCGGAAAAGGTGCTTGGGGTTCTTCACCTACTCTGCCCAGTGGGTCCCCAACCACGCGGACAAAACCCGCCCACTCATTAAGTCCGCCACTTTTCCCCTGACGGCTGAGGCCCTCCTGGCCTTCAACCGCACCAGATCCGAAATTGCCACGGCCACGATGCACGCCGTGGACGAATCCATCCCGTTCCTGCTGGAAAGCGATGCGTCTGACTTTGCCCTGGCAGCCACTCTTAACCCGGCAGGGAGGCCTGTCGCCTTTTTTTCCCGTACCCTCCATGCCTCCAAAATTCAACACTTCTCTGTTGAAAAGGAGGCGCAAGCCATTGTGGAAGCTGTGCGGCACTGGAGGCATTACCTGGCCGACAGGAGATTCACTCTCCTCACAGACCAATGGTCGGTTGCCTTCATGTTCAACAACACGCAGCGGGGCAAAATTAAGAACGACAAGATTTTGCGGTGGATGATCGAGCTTTCCACCTATAACTATGACATCTTGTATCGTCCTGGGAAGCTCAATGAGCCCCCAGATGCCCTGTCCCGTGGCACCTGTGCCAACGCGCAGGCTGACCGGTTATGGGCTATCCACAACGACCTCTGTCACCCGGGGGTTACCCGGCTTCTCCACTTTGTCAAGGCCCACAGCCTGCCTTACTCCACCGAGGAGATCATGGCCATGACCAGGGACTGCCAAGTCTGTGCGGAGTGCAAGCCGCACATCTATCGGCCAGACAAGGCCCACCTGGTGAAGGCCTCCCGCCCTTTTTAACGCCTCAGTATGGATTTCAAAGGTCACTCCCCTCCACTGATCGTAACGTGTACTTTCTCAACGTTGTTGATGAGTACTCACGTTTTCCTTTCGCCGTCCCATGCCCTGACATGACCTCTGCCACAGTCATCAAGGCCCTGCACAGCATCTTCACCCTGTTCAGTTTCCACACTTATATTCACAGCGATCGGGGATCCTCATTCAGGAGCGATGAGCTGCGTCAGTACCTGCTCAGTAAGGGCATCGCCTCGAGCAGGACTACCAGCTACAACCCCAGCGGAAACGGGCAAGTGGAGAGGGAGAATGCTACAGTCTGGAAGGCCGTCCTTCCGGCCCTACGGTCTAGAAGTCTCCCAGTCGCCCGCTGGCAGGAGGTCCTCCCTGACCCGCTCCACTCCATCCGGTCACTGTTGTGCACAGCCACTAACGAGACCCCTCACGACCGTCTATTTGTCTTTCCCAGGACGTCGATCTCCGGGATCTCGCTTCCTACCTGGCTCACGACTCCTGGGTCGGTACTCCTCTGGAAGTACGTGAGGAGCCATAAGGCCGACCCCTTGGTCGAGAGGGTTCACCTCCTCCATGCGAACCCTCAGTACGCATACGTGACACACCGCGACGGGCGGCAGGACACAGTCTCCCTCAGGGATCTGGCCCCCGTGGGTACCCCTGCGCCCACCATCACCTCACCGCTTCCTTCTACCTCCCATCTACCCCATCAACTGGTACCCATGTGCCCACCATCACCTCACCGCTTCCTTCTACCTCCCCACCTACCCCATCAACTGGTACCCCTGCCCCCACCATCACCTCACCGCTTCCTTCTACCTCCCCACCTACCCCATCAACTCATCCGGGGTCCATTAGCACCGCCCCTGCGCCGTCACCCTATCCGGGACTCTGTTGTGAGGACGACGTGCTCCCGGAGATGAAGGTCTCGACGCCAGCGCCTTCACTGCGACGTTCACAGTGGACAATCCACCCTCCTCTGAGACTGAACCTGTGAGTCCACTTCACCCCCGCCGGACTTTTTTAACAGGGGGTGAATGTGGTGAGCCACGTATGGCTGTTGTAAATATTATTGTATTTCTCACTGTTACTGTTACTGTTGATGTTGTGTTGGCTCCGCCTGTGGCTCCGCCCCTCTGAGAAGGTACATAACCCATCGATCCGGGACAGCCTCTCAGTGCAGGAGGAGCTACTGGTGGGCACATTCTAGCTGATTAAACCCACAGATCTTGTTAACTACCGTTTCGACTGGATTGATTGGTATCACCCTATTTACAGTTTCCTCCCCAGGCCTCGCACATTCCAGGTCACTAACCCTGTCGGCGGCCTCTCACCCCCCCTTCACCCTCAAGTCAGCCATTACCACCGCGATGCATCATACCGTCATCACCGGGTCCTAGGCCCCAGGCCCACCTAAGATGGCCACCTGCCCCACCCAATGGGTGAGACAAAGAAAATCACCTGATCACGGTTAGCTCCCTACCCCTCTCCTACCCCCCTCCATACCTACTGCCTTCCCCCCCAAGCCAGCAGACTGCCTCCTGCCTCAACTAACCCCCTGCCCCTCCCAAAAATAACATTCCAGACTGAGTCTCAGCAGACAGGTCCAGCAAATCGCAGCTGTAGATAAATGTATCTATTTAATAGATTTATCACTACTGTAGATAAACGTAGCAGGTCATCATTCACAAAGAACAAAAAAAATAACCCAAAAATAAAAAAAGTATAAAACAACAAAAACAAAAAAAATTCTTTTTTGCCTTTTTGGCCTTATTAAATTACAGTAGTTAGACCCTATAAAAGGTCTAAACCGGCCAGCATTAATCCAGCATGCAGCCTCGTGTTAAACAACTTTAAGTCCAGCCTCCGGTGACTTCTCCCACTTACTTTACAAGTCAATCCATTCATTCATGTTTTAAACATTCTCATTCACGTTTCTGTCCCCCTCCCTCTCTCGCTCTTTCTCTCTTCAAATTAAACTTTCTTGGGGCACTGAGGGTCTTGAATTGCGGCCTAGTCAGAGAGGCTGCATTAAACCTCAGGAGACAATGATTCACAGGCCATAATACACAGCTCCCGGTAAGACCCAGCCGGGTCTTAACAGGTCGGTGCTGAACTGTCCGACCTTATATACAACATGGATTGAGTTTCCCCCGCCCCCTTAACGAGTCTGATGATCACGCTCCAGCCCGAGGGCGGGGGTGGGGAGGGGATGGGGGAGGCTGGTGGGAGTGTGGAGGTGAGTCTACCGTACCCCACCATCTCCCCAAACATCTTCGTAGAAAATGGGAGTTGGGCCTTCCATCCCCTCTGACACCCTCACAATTCGAGTATTTTGCATCCGGGAACGATTCTCCAAATCATTCACTTTGTCCTTCAGCGCTTTATTCAGATCGGCCATCAGAGACGCTTCCGCTTCCAGAGAGGAGACCTGGGGCAGGATTCTCTGACCCCCCCGCCGGGTCGGAAAATCGCCAGGGGGGGCGGGGGGGGCGTGAATCCTGACCCGTGGCTCCGACGCCGGCTGCCGAATTCTCCAGCGTTGGGTTTTTGGCGGGGGTGGGGATCGCGCCGGTCGGGGGCCGTTGGCAGTGCCCCCGCCCCCCCCGGTGATTCTCCAGTCCCCGATGGGCCGAGCGACCACCCGTTTCTGGCCAGACTCGCCGGCGTGGATTAGACCAGGTCCGTACCGGCGGGAGCTGGCTCTGACGGCGGCCTGCGGAGTCCTCGGCGGGGCGCGGGGAGATCCGGCCCTGGGGCGGGCCCTACGGTGGCCTGGCCCACAACCGGGGCCCACTCTGCGAGCAGGCCTGTGCCGTGGAGGCACTCTGTCCCTCCGCGCCGGCCTCTGTAAAGCTCCACCATGGCCGGCGTAGAGAAGAAACCCCCTGCGCAGGAACCACGCCAGTGGTTCTGGGAAAACGCTGGCACTGCTGCACATGTGCAAACTTGCGCCGGCCAGCGCAGGCCGTTCAGCGCCGGTTGGCACGGCGACAACCACTCCAGCGCTGGTCTAGCCCCCGAACACGCGGTTGATTCCGCACCTTCCGGGCGGCCCGACGCCGGAGTGGTTCACGCCGCTCTTTGGCGCCGGTACGGCCCGCCGGATCCCGAGAATCCCGGCCCTGGTCACTGAGCCTCGAAAGGGCCACCTCCGTGCCTCGCACTGTGTCACCGTGCGCCTTTACCATTTCGTTGGTCCTCTCCAGCGCCAAACAAATGGGAGCCAAGGCCCCTTCCATCGATTTGTGGAGGTTCCCCAACACAAACCGCTAGTGTTTGTCACATTCCGCTGCCAAGGTGCGAGGAGGCATCTCGGCCGTTAGTGGAGGGGCCGGAGTCACAGAGGCTGCCTCCGCCATTTTCTCCACCGACGAGCCCCGAGAGGGTCCGATTCAGTCGATGAACTTCTACTTTCAGCCTTTTTCCCCCTGGGTTTTCTGGGCATTTCACCTGTGTCGGTTCCTTATTCCATTGAACAAGTGGGTTTTTAAACAAAGATACCCCCTGAAACTAAGCGAAAAGAACTAAAAGAACAGAACCCAAGCGGGAGCCGCCTCGCGCCTGCCTCAGAACCAGAGAATTCCTCAGTGCAGAAGGAGGCCATTCAGCCCATCCAGTTTGCACCAATCCCCTGAAAGGTCACTCTACTTAGGCCCATTCCCTGTGCCTATCCCTATAACCCCATAACCCCGCCTAACCGACATATCCCTGGACACTAAGGGACAATTTAGCACGGCCAATCCACTTAACCTGCCCGACTTTGAGCTGTGGGAGGAAACTGGAGCACCCGGAGGTAACCCACGCAGACACGGGGAGAACGTGCAAACGCCACACAGGCAGTCACCCAAGGCTGGAATTGAACCCTCGGCCCTGGCGCTGTGAGGCAGCAGTGCTAATCACTGTGCCACCGTGCTGTCCCCTACATAACCTACAACCTCCCCCTACATAACGGCACCGGAAGTCAACCTGTCACAAAGCTGCCCAAATCCAACAACCCTACACTTGTTTTCTCAGTAATCTAACTCTAGTAAAATAGGGACCTTTCCTGGGACACATTTACTGGGATGCAGAGCGATACAACTCAGTCAGTAAATTCACACTCCGATAGATGAGGGTCATCATTAATCTGACCATTGTGACTAAGTAAATTGGAGTGGGAATTGTGCTGGACTTACAGCTGAGTGACTCGGTCTGAGTGCTGATAGCTGAGTGCAACCTATAAAGTGACACTTTCCAGATGTCCTCACTTCTCAGTATTTTGCTCAGAGAATCCAAGCCGACAAGCCCCGCACCAGAACAACAGGTTCCTCAAACCTCTCACACGTTGGACAAGAGCAAAATATTTGAATCAGCAGCCTAGGATTCTTCACCCGATTTGCATTTGCTGAGCTAATCTGGGTTGTAACCATCCCGAGAGCTGAATAAAAGAGGCAGAGACACGGAGAGACAAACATCGATCACTCGGAGGCAACGAGAAGTCATGGAGTCCCCGAAACTCACTGCCATCCTCATCGTGCTCGGAGGTAAGTGATCTGGTATGGGGACAGTGTAGAGGGAGCTTTACTCTGTATCTAACGCCCTGCTGTACCTGTCCTGGGAGTGTTTGATGGGGACAGTATATAGGGAGCTTTACTCTGTATCTAACCCCGTGCTGTACCTGTCCTGGGATTGTTTGATGGGGACAGTGTAAAGGGAGCTTTACTCTCTATCTAACCCCATGCTGTACCTGTCCTGGGAGTGTTTGATGGGGACAGTGTAGAGGGAGCTTTACTCTCTGTCTAACCCCATGCTGTACCTGTCCTGGGAGTGTTTGATGGGGACATTGTAGAGGGAGCTTTACTCTGTATCTAACCCCGTGCTGTACCTGTCCTGGGAGTGTTTGATGGGGACAGTGTAGAGGGAGCGTTACTCTGTACTAACCCCGTGCTGTACCTGTCGTTGGGAGTGTTTGTTGGGGACAGTGTAGAGGGAGCTTTGCTCTGTATCTAACCCCATGCTGTACCTGTCCTGGGAGTGTTTGATGGGGACAGTGTAGAGGGAGCTTTACTCTGTACTAACCCCGTGCTGTACCTGTCGTTGGGAGTGTTTGTTGGGGACAGTGTAGAGGGAGCTTTGCTCTGTATCTAACTGTGGTGGTATGTATTAGGGGCACACCACGATGCCAACAGGCTATTGGTAGATGGATACCGGGTCCTGATAGGATCTGCCGCCTACTGGGCTCCACCCAGAAATGCCGGTTTAAGAACCCGGATTTCCCCCAGCAGGCATTCTGTACCCAAGCTGCTGGGGATCAAGTTCTGCTCAATAAAGACTTTAATTGATGTTACTTCAACCTGCCTTGCGTCATATTGACGGTACAACACTAACCCCGTGCTGTACCTGTCCTGGGAGTGTTTGATGGGGACAGTGTAGAGGGAGCTTTACTCTGTATCTAACCCCGTGCTGTACCTGTCCTGGGAGTGTTTGATGGGGACAGTGCAGAGGGAGCTTTACTCTGTATCTAACCCCATGCTGTACCTGTCCTGGGAGTGTTTGATGGGGACAGTTTAGAGGGAGCTTTACTCTGTATCTAACCCCGTGCTGTACCTGTCCTGGGAGTGTTTGATGGGGACAGTGTAGAGGGAGCTTTACTCTGTATCTAACCCCGTGCTGTACCTGTCCTGGGAGTGTTTGATGGGGACAGTGCAGAGGGAGCTTTACTCTGTATCTAACCCCGTGCTGTACCTGTCCTGGGAGTGTTTGATGGTCAGATAGTGAAACTCACTACTACAGGGAATGTTTGATGGGAATATTATTGATGGCTTTAAGGGGAAGCTCGGTAAGTACATGAGGGCGAAAGGAATGGAAAGTTACGCTGCAAGTGTTAGAGCAAGCGGGATTGGAGGAGCCTGGTGTGGAACAGATCCGGACAGGCAGAGGGATGGGTGACCACTAGAAGGGGCAGGCAGTCAGTGCAGGAATCCCCTGTGGTTATCCCCCTCTCGAACAGGTATACGGCTTTGGATCCTGTAGGGGGGAATAGCCTATGAGGGGAAAACAGCAGCAGCCAGAGCAGTGGCACCATGGCTGGCTCTGATGTTCAGCAGGGAGGGTCAAAGCACAGAAGAGCAATAGTCATAGGGGACTCTATAGTCAGGGGCACAGATAGATGCTTCTGTGGATGTGAAAGGGGCTCCAGGATGGTATGTTGCATCCCTGGTGCCAGGGTCCAGGATGTCTCAGAATGGGTAACGGGCATCCTGAAGGGGGAGGGCAAACAGATAGAGGTTGTGGTACATATTGGTACAAACGACATAGGCAGAAAGGGGGATGAGGTCCCGCAGCAGGAGTTCAGGGAGCTGGGCAGAAAGTTAAAAGACAGGACCTTTAGGGTTGTAATCTCGGGATTATTCCCTGTGCCACGTGCCAGTGAGGTTAGAAATAGGAAGATAGAGCAGCTAAACAAGTGGCTAAACAGCTGGTGTAGGAGGGAGAGTTTCAGTTATCTGGACCACTGGGAACTCTTCCGGGGCAGGTGTGACCTGTATAAGATGGACGGGTTGCATCTAAACTGGAGAGGCATAAATATCCTGGCCGCAAGGTTTGTTAGTGTCACACGAGAGGGTTTAAACTAGTATGGCATTGGGGGTGGGTATCGCAGCAATAGGTCAGAAGGTGAAAAGATTGAGGGAGAACTAGGGAATAGGCCAGTTTGGCTCTGAGGAAGAGCAGACAGGGAGATGTTGCTGAAAACAGTGGGACTGGTGGCCTGATGTGCCTATGTTTTTAATGCAATAAGTATAACAGGTAAGGCAGATGAACTTAGATCTTGGATTAGTACTTGGAACTATGATGTTGTTGCCATTACAGAGACCTGGTTGAGGGAAGGACAGGATTGTCAGCTAAAGGTTCCAGGATTTAGATGTTTCAGGCGGGATAGAGGGGGATGTAAAAGGGGTGGAGGGGTTCCGCTACTTGTCATGTGGGAGTAGCTTTAAGAAATGGGTGTTTATAAATGGGTGTGTATAAAAATATCTGTAGTGAGAGTACGTTTAAGAAATGGGTGTTTACTACTGCAGTGATGTCAGAGAGTGGGTGGTGCTAGGCTGTCTGTCAGCTTTTTACTTTCGTTTTTGAACAGGCTGCAGGGTGTGTTTTAGTTTTGTTTTCAGTGTTGGAGCTGAAGCCAGGTGTACTGCTGTTCTCTCTGCCATCAAAAGGCTATCTCTTGATCATTTGATGAATTCAGAATTATAAATGTTTTCAGTAGTGACTTTAAACTGATTTGCTTCTGATAAAGCTTTTGTTTTTAAGTCGTATGGATGTTAAAAAGGAAAGCTTAAAGGCTTACTTAGTGTTGTATTCTTTGGGGGTTGTATTTGAATTGATGGTTGCTAAGATGTTCACTGTATGTTTTAAAAGGGTTAACTTGAGTTCATAGAATAAACATTGTTTTTCTTTAAAAAATACTTTCCCATTTCTGCTGTCCCACACCTGTAGAGTGGGCCGTGTGCTCCCCATACCACAATCTATTAAAAGTTGTGGGTCAGGTGAACTCCATGATACACTTTGGAGTTCTCTAAACCCTGGCCCATAACATACTGGTTCGGGAGAATCTCACAGCTGTACTGCGGGACTACACATCAGAGGGCAGCGAGGCTATATGGGCAGAGATCAGGAATAAGAAGGGTGCAGTCACAATGTTGGGGGTTTACTACAGGCCACCCAACAGCCAACGGGAGATAGAGGAGCAGATAGGTAGACAGATTTTTGAAAGGAGTAAAAGCAACAGTGTTGTTGTGATGGGAGACTTTAACTTCCCCAATATTGACTGGGATTCACTTAGTGCTAGGGGCTTGGGCGGGGCAGAGTTTGTAAGGAGCACCCAGGGGGGCTTCTTAAAGCAATATGTAGATCGTCCAACTGGGGAAGGGGCGGTACTGGACCTGGTATTGGGGAATGAGCCCGGCCAGGTGGTAGAAGTTTCAGTAGGGGATCATTTCGGGAACAGTGACAACAATTCAGTAAGTTTTAAAGTGCTGGTGGACAAGGATAAGAGTGGCCTTAGGGTGAATGTGCTAAATTGGGGGAAGGCTATTTATAACAATATTAGGCGGGAACTGAAGAACCTAGATTGTGAGCGGCTGTTTGAGGGTAAATCAACATCTGACATGTGGGCGGCTTTCAAATGTCAGTTGAAAGGGATTCAGGACTGGCATGTTCCTGTGAGGAAGAAGGATAAATACGGCAAATTTCAGGAACCTTGGACAACAAGAGATATTGTAGGCCTCGTCAAAAAGAAAAAGGAGGCATTTGTCAGGGCTAGAAGGCTGGGAACAGACGAAGCCTGTGTGGAATATAAGGAAAGTAGGAAGGAACTTAAGCAAGGAGTTAGGAGGGCTAAAAGGGGTCACAAAATGTGATTGGCAAATAGGGTTAAGGAAAATCCCAAGGCTTTTTACACGTTGTGGTAAACCACTGTGTTCTGATATTAGAGGATATACGGTAGAACCTGCACTACAGGTTCACTGTGGCCCCTGCATGCTAGCTCCGCCCAGGAGGCGGGTTATAAATATGCGTGGCCTCCAGCTCGCAGCCATTTCGCCAGCTGCTGTGGAGTCCACACATCTGATACTAATAAAGCCTCAGTTTGGATTCAACTTCGTCTCCAATCAAATTGATCGTGCCTCACACATAAATAAAAAGCAAGAGGGTAGCCAGGGAAAGGGTTGGGCCACTGAAAGACAGGGGAGGGAACCTATGAGTGGAGCCAGAGGAAATGGGCGAGGTACTAAATGAATACTTTGCATCAGTATTCACCAAAGGAAAGGAATTGGTGGATGTTGAGTCTGGAGAAGGGTGCGTAGTTAGCCGGGTCACATTGAGATCCAAAAAGACGAGGTGTTGGGCATCTTGAAAAATATTAAGGTAGACAAATCCCCAGGGCCTGATGGGATCTACCCCAGAATACTGAAGGAGACAAGAGAAGAAATTGCCGAGGCCTTGACAGAAATCTTTGGATCCTCACTGTCTTCAGGTGATGTCCCGGAGGACTGGAGAATAGCCAATGTTGTCCCTTTGTTTAAGAAGGGTACCAAGGATAATCCAAGGAACTACAGGCCGGTGAGCCTTATGTGAGTGGTTGAGAAATTACTGGAGAGAATTCTTCGAGACAGGATCCACTCCCATTTGGAAGCAAATGGACATATTAGCCAGAGGCAGCACGGTTTTGTGAAGGGGATGTTGAGTCTCACTAACTTGATAGAGTTTTTCGAGGAGGTCACAAAGATGATTGATACCGGTAGGGCAGTGGATGTTGTCTATATGGACTTTGACATGGTCCCACATGGCAGACGAGTACAAAAGGTGAAGTCACACGGGATCAGGGGTGAGCTGGCAAGGTGGGTACAGAACTGGCTAGGTCATAGAAGGCAGAGAGTAGCAATGGAAGGATGCTTTTCTGATTAGAGGGCTGTGACTAGTGGTGTTCCGCAGGGATCAGTGCTGGGACCTTTGCTGTTCATCATATATATAAATGATTTGGAGGAAAATGTAACTGGTCTGATTAGTAAGTTTGCAGACGACACAAAGGTTGGTGGAATTGCGGATAGCAATGAGGACTGTCAGAGGATACAGCAGGGTTTAGATCATTTGGAGACTTGGGTGGAGAAATGGCAGATGGAGTTTAATCCAGACAAATATGAGGTAATGCATTTTGGAAGGTCTTATGTAGGTGGGTAATATATAGTGAATGGTAGAACCCTCAAGAGTATTGACAGTCAGAGAGATCTTGGTGTACAGGTCCACAGGTCACTGAAAGGGGCAACACAGGTGGAGAAGGTAGTGAAGAAGGCATACGGCATGCTTGCCTTCATTGGCCGGGGCATTGAGTATAAGAATTGGCAAGTCATGTTGCAGCTGTATGGGATCTTAGTTCGGTCGCACTTGGAGTATAGTGTTCAATTCTGGTCGCCACACTACCAGAAGGATGTGGAGGCTTTAGAAGGGGTGCAGAAGAGGTTTACTAGGATGTTGCCTGGTATGGAGGGCATTAGCTATGAGGAGCGGTTGAATAAACTCGGTTTGTTCTCACTGGAACGATGGAGGTTGAGGGGCGACCTGATAGAGGTCTACAAAATTATGAGGGACATAGACAGGGTGGATAGTCAGAGACTTTTTCCCAGGGTAGAGGGGTCAATTACTAGGGGGCATAGGTTAAAGGTGCGAGGGGCAAGGTTTAGAGGAGATGTACGAGGCACGTTTTTTACACAGAGGGTAGTGGGTGCCTGGAACTCGCCTCTGGAGGAGGTGGTGGAAGCAGGGACGATAGTGACGTTTAAGGGGCATCTTGACAAATACATGAATAGGATGGGACGAGAGGGATACTGACCCCGGAAGTGTAGAAGGTTTTAGGTTAGACGGGCAGCATGGTCGGCACGGGCTTGGAGGGCCGAAGGGCCCGTTCCTGTGCTGTACTTTTCATTGTTCTTTGCTCTTTGTTGGATTCTCCATGCGGCGACCAAGTTTTCCCGCTGGACTAGAATCGCTCCGGGTCTGCGCTGGCACCAGGAGCAGTGCCCAGGAGCGATTCCCTCTCTCTCGCTATATAAATGTATGCATGGCATGAATCCTGCGGGATGCTGTCGGAACCCGGCTAGCGGACCGCCAAGTGCTTTGACTTCCTCTTTTTCACAGCAGGAAGCACTTAGCTGCGTTTGATGTGGCGAGGGGCTGTCAGTCACAGCAAGAGGATTTGTGTTGTGGGGGGCTGGGGGCCATCCATGGACTTTGGGGGGGCACATTCGTTACATACTTATCGCCTCGACCCACCGCGGGGTGCACAGCTTCAGGGCAACGCTTGAAAATACCCTCGCCAATCCACACCCGCCTGAATCCCGGCTGAGAGACCTGGAGCATCCCGGGGGTCCTGGAAAATCAGGTTTCCAGCCGGTTAATCAGGCTTTACTGGATACCCATGACCCATTTGCATCCTCCCGCGGCGTGCGGCGTGTAGCTCACAGCCGCTGTGGGCGGGGACCGGAACACCGGGCTGGATTCACCGATTTTGAGGCTCTGTCCGGAGAATGTGTCTAGTGTTACGGCCAAAACGTCTGCGCCGCCCCCGCACCGATGCTCCACCCCGTGGGGGGCGACCAGCCGCATCACGTAAAACCCCCGGCTTCCCCTGCAGGTACAGATGGAGAATTGCCGGGTCCGTGGCCGCGCATTGCGCACGGTGACGACCGACAGCTGTCACGCCGGACAACATGGTGCCGGCCGCGCGCGGACAAGGCCTGCCAGATAGTGACCCTCTGTGACCCCGCAGCCCCGCCGAAGCAGGCCGGGTCCGCGGGTCCGCACATGCACGGCCACGGACTCGGCAATCCTCCATCCGTATCTGCAGGGGAGGCCGGGGGCTTTACGTGGCGTGGCTCCTAGCCCCTCCCACTGGGCGGAGCATCGGTGCGGGGGCGGCGCCGACTTTTTCATTGTAAAACTAGACACATGCTCCGGACCCAGCCTCAAAACCCGGAGAATCCAGCCACCAATTTCCGCTGAATTCACAAATATTCTTTTGCAGATTCTTCTGCTTTCTAACTCGGCGTGTTGTTAAATTGTCTCCCTGCTCACCAGGGCTTTCCTGACACAATGACTTATTTAGTTTTCCTCTTGTAGCAATCTGGATCCCTGCTCAGGGATTCACAGATTACCAAAGCATGATGATCTTCCTAAACATTGATCAGTGCGTCAATCCAACTCTCCCGTACCAGCGCTACAGGAACTACGGCTGTTTCTGTGGGATTGGAGGAAATGGAAAACAGCCAGTGGATGATTTTGACAGGTATAATGAGACGATACTTGTGTAAAAACTCTCTCCGTGAAGCCAAGATGTGGATGTTTGCGCTGGCTGAGAATCAGCAAGGTTTTGTTCTGGTACAAAGCAGCGAGCAGACATTCCAGAGAAAGACAGAACCTGTTTCTCTATAGTCCTTATCACTGCCTCCAGGGAGAATGCAATTTGTACACAGCAAGATCCCACAATAGTTATGATATAATGACCAGGTTGATCTATTTTCCTGATGCTGGTTTAGGGAAAAATACACCTTGTGCTGTTTGTCACTGACACCCTGAGTTCCAGTTCAGTCAAGCAGAGCTGCTAAGAGTAATTTCACAAAGTTACTGGGGGTAATTTACAGGAGTTACTGGGGGTAATTTATAGGAGTTACTGGGGGTGATTTACAGGAGTTATTGGGGGTCATTTACAGGAGTTACTGGGGGTAATTTATAGGAGTTACTGGGGGTGATTTACAGGAGTTATTGGGGGTAATTTATAGGAGTTACTGGGAGTTATTTATAGGAGTTACTGGGTAATTTATAGGAGATACTGGGGGTAATTTACAGGAGTTACTGGGGTAATTTATAGGAGTTACTGGGAGTAATTTATAGGAGTTACTGGGGTAATTTATAGGAGTTACTGGGAGTAATTTATAGGAGTTACTGGGTAATTTATAGGAGTTACTGGGGGTAATTTATAAGAGTTACTGGGGTAATTTACAGGAGTTACTGGGGTAATTTATAGGAGTTACTGGGAGTAATTTATAGGAGTTACTGGGTAATTTATAGGAGTTACTGGGGGTAATTTATAAGAGTTACTGGGGTAATTTACAGGAGTTACTGGGGGTAATTTATCGGAGTTACTGGGGGTAATCTATAGGAGTTACTGGGGTAATTTATAGGAGTTATTGGGGTAATTTATAGGAGTTACTGGAGGTAATTTATGGGAGTTATTGGGGTAATTTATAGGAGTTACTGGAGGTAATTTATGGGAGTTATTGGGAGTAATTTATAGGAGTTACTGGGTAATTTATAGGAGTTACTGGGGTAATTTATAGGAGTTACTGGAGGTAATTTATGGGAGTTATTGGGGTAATTTATAGGAGTTACTGGAGGTAATTTATGGGAGTTATTGGGAGTAATTTATAGGAGTTACTGGGTAATTTATAGGAGTTACTGGGGGAATTTACAGGAATTACTGGGAGTAATTTATAGGAGTTACTGGGGGTAATTTACTGGAGTTACTGGGGGTAATTTATAGGAGTTACTGGAGGTAATTTATGGGAGTTATTGGGGGTAATTTACAGGAGTTACTGGGGTAATTTATAATCTTTGTTAGTGTTAGAAATAGGTTTACACTAATACTGCAATGAAGTTGCTGTGAAAATCCCCTAGTCTTCACACTCCGGCACCTGTTCGATACACTGAGGGAAAATTCACAATATGCAATTCACCACACAAGCACGTCTTTCGGGATTTGTGGGAGGAAACCACTATGCTACCGTGCAACCTAAACGAGTACAGACCCAGAGTCCTCAACCGTTCCTCATACGCCAAGTTCTTCATTCCAGGGATCATTCTTGTGAACCTCCTCTGGACCCTTTCCAAGGCCAGCACATCCTTCCTTAGATACGGTGCCCAAAACTGTTCACAATACTCCAAATGGGGTCTGACCAGAGCCTTATACAGCCTCAGAAGTACATCCCTGGTCTTGTATTCTAGCCCTCTTGACATGAATGCTAATGTTGCATTTGCCTTCCTAACTGTCGACTGAACCTGCACGTTAACCTTAAGAGAATCGTTAACAAGGGCTCCCAAGTCCTTTTGTACTTCTCCATTCCTCCATCCAAATTGTATCACCTCACACCTTTCCACATTGTATTCCATCTGCCACTTCTTTGCCCACTCTCCTAGCCTGTCCAAGTCCTTCTGCAGCCCCCCTGCTTCCTCAATACTACCTGTAAACTTAGCAACAGTGCCTTCAGTTCCTTCTTCCAAATCGTTAATGTATATTGTGAAAAGTTGTGGTCCAGCACCGACCTCTGAGGCACACCACTAGTCATCGGCTGCCATCCTGAAAAAGACCCCTTTATCCCCACTCTCTGCCTTCTGCCAGTCAGCCAATCCTCTATCCATGCCAGGATCTTACTCTGAACACCATGTTGAGGAATGGGCGAAGAGACATTCCAAATAGATGTCTCATTTATGTTAAGTAGCCAATAATTGAGACTGATATATAAAGAGGCTTCAGGTGATCTTTGATGTGGCGATCGAGTTTTGTACAGAGTGTGTTAAAGGAAAATAAAGGTGTTTGTGAAAAGGAGCAGAACTCTTGACTCTTTCCACAACAGCTGCCAAGGTTAACATTGGTAACACAGGAAGGTTGCTGTGCAAATGTGAAGGGCTGAAAGATACATTTTTTCCAGACTCAACCAAGCAGTGAGTGAGAATAATTTTAAAAATATATATATGGCTGAATCTACGTCAAAGGTGGCCAGATATGACTATCCATCATTATTTTCTGAAAGGGGACCGTACGACCAATGGAGAAGTGCAGTTGTTATGTGGACTAAGGTAACTGCCTTGGGAAAGAGGAAACAAGGTATGGCATTGGCTCTTTCTCTACCTTATGAGAGTTAAATCTGAAGCAAAGTGTTTTCTGAACTGGAATTGGAAGGATTAGATTCAGGAGAGGGCAGCAGAGTGGAGCCGCTGATTGGCTGTTGCGGGGAAGATTTGCATCAGTGCATTGCGGTCACTGTGTCCAGAAGGTGTACCTGAGCAAGACACCCTCCGTGTTCAAGTGAAAGCAAGCATCCAGCAGAGGGCAGCAGAGCGGAGCCACTGATTGGCTGTTGCGGGGAACATTTGCATCCGTGCATTGCGGTCACTGTATCCAGAAGGTGATTTGTGGAGGAGCTGTTGTCAAGTGACAGTTAAACCCCAAACACTTCTTCAGTGTTTCGCAACCGTACCTCCTCCTCTAACCAAAAAAAACAATCACTGTAAGTATCCCAGCCGAGTAAAAATCAAGAGGGAGACTCAAGGGCAGGTAAAAGTAGAAAGAAGTTGAACCATGACATCACAGCCAGCGTGTAAGTGCTTGGCTGGTGACTGGTAAGTAGTTTTTCTTTTCCCTGAGGTGTGTTGAAAAGGTAAGGGCTTTCTATTACAATTTTTAAAAATTTATCATGTGATTGGTAACAATTTTTCTTTTTTTTTCTTTTTTCATTTATCTATTATTTGATATTATAGTTGGACTAAGTTAAGCTTAAGATTAAAAATGGCAGGAGAACTCAGACCCGTGTTATGCACCTCTTGCTCAATGTGGGAGCTCAGGGTCGTGGCTGATGTCCCTGGCTCCTTCACGTGTGGGAAGTCTGTCCAGCCACATCTCTTGTTAGACCGCATGACGGCTCTGGAGCTGTGGATGGACTCACTTTGGAGCATCCGCGATGGTGAGGAGGTCATGGATAACACGTTTAGCGAATTGGTCACACCACAGATTAGGATTGCTGAGGCAGAAAGGGAATGGGTGACCAAAAGGCAGAGAAAAAGCAGGAAGGCAGTGCAGGTGTACCCTGCGGTCATCTCCCTCCAAAACAGGTATACAGTTTTGGATACTGTTGGGGGAGGTGGCTTACCAGGGGAAGGCAGCAGTAGCCAGGTTCATGGCGCCGTGGCTGGCTCTGCTGTACAGAAGGGCGGGAAAAAGAGTGGAAGGGCTATAGTCATAGGGGATTCAATTGTAAGGGGAGTAGATAGGCGGTTCTGTGGTTGAAAACAAGACTCCTGAATGGCATGTTGCCTCCCAGGTGCACGGGTCAGGGATGTCTCAGATCGGCTGCACAACATTCTGAAGTTTCAGTCGGGGATTACTTTGGGAATAGCGATCACAATTCCGTAAGTTTTAGAATACGCATGGACAAAGACGAGAGTGGTCCTAAAGGAAGTGTGCTAAATTGGGGGAAGGCCAACTACACCAAGATTCGGCAGGAGCTGGGGAATGTGGATTGGGTGCAGGTGTTTGAAGGTAAATCCACATTTGATATGTGGGAGGCTTTTAAAGAGAGGTTGATTAGAGTGCAGGGCAGACATGTCCCTGTGGAAATGAGGGATAGAAATGGCAAGATTAGGGAACCATGGATGACAGGTGAAATTGTGAGACTAGCTAAGAGGAAAAAGGAAGCATACATAAGGTCTCGGCGACTGAAGACAGACAAAGCTTTGGAAGAATGTCGGGAATGTAGGACCAATCTGAAATGAGGAATCAAGAGGGCTAAAAGGGGTCATGAAATATCTTTAGCAAACAGGGTTGAGGAAAATCCCAAAGCTTTTTATTCATATATAAGGAGCAAGAGGGTAACTAGAGAAAGGGTTGGCCCACTCTAGGACAAAGGAGGAAAGTTATGCGTGGAGTCAGAGAAAATGGGTGAGATTCTTAACGAGTACTTTGCATCGGTATTCACTGAGGAGGGGGACATGAAAGATGTTGAGGTTGGGGATAGATGTTTGATTACTCTAGGTAAGCGAGGGACGAAATAGCTGGGGCCTTAACAGGTATCTTTGCAGCATCCTTGAGCACGGGTGAGGTCCCGGAGGACTGGAGAATTGCTAATGTTGTCCCTTTGTTTAAGAAGGGGAGCAGGGATAATCAAGGGAATTATAGACTTGTGAGCTTGACATCAGTGGTAGGCAAACTGTTGGAGAAGATACTGAGGGATAGGATCTATTCACATTTGGAAGAAAATAGACTTATCAGTGATAGACAGCATGGTTTTGTGCAGGGAAGGTCATGCCTTACAAACCTAATAGAATTCTTTGAGGAAGTGACAAAGTTAATTTATGAAGGAAGGGCTGTAGATGTCATATACATGGACTTCAGTAAGGCGTTTTATAAAGTTTCCCATGGCAGGTTGATGGAAAAAGTCAAGTCGTATGGGGTTCAGGGTGTACTAGCTAGATGGATAAAGAACTGGCTGGGCAACAGGAGACAGAGAGTAGTGGTGGAAGGGAGTGTCTCAAAATGAAGAAAGGTGACTAGTGGTGTTCCACAGGGATCCGTGTTCGGACCACTGTTGTTTGTGATACACATAAATTATCTGGACGAAAGTATAGGTGGTCTGATTAGCAAGTTTGCAGATGATACTAAGATTGGTGGAGTTGCAGATAGCGAGGAGGACTGTCAGAGAATACAGCAAAATATAGATAGATTGGAGAGTTGGGTAGGGAAATGGCAGATGGAGGTCAATCCAGGCAAATGCGAGGTGATGCATTTTGGAAGATCTAATTCAAGAGCGGACTATACGGTCAATGGAAGAGTCCTGGGGAAAATTGATGTACAGAGAGATCTGGGTGTTCAGGTCCATTGTACCCTGAAGGTGGCAACGCAGGTCGATAGAGTGGTCAAGAAGGCATACAGCATGCTTGCCTTCATCGGACGGGGTTTTGAGTACAAGAGTCGGCAGGTCATGTTACAGTTGTATAGGACTTTGGTTAGGCCACATTTGGAATACTGCGTGCAGTTCTGGTCGCCACATTACCAGAAGGATGTGGATGCTTTAGAGACGGTGCAGAGGAGGTTCACCAGGATGTTGCCTGGTATGGAGGGTGCTAGCTATGAAGAAAGGTTGAGTAGATTAGGATTGTTTTCGTTGGAAAGACGGAGGTTGAAGGGGGACCTGATTGAGGTCTACAAAATGATGAGAGGTATGGACAGGGTGGATAGCAACAAGCTTTTTCCAAGAGTGGGGGTGTCAATTACAAGGGGTCACGATTTCAAGGTGAGAGGGGGAAAGTTTAAGGGAGATGTGCGTGGAAAGTTTTTTACGCAGAGGGTGGTGGGTGCCTGGAACGCTTTGCCAGCGGAGGTGGTAGAGGCGGGCACAATAGCATCATTTAAGATGCATCTAGACAGATATATGAACGGGCGGGGAACAAAGGGAAGTCGATCCTTGGAAGATAGAAGACAGGTTTAGATAAAGGATCTGGACAGGCACAGGCTGGGAGGACCGAAGGGCCTGTTTCTGTGCTGTAATTTTCTTTGTTCTTTGTTCATAATGTCCAGCAATCAAATATCGTTTTTCAGCAAGGAGACATAGTGGGCGTCATTCTCCGACCCCCCGCCGGGTCGGAGAATGGCCGTTGGCCGCCGTGAATCCTGCCCCCGCCGAAGTCTCCGGTACCGGAGATTGGGCGGAGGCGGGAATCGGGCCGCGCCGGTTGGCGGGACCCCCCGCTCAATTCTCCGGCCCGGATGGGCCGAAGTCCCGCTCAGAAATTGCCTGTCCCGCCGGCGTAAATCAAAGCTGGTATTTACCGGCGGGACCAGGCGGCGTGGGCGGGCTCCGGAGTCCTGGGGGGGGGGCGCGGGGCGATCTGACCCTGGGGGGTGTCCCCACGGTGGCCTGGCCCGCGATCGGGGCCCACTGATCCGCGGGCGGGCCTGTGCTGTGGGGGCACTCTTTCCCTTCCGCCTCTGCAACGGCCTCCACCATGGCGGAGGCGGATGTGACTCTCCCCACTGTGCATGCGCGGGAAACTTTCAGCGGCTGCTGACGCTCCAGCGCATGCGCCGCATTTCCGCGCCAGCTGGCGGGGCAACAAACGCCATTTCCGCCAGCTGGCGGGGCGGAAATCCCTCTGGCGTCGGCCTAGCCCCTCAATGTTGGGGCTTGGCCCCCAAAGATGCGGAGCATTCCGCACCTTTGGGCCGGCGCGATGCCCATCTGATTGGCGCCGTTTTTGGCGCCAGTCGGCGGACATCGCGCCGTTGGGGGAGAATTTCGCCCAGTATACTTTAAGAGAGACAATTTTAATGAATGGAAAGGCCCAGGGAAGATCATCGGCATAGATGGCAAAACAATTATTTTGCATCATGGCAATCAAACAGTTAGGGTACATTCATCAAGGATAATGGGTACAGATTACACATTTCATGATGAAGAACCAGGGTCATCTGAAACACATGTGTTACAGAACTATGAGGACCAGTTAACTGATATGGACAGGGTTTCTGTAGAGGAACACAATACTTCTGATGAATTAGAACAGGTCATTTTTCTGAAAAGCCAACTGCCAAAAGTTGGTACAAAAGTGACATACTTGCCTGAAGGATCTAGTCAATGGAAGGATGGTTTGAGGAAAGAATTCAGGGTTGAAAGTCAGGCTTCCGGCGCATTTAAATATGTTGAACTGGAAATCGGACAGACTAAGTTAGGAGCAACTTTACGCCAGCAATCTTATTTGGAGAGCATCAGCCCAATAGCAATTAGTCATGGTCGGGTTTAACAAAAAGACGCAGTGGTTTGAAAGATGGAAAAAAAGCAACTGTGAAGTTTAATTGGGCACTGAATTGGTTAGGTAGACAGACTAGACCAGACATTAGTTTTGATGTCTTAAAGTTGAGTACAAAAATGAATGATCCCAAAGTGGAAGACATAATGAGAGCAAATAAAGCATTGGTCAAACTAAAAATGCAAGAGCATGTTTTGAGGTTCCCGGTTTTAGGTGGCCTTAGGCACTTGAAACTCCTAGTTTATAGTGATGCATCCTATGCAAATTTATATGATGGGGTTTCAAGCGCAGGAATTTTCATTATTTTCCTTTTGGGGAACAATGGTAAATGTTGCCCTCTTGTGTGGGAAACAAAGAAAATAGGGAGAGTGGTCAAAAGCACTTTGGCTGCTGAGACGATAAGCCTTGTAGAGGCGGCGGACATGGCCTTTTATATATCTCAGATATTGACAGATATTTTGGGATTAGGGGATTTGGGAAACATACCCATTGAGTGTCACATTGACAGTAAATCCCGTGGGAAAATGTGCACTCCACAAAAAGTGTCAATGAGAAAAGTTTAAGGATAGACATCGCAAGTTTGAAGCAGATACATAGATACATAGGAGATAGGAGCAGGAGGAGGCCTTTTGGCCCTTCGAGCCTGCTCTGCAATTCATCGCGATCAGGGTTGATCACCCAACTCAATAGCCTAATCCTGCTTTCTCCCCATAGCCTTTGATCCCATTCTCCCTGAGTGCAATATCCAGCCGTCTCTTGAATATATTCAAAGTTTTCGCATCAACTACTTCCTGTGGGAATGAATTCCACAGGATCACCAATCTTTGGGTGAAGAAATGTCTCCTTATCTCTGTCCGAAATAGTTTGCACTGAATTCTCAGACTATGACCCCTTGTTCTGGACACATCCATCATTGGTAACATCTTCCCTGCATCTACCTTATCTAGTCCTGTTAGAATTTTATAAGTCTCTATGAGATCCTCCCTCATTCTTCTGAACTCCAGCAAGAACAATCCCAATCTAGTCAATCTGTCCTCATATAACAGTCCCGCCATCTCTGGAATCAGTCCGGTAAACCTTCGCTGCGCTCCCTCGAGAGCAAGAACATCCTTCCTCAGAGAAGGAGACCAAAACTGCACACAATACTCCAGGTGTGGCCTCACCAAGGCCCTGTACAATTGCAGCAACACATCCCTGCTTCTGTATTCAAAACCCCTCGCAATGAAGGCCAACATACCATTTGCCTTCTTTACCGCCTGCTGCACCTGCATGCTTACCTTCAGCGACTGGTGCACAAGGAAGGACACCCAAGTCCCGCTGCACACTCCCCTCTCCCAATTTACAACCATTCGGGTAGTAATCTGTCTTCCTGCTTTTGCTTCCAAAATGAATAACCTCACACTTATCCAAATTATACTACATCTGCCTTTGGTTTGCCTACTCGCCCAACCTGTCCAGATCTTGCTGTGGGATCCCTGCATCCTCGCTACAATTTACCCTCCCACTTAATTTAGTATCATCTGCCAAACTTTGAGATGTTACATTTTGTTCCCTCATCCAAATCATTAATATATATTGTGAATAGCTGGGGTCCCAGCACCGATCCCTGTGGCACCCCACTGGTTACTGACTGCCAATTTGAAAAGGACCCATTAATCCCTACTTATAGCGGTTACCGGAGGTAATTTGTAGCATTTACTGGCGGTAATTTATAGGAGTTACAGGGGGTAATTTATAGGAGTTACTGGTGGTAATTTACAGGAGTTACTGGGGGTAATTTATAGGAGTTACTGGGGGTAATTTACAGGAGTTACTGGGGGTAATTTATAGGAGTTACAGGGGGTAATTTATAGGAGTTACTGGTGGTAATTTATAGGAGTTACTGGGGTAATTTACAGGAGTTACTGGGGGTAATTTATAGGAGTTACTGGGGTAATTTATAGGAGTTACTGGGGGTAATTTATAGGAGTTACTGGGGTAATTTACAGGAGTTACTGGGGGTAATTTATAGGAGTTACTGGGGGTAATTTACAGGAGTTACTGGGGGTAATTTATAGGAGTTACAGGGGGTAATTTATAGGAGTTACTGGGGGTAATTTACAGGAGTTACTGGGGGTAATTTATAGGAGTTACTGGGGTAATTTATAGGAGTTACTGAGGTAATTTATAGGAGTTACTCAGGTAATTTATAGGAGTTACTGGGATAATTTATAGGGGTTACTGGGGTAATATATAAGAGTTACTGGGGGTGATTTATAGGAGTTAATGGAGCAATTTATAGGAGTTACTGGGAGTAATTCCGATAGTTTTCTGGGGGTAATTTATCGGGGTTACTGGGGGTAATTTATCGGAGTTACTGGGGGTAATTTATTGGAGTAACTGGGGGTGATGTATAGGGTTTGCTGGGGGTAATTTACAGGGGTTACCCGGGTTAATTTATCGGGTTTGCTGGGGGTAATGTATAGGGCTACTCGGGGTAACTACCCCGTTGTCCCTGCTCTGTGAGGCTCCGACTCCAGGAGCAGTTATGCTCAGCGTTTCCCAGGAGATCCTATACAGAGGTCCAGGTGAGAAAGATTGAGCTCCGGTTCAAGGTAAAGTTGCCATAATCCCAGATGGCCATGGGCAGCTTTCCCCTTTTCAGGGAGAGAGTTGACTGTTGGTGATTTAACCTGAGGGTCACCACATGTCAGGAGAGGGTCAAGGGTGAGAAGGCGGGGCCTTCATGGATGCTTCAGAAGGTACGGGAATTGAACCCGCGCTGTTGGCATCTCTCCACATCACAGACCAACAGCGAGGGAAGTAAGTGCGAGAGGAGTAGCAATCCGAAGATCAGTGATCGTCATTCCTCGGAAGATTGGGTCCATTGAAATAGAAATCTGTCGCTCATAACCGCTGTCTTCAATAATTGGGAGTCTTTAAATTCTGATTGGACATATTCTGGGAGATATCATCACATGATCTCCTAATCTGAACTGCCCCTTCCCCAGACTCCTGCCATTGGTCACTCAACATGAGCATCATCTCGGATCTCCCCAAGGATTCTCAATGTGTCCGACTTTTGACTTTTGAAAAGCTGGTCATCCGAATGAATGACCCAATTTAACTGAACACCTGCTGTTACTTAGAAATTCTGGGAATCTCCCACTATCAGAATACAAAAGCAGCAAGTTAAAACAGGCGTTCAATTTTGGTTTGTAAGTGTAAAAGAGCAAATACATCAGACGGCCGTGTCAGTAATTGGGAGCCTCTATATTTGTCATGGGCAGGTTATTGTCACGTTTCCTGTGAGCAGTGCTCCATCTTTGATGCGGGCAGTTCTCCATTTTTGATGAGGGATGTGCTCCATGTTTGTTGTGGGCAGTGCTCCATGATTGTTGAGGGCAGTGCTCCATGTTTGTTGAGGGTAGAGCTGCATTTTTGTTGGGGGCAGGGCTGCATTTTCTGGGGGGGCAGGGCTCCATGTTTGTTCGGGGCAGGGCTCCATGTTTGTTGAGGGCAGGGCTCCATGTTTGTTGGGGGTAGGGCTCCATGATTGTTCGGGCAGTGCTCCATGTTTATTGTGGGCAGTGCTCCATGTTTGTAATAGGCAGTGCCCCATGTTTGTTGGGGGCAGTGCTCCATGTTTATTGTGGGCAGTGCTCCATGTTTGTTGGGGGCAGTGCTCCATGTTTGTTGGGGGCAGGGCTCCATGTTTGTTGGGGGCAGTGCTCCATGTTTATTGTGGGCAGTGCTCCATGTTTGTTCGGGGGCAGGGCTCCATGTTTGTTGGGGGCAGGGCTGCATGCTTGTTGGGGGTAGGGCTCCATGTTTGTTGGGGGCAGGGCTCCATGTTTGTTGTGGGCAGTGCTCCATGGTTATTGTGGGCAGTGCCCCATGTTTATTGTGGGCAGTTCTCCATCTTTGATGCAGGCAGTTCTCCATTTCTTTTTAGAAAATATTATATTGAAGCATTTGTAATTTCCACAGTTTAACACATTAACATTTCTTAAAAGAAAAACCCATGTGGGCCGTCGCACGCAAAAAACCTAAAAAACAATGTCCCCTACTGCCCACGCCCTATTCCCGAATTCCCGTATACTGAGTTTCCAGTCCTTATCTAATGCTGCTATGCCTCCTATTTTCTTCCCCCCCCCCCTTTACTGCTTCAGTTTTCTTTGAAGAAGTCGATGAGCGGCTGCCATCTCTGGGCGAACCCCTGAGTTGATCCTCTCAAGGCGAACTTGATTTTTTTCCAGGCTGAGGAACGCTGCCATATCGCTGACCCACACACCTGACTTTGGGGGCTCCGAGTCCCTCCATCCCAGCAAAATCCGTCTCCGGGCCACCAGGGAGGAGAAGGCCAGGACATCGGCCTCCCTCCCCCCCTTGGCCCCCGGATCATCCAACACCCCAAATATTGCCAGTTCTGGACCCGGGGTTACCGTCCCTACCAGGACTTCTGACATACCGTCCGCAAATCCCTGCCAGAATCCCTCAATTTCCGACATGCCCAGAACATATGGACATGGTTAGCCGGGCTACCCCCACACCGCCCACATCTATCCTCCACCTCCTCAAAGAACCTGCTCATCCGGGCTCCCTTCATGTGGGCCCTGTGGACCACTTTGAACTGGATCGGGCTAAGGCTGGCACAGGACAAAGGTGAATTGACTCTCTTCAATGTTTTTTCCCACTTTTCCATTTCCAGCTCTCTTTCCAGCTCCTCTTCCCACTTCTGCTTCACCTCCCTGATCAGGGCTCCCTCCCACTCCATCAATTCCTTGTATATCTCCGAAGTCCCCCCCTCGTCTCCCCCCCCCCACTCAGTGTACCCCACCAGGCATTCAATGTTCTAAGGGCCATTGCTAAAGGCTCTATGGCCAGGGCAAACAGTAATGGGGAGAGCGGGCATCCCTGCCTTGTCCCTCTCCTGAGATTAAAATATTCTGACCGGGTTCGGTTGTTTCTCACATTTGCCACTGAGGCCTGATACAACAGCCGGACCCAGTCCACATATCCCTGCCTGAACCCAAACCTGCCGAAAACATCCCATAGGTATGTCCACTCCACCCGGTCGAAAGCCTTCTCTGCGTCCATGGCTACCACCACCTCAGCCTCACGCCCCTCAGCTGGCATCATTATAACATTAAGATGCCGTCTAATATTGGACGTCAGGTGCCTGCCCTTCCCAAATCCCGTTTGATCCTCACCTATTGCCTCCGGGACACAGTCCTCTATTCCGGTGGCCAAGATCTTTGCCAGTAATTTAGCATCTACATTTTAAATATTCATATATTGCCAATTTAACCCTCCTCAGCTGTCCCTCCGCCTTGCCTGTGGAAAGGAACCAAAATCCACTTGAAGTCTCTGACGCTCCTTCCGGAGCTCCTCATTCGGAGACTCCACATATCTCCTATCCACATGTAAGATTTCTCCTACTAGCCTGTCCAGCTCCGCCCGTTTAGCCCTTTGCCTATGGGACCGAATTAAAATATATCCCCCTCTGATGACCGCTTTCAGTGCCTCCCACACCGCCCCAGCCGCGGTCTCTCCCGCCGTCTCTCGCTCACATATCTTGTCGTCTCACAGCCCTGCATCTAGCCTCCACTGTGGGCACTGAGAATTTCCCGTGTTCACCTGTAGGCCGAGCCAATGTGGTGCATGGTCCGATTCTACGATTGCTGAATACTCTGTGTCCACCACCCCCGCTAACAATGTTTTATCCAATATTAAAAAATCGATCCTGGAGTACGCCTTGTGCACATGAGAGTAGAATGAATATTCCTTGCTCCTTGGCTCTCAAATCTCCACGGATTAACCCCCCCCCCCATGTGCTCCATGAACCCCCGCAGCTCTTTCGCCATTGCTGATACTTTCCCCGACCTCGAACTCGACCCGGTCCATCCCAGAATCCAAGTCCGTGTTAAAACCACCCCCCATAATCAACCGGTGCGAGTCGAGGTCCGGAAAATATCTTCCTAACAAACGCGACGTCATCCCAGTTTGGGGCAGATATATTTACCAGCACCACTGCCATTCCCTCCAGTTTCCCGCTCACCAGAATAAATCTGCCTCCCGAGTCGGTCTCCATTTTCCCCACCTCAAACTCCACCCTTTTGTTAATCGGGATGGCCACCCCCCTTGTTTTAAAATCCAATCCTGAATGGAACACCTGTCCGACCCATCCCTTTTTCAGTCTAAATTCATCCCCCAGCTTCAAGTGTGTCTCCTGTAACATGGCCACATCCTTGAACTGTCTCAAGTGTGCAAACACATGGGCCCTCTTGACCGAGCCCATTCAGGCCACGAACAGTCCACGTAACCAGTCTGGTCGTGGGGGGGCTCTTGCTCCCCCCCCCCCCTCCCCTGCCAATCAGCCGAGGCCAACCCTTAGCCCATGGCCCGCACCTCCCCAGATCTAGTCTCCATCTCCAGCCTGCTGGAAGACCCCTAAACGTCAGCATTTTCCCCCTCCCCCTCCCCACCCCTCCCCCCCACACCGTCACTTTTCAGCTCACCCCTGCTTTGTTTCCGTGAGCTAGCCTTACCAGCTAGCCTAACAGGTCCACCCCTGATGCCTAAAAGTCTTCCAGCTGCTGGATCTTTACCCCCCAACTCTTAACCTAAGTTTTCAAAACAATACCTCCAAGCACAGAAAGGAAACACACCATCCACTTAAAGTCTCGGCTCAACGGCCCACCCCACCCCCTTTACAACATCTTATCAATCCCATCACCTTCAAACAGAGCCCCAAACAATGGAAGTGTAAACAAACAGGGTAAATGGAAAGACAGGAAAAATTGTGCATGCAAAACTCAAACAGATGTCTTTCCTTCCGACAGCATCTTTAAGGACAGTATTACGGTGGCAGAAAGGACGTTTGATGAGGACTCGTCTACTGAGGTAGAATGCGCTGAGGTTAGAAACAGGAAAGGAAAGGTCACCCTGTTAGGGGTTTTCTATAGGCCTCCGAAAAGTTCCAGAGATGTAGAGGAAAGGATTGCAAAGATGATTCTGGATAGGGGCGAAAGCAACAGGGTAGTTGTTATGGGGGACTTTAACTTTCCAAATATTGACTGGAAACACAATAGTTCGAGTACTTTAGATGGGTCCGTTTTTGTCCACTGTGTGCAGGAGGGTTTCCTGACACAGTATGTAGATAGGCCAACAAGAGGCGAGGCCATGTTGGATTTGGTACTGGGTAATGAACCAGGACAGGTGTTAGATTTGGAGGTAGGTGAGCACTTTGGTGATAGTGACCAAAATTCGATTACGTTTACTTTAGTGATGGAAAGGGATAGGTATATACCGCAGGGCAAGAGTTATATCTGGGGGAAAGGCAATTATGATGCGATGAGGCAAAGACTTAGGATGCATCGGATGGAGAGGAAAACTGCAGGGGATGGACAATAGAAATGTGGAGCTTATTCAAGGAACAGCTACTGCGTGTCCTTGATAAGTATGTACCTGTCAGGCAGGGAGGAAGTGGTCGGGCGAGGGAACCGTGGTTTACTAAAGCAGTCGAAACACTTGTCAAGAGGAAGAAGGAGGTTTATGTAAAGATGAGACGTGAAGGTTCAGTTAGGGCGCTCGAGAGTTACAAGTTAGCTATGAAGGACCTAAAGAGAGAGCTAAGAAGAGCCAGGAGGGGACATGAGCAGTCTTTGGCAGATAGGATCAAGGATAACCCTAAAGCTTTCTATAGATATGTCAGGAATAAAAGAATGACTAGGGTAAGAGTAGGGCCAGTCAAGGACAGTAGTGGGAAGTTGTGCGCGGAGTCCGAGGAGATACGAAAGGTGCTAAATGAATATTTTTCATCAGTATTCACACAGGAAAAAGACAATGTTGTCGAGGAGAATACTGAGATTCAGGCTACTAGACTATAAGGGCTTGAGGTTCATAAGGAGGAGGTGTTAGCAATTCTGGAAAGTGTGAAAATAGATAAGTCCCCTGGGTTAGATGGGATTCATCCTAAGATTCTCTGGGAAGCGAGGGAGGAGATTGCTGAGCCTTTGGCTTTGATTTCTAAGTCATCTTTGTCTACAGGAATAGTGCCAGAAGACTGGAGGATAGCAAATGTTGTCCCCTTGTTCAAGAAGGGGAGTAGAGACAACCTTGGTAACTATAGACCAGTGAGCCTTTCTCCTGTTGTGGGCAAAGTCTTGGAAAGGTTTATAAGAGATAGAATGTATAATCGTCCGGAAAGGAATGATTTTATTAGAGATAGTCAACACGGTTTTGTGAAGGGTAGGTCATGCCTCACAAACCTGATTGAGTTCTTTGAAGGTGACCAAACAGGTGGATGAAGGTAAAGCAGTTGATGTGGTGTATATAGATTTCAGTAAAGCGTTTGATAAGGTTCCCCACAGTAGGTTACTGCAGAAAATACGGAGAGATGGGATTCAGGGTGATTTAGCAGTTTGGATCAGAAATTGGCTAGCTGGAAGAAGACAAAGGGTGGTGGTTGATGGGAAATGTTCAGACTGGAGTCCAGTTACTAGTGGTGGACCACAAGGATCTGCTTTAGGGCCACTGCTGTTTGTCATTTTTATAAATGACCTGGAGGAGGGCGTAGAAGGATGGGTGAGTAAATTTGCAGATGACACTAAAGTCGGTGGAGTTGTGGACAGTGCGGAAGGATGTTACAAGTTACAGAGGGACATAGATAAGCTGCAGCGCTGGGCTGAGAGGTGGCAAATGGAGTTTAATGCAGAAAAGTGTGAGGTGATTCATTTTGGAAGGAATAACAGGAAGACAGAGTACTGGGCTAATGGTAAGATTCTTGGCAGTGTGGATGAGCAGAGAGATCTCGGTGTCCATGTACATATATCCCTGAAAGTTGCCACCCAGGTTGAGAGGATTGTTAAGAAGACGTACGGTGTGTTAGCTTTTATTGGTAGAGGGATTGAGTTTCGGAGCCATGAGGTCATGTTGCAGTTGTACAAAACTCTGGTGCGGCCGCATTTGGAGTATTGCATGCAATTCTGGTCGCCGCATTATAGGAAGGATGTGGAAGCATCGGAAAAGGTGCAGAGGAGATTTACTAGAATGTTGCCTGGTATGGAGGGAAGACCTTATGAGGAAAGGCTGAGGGACTTGAGGCTGTTTTCGTTAGAGAAACGAAGGTTGAGAGGTGACTTAATTGAGGCATACAAGATGATCAGTGGATTAGATAGGGTGGACAGTGAGAGCCTTTTTCCTCGGATGGTGATGTCCAGCACGAGGGGACATAGCTTTAAATTGAGGGGGGATGGACATGGGACAGATGTCAGAGGTAGATTCTTTACTCAGAGCGTAGCAAGGGCGTGGAATGCCCTGCCTGCAACAGTAGTGGACTCGCCAACACTATGGGCATTCAAATGGTCATTGGATAGACATATGGACGATAAGGGAATAGTGTAGATGGGCTTCAGAGTGGTT
This sequence comes from Scyliorhinus torazame, assembly GCF_047496885.1. Lineage (NCBI taxonomy): Eukaryota > Metazoa > Chordata > Chondrichthyes > Carcharhiniformes > Scyliorhinidae > Scyliorhinus > Scyliorhinus torazame. The sequence goes on from NC_092731.1 coordinate 31,614,001, forward strand.
TCACAGGTCGGCGCAACATCGAGGGCCGAAGGCCCTGTTCTGCGCTGTAATGTCCAAATTTTATTCCCTTCGCATACATGGCCGCTTTAACTTTATTAAAACTCGCCCTCCTCTCAGCAAGTTCTGCTCCCAAGTCTTGGTAAACCCAGATCTCAGTTTCTTCCCATACGAACCGTTTCGTCTCCCTTGCCCATCTCATGATGCATTCTTTGTCCAGGAATCGATGCAGCGTCATCACCAATGCACTCGGGGGCTCATGACCCTGGGGCTTGCGCGTAAGTGCCCTGTGAGCCCGGTCCACCTCCAACAGCCTGTCGAACGCCTCTGCCCCCATCATTTTCTCGAACATCTTCACAACATACGCACCGGCATCCGTTCCTTCCTTTCCCTCTGGCAGACCGACGATCTGAATGTCCTGCCTATGGGAACGATTTTCCAGGTCTTCCACCTTTTCCAGCAGCCGCTTTTGCCGATCCTGCAAAATGCCAATTTGCAGTGCCATCCCAGTGGACTGCTCCTCTTGTTCCATCGCCTACTCCTGTAGCTTTTGGATCGACTGTCCCTGGGCCGTCACTGTCACCTCCATCCGGTCGACAGCCTCCTTAATCGAGGCTACCACCTCGGTCAGGTCCTCGCACACTCCTTACGGTGCCGGGCGAACTTCGCATCCAGGTATGTAACCAACTGGTCCATCGACCATTGGGCCGGAGTGGCCGGACCTCGCTGCTCTGCCATTGCAGCCACCAAGCTCAGATCCTCACCTCCAACCAGCTTTTGATTCCTTCTTTTGTGATTACTTTTTGAGCGTAGTTCCACAGGATAGGAGTCGCCTTCTCCTCCTCTCACTTTAATCCACTTATGTTAGAAAAAGTTTCTGCGAAAATCCAGCTTAAAAGCCGTTAAGAAAACCACCAAGAGCAGGAGCTGCTAAATGTGCGACCTTTCACATCATGGTCGCCACTGGAAGTCCGTTCTCCATTTTTGATGAGGGATGTGCTCCATGTTTGTTGTAGGCAGTGCTCCATGTTTGTTGGGGGCAGGCCTCAATGTTTGCTGGGGGCAGCGCTCCATGTTTGTTGGGGGCAGTGCTCCATGTTTGTTGGGGCAGCACTCCATGTTTGTTGGGGGCAGGCTTCAATGTTTGTTGGGGAAAGCACTCCATGTTTGTTGGGGGCAGTGCTCCATGTTTGTTGGGGCAGCACTCCATGTTTGTTGGGGGCAGGCTTCAATGTTTGTTGGGGAAAGCACTCCATGTTTGTTGGGGGCAGTGCTCCATGTTTGTTGGGGATAGCGCTCTATAAGTCCGCAAAGTTCATAAATTAAGTCTCTGAGATGGACGACGAATTCTGGTTGACCGCCTCAAGGGTGGGTCGAGAGCCGCCGGTTCAGGAGCGGGCTGGACTGCGTCAGAGTCAGAGGGATGCAGAGTGATAGGGAGCTCGGCATAGTCCGTGGCAGGGTCAGCAGGAGGGCGAGGCGACAGTGGAGGATCACATGACGAGCATGGAACGAGACGAAGGGCGCGTCGATTGCGGCGCAGAATAGAGCCATCCGGTAGACGAACCAGGAACCAGCGGGGGGCCACCTGCCGAAGGACCACAGCGGTTGCAGACCAGCCACCACCCGGAAGATGGATGCGGACATTGTCATCTGGAGCCAGAGCAGGGAGATCAACTGCACGGGAGTCATGAGCCGCCTTGTGCTGTGCACGAGACAGCTGCATCCGGCGAAGGACCGGAACGTGGTCGAGGTCTGGGACATGGATGGACGGCACCGTCGTCCTCAGGGTACGACCCATGAGTAACTGGGCTGGCGACAGGCCCCGGGGACAGTGGGGCGGAGCGATAGGCCAGCAAGGCGAGGTAGAAATCAGACCCAGCATCGGCAGCCTTGCATAGGAGCCGTTTGACTATATGTACTCCCTTCTCCGCTTTGCCGTTGGATTGGGGGTACAGGGGACTGGATGGCACATGGGCAAAATTGTACCGCCTGGCAAAGTTGGACCATTCCTGGCTGGCGAAGCAGAGGCCATTGTCCGACATAACCGTGAGCGAGATGCCGTGTCGAGCAAAGGTTTCTTTACATGCACGAATGACTGCAGACGAGGTGATGTTGTGCAACCGTATCACCTCCGGGTAATTCGAAAAGTAGTCCACGATCAGGACATAGTCTCTCCCCAGCGCATGGAACAGGTCGATGCTCACCTTGGTCCAAGGTGACGTGACCAACTCATGGGGCTGCAGGGTCTCACGTGGTTGGGCCGGCTGGAAGTGCTGACAAGTGGGGCAGTTGAGCACTGTGTTGGCTATGTCCTCACTAATGCCGGGCCAGTACACTGCCTCTCGGGCCCACCGGTGGCACTTTTCCACGCCAAGATGGCCCTCGTGTAGCTGTTCCAAGACGAGCTGGCGCATGCTATGCGGGATGACAATGCGGTCCAGTTTTAGAAGAACCCCGTCTACTACCGCCAGATCATCTCTGACATTATAGAACTGCGGGCATTGGCCCTTGAGCCACCCGTCCGTTAGGTGGCGCATGACACGCTGTAGCAAAGGGTCAGCCGCCGTCTCGCGGCGAATTTGGACGAGGCGTTCATCCGTGGCAGGTAGATTGGAGGCTGCAAATGCCACATGGGCGTCAACCTGGCAGACAAATCCCGCTGGGTCACACGGAGTGTTGACTGCCCTGGAGAGAGCGTCAGCAATGATGAGGTCTTTGCCTGGGGTGTATACCAGCTGGAAGTAGTATCGCCGGAGCTTGAGAAGAATACGCTGGAGGCGAGGCGTCATGTCGTTCAAGTCTTTCTGTATTATATTGACCAGCGGGCGATGGTCGGTCTCGACGGTGAATTGAGGTAGTCCGTAGACATAATCGTGAAACTTAACCACACCGGTCAGAAGGCCCAGGCACTCCTTTCCTATCTGCACGTAGCGCTGCTCCGTGGGGGTCAATGCACATGATGCATATGCAACGGGGGCCCATGATGACGCCTCATCACGTTGAAGGAGCACTGCCCCAATGCCGGATTGGCTGGCATCGGTCGAAATTTTGGTCTCCTTTGCTGGATCAGAGAAAGCTAAGGCCGGGGCCGTGGTCAGTTTTGTTTTGAGTTCTCTCCATTCGCGCTCGTGGGCAGGGAGCCATTGGAAGTCTGTCATCTTCCTGACCAGGTTCCTGAGAGCCGTGGTATGAGAGGCGAGGTTCGGGATAAATTTCCCTAAAAAATTGACCATGCCCAGAAATCGGAGGACCGCCTTCTTGTCCTCTGTTGTTTTCATAGCTGTGATGGCAGCTACCTTGTCCGCATCCGGCTGCACACCCAATTGGGAGATGTGGTCCCCAAGGAACTTGAGTTCCGTCTGACCAAAAGAGCATTTGGCCCTGTTGAGGCGGAGGCCATGCTCATGTATACGTCTGAATACACGCTGGAGGCGACTAAAATGCTTCTGCGGGGTGGTGGACCAAATGATTATGTCATCGACATAGACGCGAACACCTTCAATGCCTTCCATCATTTGTTCCATAATCCTATGGAGCACTTCTGATGCCGAGATGATCCCAAACGGCATCCTGTTGTAACAATATCTGTCAAAGGGGGTATTAAATGTACACAGTTTCCTGCTGGATTTGTCGAGCTGGATTTGCCAGAATCCTTTTGAGGCGTTGAGTTTGGTGAAGAGCTTGGCGCGAGCCATCTCGCATGTGAGCTCTTCGCACTTGGGAATTGGATGATGCTCCCTCATGATATTGCGATTTAGATCCTTGGGATCAATGCAAATTCTCAATTCGCCGGAAGGCTTTTTTACACATACCATGGAACTGACCCGGTCGGTCGGTTCCGTGACTTTGGAAATCACTCCTTGGTTCTGGAGGTCCTGCAGCTGCTGCTTGAGGTGGTCCTTAAGGGGTGCTGGGACCCTGCGGGGCGCGTGCACCACAGGCGTGGCTTTCGCTTTTAATAAAATCTTGTAGGTGTACGGGAGCGTGCCCTTGCCCTCGAAGACGTTGTGGTGATTGTTGATAATGGCGTCGAGCTGCACCCTGAAGTCGGTGTCCTGAAAGGCAGATGCGTCAGCAGGCGAGAGAGTGAACTCTCTGAACTAGGCTCAACAGCTTGCATGCCTGCGCGCAAAGCAGGGAGGCTTTCGAGGAGCCCACGATTTCAAAGGGAAGGATGGCTTTGCGTGACCTGTGCGTCACTTCAAGTTGGCTCGAGCCGCTGGCAGCAATGGCATTGCCATTATAATCTAATAGCTGGCAGGCTGATGGCAGGATGGCTGGTTTGACACGAAGGCTTTGGAGGTCAGACCGCGCAATGGGATTGGCGGAGGCACTAGTGTCCAGGCGGAATCGTATTCGGGACCGGTTGACCATCAGGGTGGCACACCATTCATCGTCTGGATCGATGCTGTATACCGATAGAGGCTGGATTCTTTGCTTCGGGGAAACCCTGTTTTTTGTAACGATAACGCCTTGACAAGGCGCCTTCGGGTCCTCGGTGTCAATATCGGGTAGTAGGTCCGCATCGGACGCGGTGACCGTGGGTTGAATGGCCCGGACATTCCTGCGAGGCTGGCTGGAGCGATATAAGTTGGCAGGCTGAGCTGATCTGCATAATGCAGCATAGTGGCCAATTTGCCACATCTCAGGCATCATCGGGATTTGGCAGGGCATTGTCGCTTTAAGTGGGCGGAGCCGCAGTTGCCGCACGTTGTAGCGTCAGTACGTTCGCTGCGCCACCGCGCATGCGCAATGCGGTCATACGTGATGCGCGCCTGCGCAGTACGTTCGTCGACGTCGCCGTCCCCTCGTTCGGTGCGCACAAGCGGGGAGTCCACGAAAAGTGCGCGAAATGGCCTCCCTCATCCAGGCTGAGGCCCTGGAGTTGCTCGATTGCTAGGACCCGTTCTGCCTCGTGGCGACCTTGCCGTGCCGTTTCAGCCGCTTGGATGTGGGAATACCGACTAGTGGCGTGTTCGTGTCGCACGCAGGTCTCGATGGCAATCGCTAGGGTGAGCTGCTTTACCTTGAGGAGCTGCTGGCGTAGGGGGTCCGATCTGGTCGCGTATCATGGAGTCGGAGGTGGGCCCGTAATTACAGGACTGCGCAAGGATGCGGAGGTGGGTGAGAAAGGACTGGAAAGGTTCATGCTTACTCTGCACACGCTGTTGGAATACATAACGCTCTAAACTTTCATTCACCTCTATGCTGCAGTGACTGTCAAACTTGAGGAGGACCGTCTTGAATTTTGCTTTATCTTCATCATCCGCAAAGGTGAGAGAATTGAAAATGTGGATGACATGTTCCCCGGCCGTGGATAGGAAGAGAGCGATCTTCCTGGCGTCTGAGGCAGCTTCCCGGTCTGTGGCTTCAAGGTAGAGCTGGAAGCGTTGTTTGAATACCTTCCAGTTTGCCCCTCGGTTACCGGTGATGCGGAGCGGTGGCGGCGGGCAGACGCTGTCCATTTTGCAGGATGGCTGTGTGCTGGTGGAAGGCAGATCACTTGCAGGTAGGTCTAAGAAGTTCTAATATCCCTCAACTCCTGGTATCATGATGTGTTGGGTGCTCTGGATCCGTGGAACACATACAGGCCACCAACACTTAAAATAGTGCAACACTATTTTATTAAGTTAGAAACTGTTGAACATACTTTCACTGTGGGTTAACACGATGTTAGATTATACTAAAGACCTATGCCTGTCCTAACCAGTCTATGCACTCAGCACATGGTGAAGATCTGTGCTGTAAGCTGTAAGCTCTGTCCTTCTAGGAGGCTGCATCCCGAATGAGCGGGAACTCTGATGCCCCCTGTCTGTATAGTGAGTGAGCTCTAACTGGTGATTGGCTGCGGTGTTGTGTGTGTTGATTGGTCTTGCTGTGTGTCCATCAGTGTGTGTGTCTGCACCATGATATACTGGTGTATATTATGACAGGCAGTGCTCCGTGTTCATTGTGGGCAGTGCTCCATGTTTGTTGTTGGCTGGCTTCCATATTTGTTAGGGACTGGGCTCCGTGTTCTTTCACAAAATATTGGTGCCCACCTTTCCAAACCAATTGGAAAGTGAACAGACTCTTTGTCATCTGATTGGGTGTTTTTTCAGAAACAGCTTTTCCCTCCCACCCCCAGTTTCTCTCCAATGATCAAATGCGTTGAAATAAAATCGGAGAAGACCATGTTGTTAAAGTGCTGCAATGACCTTATCCCCTCAGTTATGTGAAATGAGTTCCCGGAGGATTCATCTTTACTTCCTGAAATCTCCAGGACAATTCTTCAGAGTTGGGAACCCAATCTGAGGCTTGTTTGGAATCATTCAGCCCCTGACTGAGTTTCAGTCTCTCCGTGAAAAACTTACATCTGAAATGATATCTCTTGTTTGTCACCCACTCAGGTGCTGTCAAGGGCACAAAGACTGTTATAGAGAAGCTGGAATTATGGGATGTCCCATCTTTCATAAATTGCACCGTTCAACTTGTGAAAATGGAATTCTCAAGTGCGGTAAGTAAACACCAAACAAAATCGATGTTGACCTCGGGGAGTTGCTCTGATTCCCTGTCCTCTCACTTCCCTCAATAGTTCAACATCAGTAAAGTACAACAACAACTTATATTTATGTTGTGCCTTCAGAGGAATGAAACATCCAAAGTGACTGACCAAGCTGCTGATTGGCATTTGCGGGGGAAATTTGCATACATCCGTGTGCTCCACCTAACTTGAAGGTGGTTTGTGGAGGAGCTGTTGTCAAGTGACACTTAAACCCGAAACACTGCTTCAGTGTTTCCCTCCCTACCCCCTCCTCTAACCAAAAAAAAAAACAACCGCTGTAAGGCTCGAGGACAGGTAGAAGTCGAAAGAAGTTGAACCGTGACGTCACAGCCTGCAGGTAAGGGACTGGCTGGTGACTGGTAAGTAGTTTTTCTTTTATTTTCCCTCACGTGCTATCGTGCGGGGCGCAGAGGTTGCTGAGTGAGTGCTTGCTGAGAAGGGGAGTGAATAACAGGTAAGCTCTTTCTTTTTCTTTTTCTTTCTAGAGGGGGTGGCAGGGAAGGTAGTGCAATGTTCCTCCTGCAGAATGTTTGAGGTGAGGGACGCCGTCAGTGTCCCTGCTGATTTCATCTGTGGGAAGTGCGCCCATCTCCAGCTCCTCAGAAACCGTGTTAGGGAGCTGGAGCTGGATGAACTTCGGATCATTCGGGAGGCAGAGGTGGTCATAGATAGAAGCTTCAGGGATGTAGTTATTCTGAAGAATAAAGATAGAAGGGTGACGGTGAGAGGGTCTGGGAGGAAGCAGTCAATACAGGGATCCCCTGTAGTCGTTCCCCTTAGTAACAAGTATACCGCTTTGGATACTGTTGGGGGGGGTCTTACCAGGGGTAAGCCATGGGGTACAGGTCTCTGGCACAGAGTCTGTCCCTGTTGCTCAGAAGGGAAGGGGGGAGAGGAGGAGAGTATTAGTCATTGGAGACTCCATAGTTAGGGAGATAGATAGGAGATTCTGTGGGAACGAGAGAGACTCGCGCGCGGTTGGTGTGTTGCCTCCCAGGTGCCAGGGTCCGTGATGTCTCGGATCTTGTTTTCGGGATCTTTAAGGGGGAGGGGGAGCAACCCCAAGTCATGGTCCACATAGGTACCAACGACAAAGGTAGGAAATGGGATAGGGATGTAAGGCAGGAATTCGGGAGCTAGGGTGGAAACTTACATCTAGGACAACAGAGTTATTATCTCTCGGTTGTTACCCGTGCCACGTGCTAGCGAGACGAGGAATAGGGAGAGAGAGTAGTTGAACACGTGGCTACAGGGATGGTGCAGGGGGAGGGTTTCAGATTTCTGGATAATTGGGGCTCATTCTGGGGTCGGTAGGACCTCTACAAACTGGATGGTCTACAGCTGGACCAGAGGGGTACCAATATCCTGGGGGGTAAATTTGCTGATGCTCTTCGGGAGGGTTTCAACTAGTTCAGCAGGCGCTTGGGAACCTGAATTGTAGCTCCAGTATACAGGAGGTTGAGAGCAGTGAGGTCATGGGTAAGGTTTCAAAATTGCAGGAGTGTACCGGCAGGCAGGAAGGTGGTTTAAAGTGTGTCTTCTTCAACGCCAGGAGCATCCGGAATAAGGTGGGTGAACTTGCGGCATGGGTTGGTACCTGGGACTTCGATGTTGTGGCCATTTCGGAGATATGGATAGAACAGGGACAGGAATGGTTGTTGCATGTGCCGGGGTTTAGATATTTCAGTAAGCTCAGGGAAGGTGGTAAAAGAGGGGGAGGGGTGGCATTGTTAGTCAAGGACAGTATTACGGTGGCAGAAAGGACGTTTGATGAGGACTCGTCTACTGAAGTAGTATGGGCTGAGGTTAGAAACAGGAAAGGAGAGGTCACCCTGTTAGGGGTTTTCTACAGGCCTCTGAAAAGTTCCAGAGATGTAGAGGAAAGGATTGCAAAGATGATTCTGGATAGGAGCGAAAGCAACAGGGTAGTTGTTATGGGGGACATTAACTTTCCAAATATTGACTGAAAACGCGATAGTTCAAGTACTTTAGATGGGTCTGTTTTTGTCCAATGTGTGAAGGAGGGTTCCTGACACATGTAGATAGGCCAACGAGAGGTGAGGCCATGTTGGATTTGGTACTGGGTAATGAACCAGTACAGGTGTTAGATTTGGAGGTAGGTGAGCTTTGATGATGGTGACCACAATTCAATTAAGTTTACTTTAGTGATGGAAAGGGATAGGTATATACCGCAGGGTAAGAGTTATATCTGGGGGAAAGGCAATTATGATGCGATGAGGCGAGACTTAGGATGCATCGGATGGAGAGGAAAACTGCAGGGGATGGGCACAATGGAAATGTGGAGCTTGTTCAAGGAACAGCTACTGCGTGTCCTTGATAAGTATGTACCTGTCAGGCAGGGAGGAAGTGGTCAAGCAAGGGAACCATGGTTTACTAAAGCAGTCGAAACTCTTGTCAAGAGGAAGAAGGAGGCTTATGTAAAGAGGAGACATGAAGGTTCAGTTAGGGCGCTCGAGAGTTACAAGTTAGCCAGGAAAGACCTAAAGAGAGAGCTAAGAAGAGCCAGGAGGGGACAAGTCTTTGGCAGGTAGGATGAAGGATAACGCTAAAACTTTCTGTAGATATGTCAGGAATAAAAGAATGACTAGGGTGTAGCGCACAAAGACTCCGAGAGACGAATAGAGTGAAGTCGATGAGGCTTTATTAAGCGTGACTGTTTCCCCCGCAGTTCAGTAGTAGACTGCCTGCGGGGGAGGACTCCAGGTACTTATACTCCGCCTTCAGGGCGGAGCTAGAGGTCAACGTCCAACCAGGACCCGGGATCTGTCAGCCAATGACATCATGGCTTCACAGTCCCACATGACCCCTAATGCATACTACCACATTCACCCCTTGTTAAAAATGAATCCGGCGGGGTGATGCTTCGCATGGTGGTAAGGGTTTACAAGGCTGGTCCTGGGAGGAAAGCTTTCACATGTTATAACAGTATGTACAAGGTTTTTATTTTTTTGTTTCAAACTATTTACAGTAATCGTCAGGAATAGACAAAATGTTCTCGTTAAAAGTCCACATTGTACTGTTAGATCGACGCCACGAGTCGGTCGGGCGGTCTGGTCGTCCGTGTCGATCGCCTCGGCCCCGATGGCGGTGGTCGTGCTTGTTCCGGTGTTGTCTTCTCCGGGAGCCTTACGGTTTCAGCTTGGGCTTCATTCCTGGTCGGGTCTGGGAGGAGGACTGATCCTCCTGGGAAGGGGGCGGTCGCGGGGTGCGGCGGTGGCAGGAAGGGGGGGGGTTGGGTGATTGGTGTCGGGGGGGTGTGTGTGTTGCCGGCGGGCGCCAGATCTCGCAGAGAGACCGTGTCCTGTCGGCCGTCGGGGTACTCCACGTAAGCGTACTGCGGGTTCGCGTGAAGGAGGTGAACCCTTTCGACCAACGGGTCCGACTTGTGCGCCCGCACGTGCTTTCGGAGCAAGATGGGTCCTGGGGCCGCCAGCCAAGTCGGCAGCGACGTTCCAGAGGAGGACTTCCTGGGGAAGACAAGGAGGCGCTCATGGGGCGTTTGATTAGTGCTCGTACACAGTAGTGACCGGATGGAGTGGAGGGCGTCCGGAAGGACCTCCTGCCACCGTGAAACTGGGAGGTCCCTGGACCGTAGGGCCAGTAGGACGGTCTTCCAGACCGTGCCGTTCTCCCTCTCTACTTGCCCGTTCCCCCGGGGGTTGTAGCTGGTCGTCCTGCTCGAGGCTATCCCGTTGCTGAGCAGGAACTGGCGCAGCTCGTCACTCATGAAGGAGGACCCCCTGTCGCTGTGGACGTATGCAGGGCAACCGAACAGTGTGAATATGGTGTTCAGGGCTTTAATGACTGTGGCCGCGGTCATGTCAGAACAGGGGATGGCGAATGGGAAGCGGGAGTACTCGTCCACCACATTAAGGAAGTATATGTTGCGGTCGGTGGAGGGGAGGGGTCCTTTGAAATCCAGACTAAGGCGTTCAAAGGGGCGGGAAGCCTTAATCAGGTGCGCACCATCCGGCCTGAAAAAATGCGGTTTGCACTCTGCGCAGATGTGGCAGTTCCTTGTGACTGTACGGACCTCCTCTAAGGAGTATGGGAGGTTGCGGGACTTGATAAAGTGGTAAAATCGAGTGACCCCCGGGTGGCAGAGGTCCTCGTGGAGGGTTTGGAGGCGGTTAATTTGTGCGTTGGCACATGTGCCGCGGGATAGGGCATCGGACGGCTCGTTCAGCTTTCCGGGACGATACAAGATCTCGTAGTTGAAGGTGGAGAGCTCGATCCTCCACCTTAAGATCTTGTCGTTTTTGATTTTGCCCCGCTGTGCATTATCGAACTTGAAGGCTACCGACTGTTGGTCGGTGAGGAGAGTGAATCTCCTGCCGGCCAGGTAATGCCTCCAATGTCGCACAGCTTCCACTATGGCTTGGGCTTCCTTTTCCACTGAGGAGTGGTGGATTTCTGAAGCGTGGAGGGTTCGGGAGAAAAAGGCCACGGGTCTGCCCGCTTGGTTAAGGGTGGCCGCTAGAGCTACGTCGGAGGCGTCGCTCTCGACCTGGAAGGGGAGGGACTCGTCGATGGCGCGCATCGTGGCCTTTGCAATATCCGCTTTGATGTGGCTGAAGGCCTGGCAAGCCTCTGTCGACAGGGGGAAGGTCGTGGTCTGTATTAGGGGGCGGGCCTTGTCTGCGTACTGGGGGACCCACTGGGCGTAGTATGAAAAAAACCCCAGGCAGCGTTTCAGGGCTTTTGAGCAGTGCGGGAGGGGAAATTCCATGAGGGCGCGCATACGTTTGGTGTCGGGGCCTATTATCCCATTGCGCACTACGTAGCCCAGGATGGCTAGCCGGTTGGTGCTAAAAACGCACTTGTCCTCGTTGTTCGTGAGGTTCAAGGCTTTAGCGGTCTGGAGGAATTTTTGGAGGTTGGCGTCGTGGTCCTGCTGATCGTGGCCGCAGATGGTTACATTGTCGAGATACGGGAACGTGGCCCGCAACCCGTGTTGATCAACCATTCGGTCCATCTCTCGTTGGAAGACCGAGACCCCGTTTGTGACGCCAAATGGGACCCTTAGGAAATGGTATAATCGCCCGTCTGCCTCGAAGGCTGTGTACTTGCGGTCACTTGGGCGGATGGGGAGCTGATGGTAGACGGACTTGAGGTCCACGGTGGAGAAGACTTTATATTGGGCAATCCGATTGACCATGTCGGATATGCGGGGGAGAGGGTACGCGTCTAGTTGTGTGTACCTGTTGATGGTCTGGCTATAGTCTATGACCATACTTTGCTTCTCCCCTGTCTTTACTACTACCACCTGTGCTCTCCAGGGACTATTGCTGGCCTGGATTATGCCTTCCTTTAGTAGCCGCTGGACTTCGGACCGAATGAAGGTCCGGTCCTGTGCGCTGTACCGTCTGCTCCTAGTGGCGACGGGTTTGCAATCCGGGGTGAGGTTTGCAAACAAGGATGGGGGTTGCACCTTGAGGGTTGCGAGGCCGCAGATAGTGAGTGGGGGTATTGGGCCGCCGAATTTGAAGGTAAGGCTCTGTAGATTGCACTGGAAGTCTAATCCCAGTAATGTGGGGGCGCAGAGTTGGGGAAGGACGTAGAGCCTGTAGTTTTTGAACTCCCTCCCCTGCACCGTTAGGGTAACTATGCAGAAGCCTTTGATCTGTACGGAGTGGGATCCTGCAGCTAGGGAAATCTTTTGTGCGCTGGGATGGGTGGTCAAAGAACAGCGTCTTACCGTGTCGGGGTGGATAAAGCTCTCCGTGCTCCCGGAGTCGACTAGGCATGGTGTCTCGTGCCCGTTTATCAGCACCGTTGTCGTCGTCGTCTGGAGTGTCCGGGGCCGAGCTTGGTCCAGCGTTATTGAAGCGAGACGTGGTTGTAGTAGTTGAGCGTCTACTTCGAACCCCGTGGAGCCGTCGACACTGGGGTCCGTTGTTGCCGTCCAAGATGGCGTCGGGGGTGAACAAAATGGCTGCCCCCATGCATCGCACATGGCTGGGGGGTCACAAGATGGTGGCGGGGGTGGACAAAATTGCCGCCCCCATGCGTCGTACAGGTCTGGGGTGGTCCAAGATGGCGGCGCCCTTCCTCCCCTCGTGGTGGCCGGGACCCAAAATGGCTGCGCCTGCGGGTCGCACATGGCGCGCTGGGGGGGTTGGGGAGCGTTAGGAACGCGCGGGGCTCCCTCATCTCTGGGGATAGCGGTGGTCGGGACCCAAATTGGTAGCGCCGGCGGGTCATACGTGGGGCACGGGCGGGGGGGGGGTTTGGGGGGCGTTAGAGCCGCGCAGAACTCCCTCTTCTCCGGGGAGAGCGGTGGTCGGGACCCAAAGTGGTAGCGCCGGCGGGTCATACATGGGGCGCGGGGGGGGGGGGTTGGGGAGCGTAAGCGGCGTGCAGGGCTCCCTGTTCTCCCGGGACCACGGTGGTCGGGACCCAGAGTGGCTGCGCCTGCGGGTCGTACATGGGGCGCAGGGGGGGTTGGGGAGCGTAAGCGGCGTGCAGGGCTCCCTGTTCTCCCGGGACCGCGGCGACCTCGCGGGCCCGGCACACAACCGCGAAATGACGCTTTTTCCCGCAGCTCTTGCAGATCGCTGCGCGGGCCGGGCAGCGCTGCCGGGGGTGTTTCGCCTGGCCGCAGAAATAGCAGCGGGCGACCCGGTGCGACTTGGCGTTTGGACCGCGCAAGCCTGTGGGGTGTCCGGGGGGGGGGGTGGGTTTGTCGCAACGGGTACGTACGGAGCCCAATGGGCTGCCGCGCGGTTGGGGCCGTAGGCGCGGGTATTTCGCGCGGCCACGTCTAGGGAGGCTGCTAGGGCCCGTGCCTCTGAAAGTCCTAGCGACTCTTTTTGTAGACGTCTTTGGCGGATTTGGGAGGAGTTCATACCTGCCACAAAAGCATCGCGCATTAACATGTCCGTGTGTTCATTTGCGTTCACCGACGGGCAGCTGTAGGCTCGTCCCAAAATTAGTAGTGTGGCGTAGAATTCATCTATCGATTCTCCGGGACTTTGCCGTCTCGTTGCGAGTTGATAGCGAGCGTAGATCTGGTTTACTGGGCGGACATAGAGACTTTTTAGTGCTGCGAACGCTGTCTGGAAATCCTCTGCGTCTTCGATAAAAGAGAAAATCTCCGTGCTTAACCTCGAGTGCAGGACCTGTAGTTTTTGGTCTTCTGTGACCCGGCCGGTGGCCGTTCTGAGGTAGGCCTCAAAACAAGTCTGCCAGTGCTTGAAAGCTGCAGCCGCGTTCACTGCGTGGGGGCTGATCCTCAGGCATTCCGGCATGATCCTGAGCTCCATAGTCCTTTTTAGTCACGCTTAATAAATTGTAGCGCACAAAGACTCCGAGAGACGAATAGAGTGAAGTCGATGAGGCTTTATTAAGTGTGACTGTTTCCCCCGCAGTTCAGTAGTAGACTGCCTGCGGGGGAGGACTCCAGGTACTTATACTCCGCCTTCAGGGCGGAGCTAGAGGTCAACGTCCAACCAGGACCCGGGATCTGTCAGCCAATGACATCATGGCTTCACAGTCCCACATGACCCCTAATGCATACTACCACATAGGGTAAGAGTAGGGCCAGTCAAGGACAGTAGTGGGAAGATGTGCTTGGAGTCCGAGGAGATAGGAGAGGTGCTAAATGAATATTTTTCGTCAGTATTCTCACAGGAAAAAGACAATGTTGTCGAGGAGAATACTGAGATTCAGGCTACTAGACTAGAAGGGCTTGAGGTTCATAAGGAGGAGGTGTTAGCAATTCTGGGCCAGATGGGATTTATCCTAGGATTCTCTGGGAAGCTGGGGAGGAGATTGCTGAGCCTTTGGCTTTGATCTTTCAGTCATCTTTGTCTACAGGAATAGTGCCAGAAGACTGGAGGATAGCAAATGTTGTCCCCTTGTTCAAGAAGGGGAGTAGAGTCAACCTCGGTAACTATAGACCAGTGAGCCTTACTTCTGTTGTGGGCAAAATCTTGGAAAGGTTTATAAGAGATAGGATGTATAATCAGCTGGAAAGGAATAATTTGATTAGAGATAGTCAACACGGTTTTGTGAAGGGTAGGTCGTGCCTCACAAACCTGATTGAGTTCTTTGAGAAGGTGACCAAACAGGTGGATGAGGGTAAAGCAGTTGATGTGGTGTATATGGATTTCAGTAAAGCGTTTGATAAGGTTCCCCACAGTAGGTTACTGCAGAAAATACAGAGGCATGGGATTCAGGGTGATTTAGCAGTTTGGATCAGAAATTGGCTAGCTGGAAGAAGACAAAAGGTGGTGGTTGATGGGAAATGTTCAGACTGTAGTCCAGTTACTAGTGGTGGACCACAAGGATCTGTTTTTGGGCCACTGCTGTTTGTCATTTTTATAAATGACCTGGAGGAGGGCGTGGAAGGATGGGTGAGTAAATTTGTCGATGACACTAAAGTCGGTGGAGTTGTGGACAGTGCGGAAGGATGTTACAAGTTACAGAGGGACATAGATAAGCTGCAGCACTGGGCTGAGAGGTGGCAAATGGAGTTTAATGCAGAAAAGTGTGAGGTGATTCATTTTGGAAGGAATAACAGGAAGACAGAGTACTGGGCTAATGGTAAGATTCTTGGCAGTGTGGATGAGCAGAGAGATCTCGGTGTCCATGTACATATATCCCTGAAAGTTGCCACCCAGGTTGAGAGGATTGTTAAGAAGACGTATGGTGTGTTAGCTTTTATTGGTAGAGGGATTGAGTTTCGGAGCCATGAGGTCATGTTGCAGCTGTACAAAACTCTGGTGCGACCGCATTTGGAGTATTGCGTGCAATTCTGGTCGCCGCATTATAGGAAGGATGTGGAAGCATTGGAAAGGGTGCAGAGGAGATTTACCAGAATGTTGCCTGGTATGGAGGGAAGATCTTATGAGGGAAGGCTGAGGGACTTGAGGCTGTTTTCGTTAGGGAGAAGAAGGTTGAAAGGTGACTTAATTGAGGCATACAAGATGATCAGAGGATTAGATAGGGTGGACAGTGAGAGCCTTTTTCCTCGGATGGTGATGACTAGCACGAGGGGACATAGCTTTAAATTGAGGGGAGATAGATATAGGACAGATGTCAGAGGTAGGTTCATTACTCAGAGCGTAGCAAGGGCGTGGAATGCCCTGCCTGCAACAGTAGTGGACTCGCCAACACCAGGGGCATTCAAATGGTCATTGGATAAACATATAGACGATAAGGGAATAGTGTAGATGGGCTTTAGAGTGGTTTCACAGGTCGGCGCAACATCGAGGGCCGAAGGGCCTGTACTGCGCTGTAATGTTCTATGTTCTAAAAGCTTTTGTTAAAGATGTTTTAAGGAACGTCTCAATCGAGACGGAAAGGTAGAGGGAGGGAATTTCGGAGCTTGGGGTCCAGACACCTGAAGACACGGCCACCAATGGTGAACCGATTAAAATTGGGACTGCTCAAGAGACCAGGCCCGGAACTTTCCGTTTGGGAGACTGAGGGCCGGAGTCTCCGTCGCATCGGGAAATCTGCTACCAGCGGCGGGCAGCGGAGAATCCACCGCGGGCAGGAAACGGGATTGCCGACGGGCACCATCGGGAGAATGTGAATGGGTCATTAAGATTTATTTGCATCCTATTATAGGGCTGTGCCCCATATTCTCCGAATCGTCAGGATTCTCCGGTCCTCCGGGCCGGGAATCACGGGGGCAGGAATTAGTGCAGGTCTTGACCAGCGTGGCCCTGATGTGGTGGGCCTCACGGTGGGCCAAGGGGGTCACTCTTTACGGGAGTTGCCCCCAAAGTCCAATGGAGGGCCACCCTCCCTACCTCCCACAATGCAAAACCTGCCCACCCCATCCCCACCAGACACCCCCTCACCAGAGGCCCTCTATTTAAAGAGACCCCCACCAGAGACCCCCTCACCAGGGGCCCTCTAATTAAAGAGACCCCCGCTACCTGTGTACTTTAAACGCTCATAAGGCCTCTGGTCATCTGGGAGCCCACTCAGGCCGCCCCACTGGACACCTTCATACCTCAGTTGTATCATCAAGGGGATACAGACATGACTTCCGGTTGCGGCCATGCCTGAATAGGTCGCACGTTCGGCAGCTCCCGCCGGGAACGGACTTTAGAGCTCTCTAGAGGGGCCCCAACGGCACGTGTTCAATGGCTTCCAGTGTGGGAAGGTGACAGCAAGGTCCCCCCGACAGTACATGGATTGGACCAGGAGTGGAGCGGTGAAAAAAGGGATCTTGGAGCAGTGAAAAGTGAGAGGGAGAAAAAGCAAGATGGCGGCGGGTGGAGACCAAGCAGCATGGGCGCAGTGGTCGCAGGAGCAGCAGGAGTTTCTTCAACGCTGCTTTGAGGAGCTGAAGACAGAAATGCTGGCGCCAATGAAGGCGGCGATTGAGAAGCTAGTGGAGACCCAGAGGGCCCAGGGGGCGGCGATCCGGGAGGTACGGCAGAAAGCCTCGGAGAACGAGGATGAGATCTTGGGCCTGGCGGGGAAGGTGGAGGCACACGAGGCGCTGCACAACAGGTGGGCGGAAAGATTTGAGGACCTGGAGAATAGGTCGAGGAGGAAGAATCTTCGGATTCTGGGTCTCCCTGAAGGAGTGGAGGGGCCCGATGCCGGGGCATATGTGAGCACGATGCTCAATTCACTGATGGGCGCGGGAGCCTTCCCGAGCCCCCTGGAGCTGGATGGGGCACATCGGGTCCTGGCAAGGAGACCCAAGGCCAACGAGCCGCCAAGGGCTGTAGTGGTGAGGTTTCACCGCTTTATGGACAGAGAGTGTGTCTTGAGATGGGCCAAGAAAGAGCGGAGCAGCAGGTGGGAGAACACGGAGATCCGAATCTATGAGGACTGGAGTGCAGAGGTGGCCAAGAAGAGAGCTGGCTTTAATCGGGCTAAGGCGGTGCTCCATCGGAAGGGGGTGAAGTTCGGTTTGCTGCAGCCAGCGCGATTGTGGGTCACATTCCATGATCGGCACCACTATTTCGAAACGCCTGAGGAGGCTTGGAGCTTTATACAGACTGAAAAGTTGGACACAAATTGAGGGTCTGTGGTTGTGGGGGGGATGTCTGCTATATATATGGGGCGAGATTCTCCGACCCCCCCCCGGCAGGTGAGGGAATTCCCGCTGCTCCCGGCACAGAGGATTCAGGACAGGGTGATTTCGGGTGTATGGGTCGGAGAAGGCAAGGTTTCGGCGATCTATCAAGAGATGAAAGAAGAGGAGGAGATTTCGGCAGAGGAGCTAAAGGGCAAGTGGGAGGAGGTGCTTGGGGAGGAGATTGATGAGGGTCTGTGGGCTGATGCCCTGAATAGGGTTAACTCCTCTTCCTCTTGCGCCAGGCTCAGACTAATACAATTTAAGGTTACTCACAGAGCGCACATGACAGGGGCGAGGTTGAGTAGGTTCTTTGGGGTGGAGGACAGATGTGGGAGGTGTTTGGGAAGCCCAGCGAATCACGTCCACATGTTCTGGTCGTGCCCGGCACTGGATGGGTTCTGGAGGGGTTTCGCAAGGACTATGTCCAAGGTGGTGAAAGTCCAGGTCAAACCGAGTTGGGCATTGGCACTATTTGGGGTAACGGACGAGCCGGAAGTGCAGGAGGCGAAAGAGGCCGGTATCCTGGCCTTTGCATCCCTGGTAGCCCGGCGGAGGATCTTGCTATTATGGAAGGATGCGAAGCCCCCCAGTGTAGAAGCTTGGATAAATGACATGGCTGGGTTCATTAAGCTGGAGAGGATAAAGTTTGCCTTGAGAGGGTCTGTACAGGGGTTCTTCAGGCGGTGGCAACCGTTCCTAGACTATCTCGCGGAGCGTTAGGAGGAGGTCAGCAGCAGCAGCAACCCGGGGGGGGGGGGGAGGGTGGGAAGTCTCTTTCGGGGGGGGGGTATTTGGGCGGGGGGGGGTTTCACCAAGGGTACTTTTGAATGTTATATGGGAGGGTTAATATATGCGGGAGAAATCCAATGTATAAGTAGTTTATTATTTTTGATTGTGGGGTTTGTGTTCTTTCTTCTTTTCCTTATGGGGGGGGGGTTTGTTTGTTAAAAATGTTGTTGGAAAAATTTGAATTAAAATATTTATTTTTTTAAAAAGGGGATACAGACATCAGGGGCGTCATTCTCCGACCCCCCGCCGGGTCGGAGGATGGCCGTTGGCCGCCGTGAATCCCGCCCCCGCCCCCGCCGAAGTCTCCGGTACCGGAGATTGGGCGGGCGCGGGAATCGGGCCGCGCCGGTTGGCGGGACCCCCCGCTCAATTCTCCGGCCCGGATGGGCCGAAGTCCCGCCCAGAAATTGCCTGTCCCGCCGGCGTAAATCAAAGCTGGTATTTACCGGCGGGACCAGGCGGCGTGGGCGGGCTCCGGGGTCCTGGGGGGGGCGTGGGGCGATCTGACCACGGTGGCCTGCCCCGTGATCGGGGCCCACTGATCCGCGGGCGGGCCTGTGCCGTGGGGGCACTCTTTCCCTTCCGCCTCCGCCACGGTCTCCACCATGGCGCAGGCGGAAGAGACTCTCCCCACTGCGCATGCGCGGGAAACTGTCGGCGGCCGCTGACGCTCCCGCGCATGCGCCGCCCCGACATGTCATTTCCGCGCCAGCTGGCGGGGCAACAAAGGCTGTTTCCGCCAGCTGGCGGGGCGGAAATCCCTCCGGCGCCGACCTAGCCCCTCAATGTTGGGGCTCGGCCCCCAAAGATGCGGAGCATTCCGCACCTTTGGGGCGGCGCGATGCCCATCTGATTGGCGCCGTTTTGGGAGCCAGTCGGCGGACATCGCGCCGTTTGGGGAGAATTTCACCCCAGAGCAGAATTAGGCCACTCGGCCCATCGAGTCTGCTCCGCCATTCAAACATGGCTGAGATGTTTCTCATCCCCATTCTCCTGCCTTCTCCCCATTGCCCCTTATTAATCCCCTTGTTAATCAAGGTGGGCGTGGCCAAAATAAAACAGATGCCCAGCAGGTGTTGGCATTCTTCTGAAGCGCTGCCCCACTGCAGAGGGCAGGTGATCAGCCAAGCTCACCCCAACCAGAGGACACCTGCACCGTGGCCTTTGGAGGCCTCCCTGGTTCTCTGCCCCTCTCAGGGCAGAAGCCTCACAGCGTGGGTCCCGAAGGTGGGCTGGTGTGGGTCGTGAAGGTCGCTCGGTGTGGGTCCCGAAGGTGGGCTGGTGTGGGTCGCGAAGGTCGCTCGGTGTGGGTCGTGAAGGTCGCTCGGTGTGGGTCGTGAAGGTCGCTCGGTGTGGGTCGTGAAGGTCGCTCGGTGTGGGTCGCGAAGGTCGCTCGGTGTGGGTCGTGAAGGTTCGTTCGGTGTGGGTCCCGAAGGTCGCTCGGTGTGGGTCGTGAAGGTCGCTCGGTGTGGGTCCCGAAGGTCGGTCAGTGTGGGTCCCGAAGGTCGCTCGGTGTGGGTCGTGAAGGTCGCTCGGTGTGGGTCCCGAAGGTCGCTCGGTGTGGGTCCCGAAGGTCGCTCGGTGTGGGTCATGAAGGTCGGTCGGTGTGGGTCGCGAAGGTCGCTCGGTGTGGGTCCCGAAGGTCGGTCGGTGTGGGTCCCGAAGGTCGCTCGGTGTGGGTCGTGAAGGTCGGTCGGTGTGGGTCGCGAAGGTCGCTCGGTGTGGGTCCCGAAGGTGGGCTGGTGTGGGTCGTGAAGGTCGGTCAGTGTGGGTCCCGAAGGTCGCTCGGTGTGGGTCGCGACTCCTCTGCACTTCCGGGGGCTAGGTCGACGCCGGAAGGTTTGGCGCTGCGCCAACTAGTGGCGAAGGGCAAGCGCGAGTTGACGAATGTGCAGAACCGCCTGCGTGGGTCCGCGCATACACAGACTGGCCCGCGTGTTCCTGCGCATGCGCAGACTGGCCGGCGTGTTCCTGCGCATACACAGACTGGCCCGCGTGTTCCTGCGCATACACAGACTGGCCCGCGTGTTCCTGCACATACACAGACTGGCCCGCGTGTTCCTGCGCATACACAGACTGGCCCGCATGTTCCTGCGCATGCGCAGACTGGCCGGCGTGTTCCTGCGCATGCGCAGACTGGCCGGCGTGATCCTGCGCATACACAGACTGGCCCGCGTGTTCCTGCACATACACAGACTGGCCCGCGTGTTCCTGCGCATACACAGACTGGCCGGCGTGTTCCTGCGCATACACAGACTGGCCCGCGTGTTCCTGCGCATACACAGACTGGCCCGCGTGTTCCTGCGCATACACAGACTGGCCCGCGTGTTCCTGCGCATACACAGACTGGCCGGCGTGTTCCTGCGCATACACAGACTGGCCCGCGTGTTCCTGCGCATACACAGACTGGCCGGCGTGTTCCTGCGCATGCGCAGACTGGCCGGCGTGTTCCTGCGCATACACAGACTGGCCCGCATGTTCCTGCGCATGCGCAGACTGGCCGGCGTGTTCCTGCGCATGCGCAGACTGGCCGGTGTGTTCCTGCGCATACACAGACTGGCCCGCGTGTTCCTGCGCATGCGCAGACTGGCCGGCGTGTTCCTGCGCATGCGCAGACTGGCCGGCGTGTTCCTGCGCATACACAGACTGGCCGGCGTGTTCCTGCGCATACACAGACTGGCCCGCGTGTTCCTGCGCATACACAGACTGGCCCGCGTGTTCCTGCGCATACACAGACTGGCCGGCATGTTCCTGCGCATACACAGACTGGCCCGCGTGTTCCTGCGCATACACAGACTGGCCCGCGTGTTCCTGCGCATGCGCAGACTGGCCGGCGTGTTCCTGCGCATACACAGACTGGCCCGCGTGTTCCTGCGCATACACAGACTGGCCCCCGTGTTCCTGCGCATGCGCAGGGGGGTTCTTCTCCGCGCCGACCATGGCGGAGCCCGACTGGGACGGGCGCGGAAGGAAGGAGGACCCCCACGGCACAGGCCGGCCCGCAGATGGGTGGGACCCGATCACTGGCCAGGCCACCTTGAGGGGCCCCCCGGGACCGGATCCTCCTGCCCCCCCACCCCCGAGGACTCACCTAGCCGGCCTCCAAGCCCGGCCCCGCCGTGACGGACCATGTCCATTTCACACCGGCGGGACAGGCCAGGAAATGACGGCCGCTCGGCCCATCGGGGCCCGGAGAATTGCCGGGGGTGCCGCTAACAATGGCCCCCGACCCGCGGGGGTAAACCCAACCCCCGGCCGAAAACCGGCGCCGAAGAATACGGCAGCCGGCGTCAGAGCGGCGAGGTGGGATTCACGCCGCCCCCCCCCCGGGGATTCCCCGACCCGGCGGGAGGTCGGAGAAT
Organism: Scyliorhinus torazame; assembly: GCF_047496885.1. NCBI lineage: Eukaryota > Metazoa > Chordata > Chondrichthyes > Carcharhiniformes > Scyliorhinidae > Scyliorhinus > Scyliorhinus torazame. Next base: position 31,635,767 of record NC_092731.1, read on the forward strand.
CCGCCCTAGATTTCACTTCTAGTGTTTTTCAAATTATTAACTGAATGTTTAAATTCCACCAGCTGCCGTGGTGGGATTTGAACCCGAGTCCCCAGAGCTTTAGTCTGGGTCTCTGCAGGTAGCTTGGTGGTTAGCACAGTTGCTTCACAGCTCCAGGAACTCGGGTTCAATTCCCGCCTTGGGTCACTGTCTGTGCGGAGTCTGCACGTTCTCCCCGTGTGGGCGTGGGTTTCCTCCGGGGGCTCCGGGTTCCTCCCACAGTCCAAAGATGTGCAGGTTAGGTGGATTGGCCGTGATAAATTGCCCTTCGTGTCCAAAAAGGTTAATTGGGGTTACTGGGTTAAGGGCATGGGGTGGAGGAGGTGTGTGCTTGAGTGATGTACTTGTGGTGATCTCTATGTGTGCATGAACACAAGGGGTTAATGTGTCATCAGTAGCACCACATGATCACTAGAGGGCCGGACCAACAGGGGTATAAAAGACAGCCACATTGTCTCTCTCTCTCTCTCTTGGGTGCACTGTGATCAAAGCAACAGCAGACTAGTTCCAGTGGAGTTACGTATAGTTACCATAGTTAGATCTTGTTAACCTTATCACTAGTATCAAAGTTAAAGTAAAGAACTCATGAAAATGAAAATCGCTTATTGTCACAAGTAGGCTTCAATGAAGTTACTGTGAAAAGCCCCTAGTCGCCACATTCCGGCGCCTGTTCAGGGAGGCTGTTACGGGAATTGAACCGTGCTGCTGGCCTGCCTTTGTCTGCTTTCAAAGCCAGCGATTTAGCCCTGTGCTAAACAGCCCCTGCTAAATATTGTTGTAGTTGTAAATATTGTTGTAGTTACTCAATAAACCTTTTGTTACTACTGGAAGAGTTTGAATCTTCTTCTCTGGATTCAGAATACCTCAACACTAACCAAGGATTGAGTAGCACATGTTACCTACCACACAGGTAACAAAACATGGTACCAGTTGAGTGGCTTTAACAGAACTAGTTAAATAAGGTTAGACAAAAAGAGAAGAAAAAGGGAAGACTGGACATTCGACTGTGGAAGACTTCGCAGCAAATGGATCCTCGCCGACTAACTATAGGACTCATTAGACTTCTAGGGCAGCTGGAAACAACCGGTAATTTAAGTTATGACTGGAAAAAATTTGAACAGATATTCCAAATATTTATCACAGCTAATGGTTTAAGCATGGTCTCTAATGCAACGAAAATAGCACTACTACTCTCAAGGAGGGCATGAAGCTAGAGAAATCTATAATTGCTTTAATTACTTAGAAGGTGAAGACGACACCAAAATAACAGTAATACTCAAAATATTTGATGAACACTGTAAGAGTCAGTCTGGTGAGATGCTGGAAAGATTTAACAATTGTTATAAATGCCAGAGAAACTGACAGCCCATCAGTGATTTTATTACAAATCTCAAGTTAACACCACAAGGCTGTGATTATGTTGATTTCAGAGACATTGTGATAATGGATCAATTAATTTCTGGACTATCTGATAAAAATTTGAGGGAAGAACTATCACAAAATAAGTATCTAACTCGAGAAACTGCTATACAAAAATGCCTTGCTTATGAATGAAAATAAAATCAATACTGTGAGTCTTTACAAACACAGAACCAGTGTCTAGAAAACAAAATCGGTAAAAATGGCGCCAAAACTTACCACAAGGCAGAGTTGAAACAGAAGAAGATGGAAGTTCTGAGCGGCAGCCATCTTGAGAAAGGAGCCGCACATGCCCAGCTGTGCAAAGAGCGCACAGTAAAGGAAATGCAAATTGCACATGTGCAACTGGGTCCTACGCATGATGTCACGAGCGTCATGATGTCAGAGGACCAGGGCCACGCCCACTTTAAAGGGAAATGCATGAAAATTCTCAAAAAGAAATTTAAAGCTGCAAAACCCAATTTGTTTACCTCAAAAGACAGAACAATGCCCGAACTCACACCAGCAGTTGAAAATAACTTTCACAACACCCTGGAACAAGCAGCCTGCACTACCCAAAGTGAAGAGCACAATGAAAAATCCGAAACCAAAGAAGATGATTTGTTCATTGAACATGAAGAGAACGATCACAACTCCCAAACAAAAAGCGATGATTTGTCTATCGAACAATACACACAATACTGCTCAGACGTGGCTGGGTTATTCGGATATGCTGATCACAGCATCAGCAACACGGTTGATAAGCTCAATACGACTCTTCTCATGGTGGATGAATCCAACACCATGGTGCCATGGCAGATCGTCGATACATTGGATGACAGCAATACCCAAGAAGAAGGCGACGCCACACAGAGAGCACAGAACGACTCCGCTGATGGAGCACAGATCGACTTTACAGCGCGAACACTGCACGACTCCACAGAGAGAGCGATGACAGACTCCACAGAGAGAGCGATGACAGACTCCACAGAGAGAGCGATGACAGACTCTACAGAGAGAGCGATGACAGACTCCACAGAGAGAGCGATGACAGACTCCACAGAGAGAGCGATGAAGGACTCCACAGAGCGAGCGATGCAAGCCTCCAGAAAGAGAGCGACGCAAACCTCCACAGACAGTTCGGTGACAGACTCAAAAATGGAAGCAAGCAAACACCCCATAGCGAATGCTATGCATGAACAAGACCATGAAGATCTATCAAGCTTATTTGAGCCACCAGCAGCAGACTATGACAGTCTACCCAGCTTATTTAACCAACAACAAGACACTGAATGTCTACCCACTGTATGTGAGACAAGAGACGAAGAAATCACAATTCCCATACCAGATGTGCAGAATCACAGCGAGACTGACAGATCTCAGCTCGTCTGCACAGAAGCACTCAATAATTCATGAGTCCAGAGAGATCACGTCAAATGAAATCGTGAAGATTTTGACCCCAGAAGAGGAGCACAAAGAGATCACAGATGATTCAAGTGAACCAGAATTGACTCTAGAAGAGGAGGACCAAGGAAGCAAAGAAGAGGAATCAAACCCACCACAAATGACTGATGTCAGCAACATCAATGCAACATCAGATCATTCTCACAATTCTCAAGATGAAACACTCAATGTAACAGATACCACAAAGGACACTGTCACCAATAACTGTGACAATGACTCATGTCATCTACACGGAACACTCATTGAGCACAACAGGAACAACAACAACCGCAAGAAGCACAGCAGAAACAAGAACAACGACAGCAACATCAAAAACTACAAGAAGCATAACAAAAACAGAAACAATGGGCACGACAAGAAAAACACCAAGAACAACAGCGAGAACAACAAAAACAGAAACAACAAGCAGGACAAAAACAACAACAACGACAACGACCAAGACTGAAACGACAACAATGAAACAATGACCTGTACAACATGGGACAACTCTGCACATGAAGGACAATGCCACAGCACACGGCAAAACAATGGCAAGAGTACAAACATGCCATGGCACGGCAACAAATCTCACAAATTCACATTTGCTCCACAACAAACAAGCAAACCAGCTGTCAAGAAAGATGACATGCAGAATCAATACCACAAACACAAGAAAAAGTCCAGGTCAGACAACAAAGATGACATACGGAATCAGCACCACAAACACAGGGAAAAGTCCAGGTCAGACAACAAGGATGTAACACAGAATCGCTACAACAAGGATAGAAAAAGAAAAGGCATAAATCAGACAACAAAGTGATTCGACCATTCACATCCCTCATTGATGACTTCTTGGTTACTTAAACACAGGAACACTGATGACGTTCACAAAGAAACAACAATATCAACATCACCACTTCAACAACAGAAGACGAAAGCAACTCGACCGAACAAACTCATAAAGTATGGACTCACAAATGTTTTTTAATTAAGACTGGGCTCATAAATATTAATTGACTTTGTATAATCGTCAAGATCACCACAACTTGTACATAACATCATTTGTCGACCTATTTCACGCAAGCAAAAAAAACTTAAGAGACTGAATGTATCAACATTTGACAGACTAACTCGTTGATTTTATGTCATGCATTTGCAAACTGCATCCATTATGTTTTGTTCAATTTTCTTTCCAACATACAGAAAATATGTAACACGAAAAAAAGGGGGATGTGGTGATCTCTATGTGTGCATGTACACAAGGAGTTAATGTGTCATCAGTAGCACCACATGCTCACTAGAGGGCCGGACCAACAGGGGTATAAAAGGCAGCCACACTGTCTCTCTCTCTCTCTCTCTTGGGTGCACTGTGATCAAAGCAACAGCAGACTAGTTTAGATGGCCAGTGGAGTTACGTATAGTTACCATAGTTAGATCTTGTTAACCTTATCACTAGTATCAAAGTTAAAGTAAAGAACTCATGTAAATATTGTTGCAGTTACTCAATAAACCTTTTGTTACTACTGGAAGAGTTTGAATCTTCTTCATCAAGATTCAGAATACCTCAACACTAACCAAGGATTGAGTAGCACATGTTACCTACCACACTGGAAACAAAACAGGGCTCTTTCTAAGATCCGGTGCAGACTCGATGGGCCGAATGGCCTCTTTCTGCACTGTAAATTCTATAAAAACGCTATGAAATCTATTACTAATCCACCTCCCACCATTTTGTTTAAAGTCTGCTCCACAGCCCTGGTCATGTGATTTGCCAGGACACAGCTCCCAGCGCCGTGCAAGTGAAACCCACCCCAATGGTACAGCTCTCTCTGTCCTCAGTACTGATGCCAGTGCCCCATGAATGGTGACCCATTGCTCCCACACCAATCTCTGAGCCAGGCACTCAACTCCCTGATCGTATTTACCCAATGTCAATTTTGTCTGTGGCTCAGAGATTGTTACCTTTGTGGTTCTGCTTTTTAATTGAGCCCAGAGCTGCTCATCCTCCCTGATCAGAACCTCTTTCTTAGTCCTGTCTGTGTGGTTGGTACCCACCGATACAACAACAACTGAATTCTTCCCCCAAGAGTTAGTAACCCCGGCACTGGGCTGGCAACACGGCCCTCGGGGCTCACACTCTCTCGATGCTGAGAACACTGTCTATCCCTCTAACAACACTGTCCCCTGCTACAATCCCATTCCTTTACATTCCTCCCACTTGTCTGTGTCCCTGTCCCCAGGTGCGGTGGTCAGTCTGCTCATCCTCCCTGCAGCCCTCGCTCTCGTCCACACAGGCTGCAAAAACCTCCAATCTCTCGGACACGTGCAAGGGCTGAGTGTCTTCCATTTCTACCTCCTGGATTTTCAAGTGTAGTCAGACTGTCTGTCCCTGATCATGGACCAAATGAAGTAGCTAAGCTAGGGGGTGTGACAAAGTGTCCAGGGAGCATTCTCTCTCCCTGATGCCATTGCCCTGTCTGAAGCTCCGAGTCCAGCTCATTCACTCTGAGTCGCAGTTCCTCGAGCTGTGGACACTTACTGAAGATGTGGTTGCTGTGGATCAGATATCACCTGTGTGGTGATATGCATCACTGTAAATACACAAGGGGTTAATGTAGGTACACTGCAACTAGGTAAACACTAGAGGGAGCACCAGAGACATCATGACACACAGATATTCAACCGATAAGTCAGTAAGATAGGACACAACCAATTGGGCAGTCAAGGCACACCCCAGAGGTGACACTACCACAAGGGGACGATCCTTATAAAAGGACAGGGCACACGTGCTCTTTCTCTTTCCATCGGCAACACTCAGAGAGACAGGGGCAGATCAGGAAGCATCACACCCACCGCATGGATTAGAGCAGACTGGTTAGTTAGATTGAGTGACTATAGCAAGGTCAGCAGGAGAATCAAACTCAAGTCGGAGAATTGTTAATTGTTCAATCAATGTGTTAAACCTCTCTCCAAGTCTGAACTTCCCTTTGTCAGAGTATACATCAAGGAAGCAGTTTATGCTACACGAAGAAGCAGAACACAACAACTTGCCTCGCAGTGAATTTTCTTGAACGAATTTGGGTTTCAATTCGGAAATATCGCTCAGTGAGATTTCACAATTCCCCAGATTCGAGGTGGGGAACGTTTGTGGCGATATTGAGGCTTGAGATAGTTTGCTGCTTCTCGCTGTGGTGGGACTCTCATTATGTCACCCATAGAAATCACCCTGTTAGGGACCCCCCCACCCCACAATGTTAGAGACCCCCAACACATTAAAGGAACACAGCCCACATCACTGACAGCATTAGGGAACTTCACAATATTAGGGAACCCCTGACAACATCAAGGACAGAATCCACAGCCGACGATTACAGGCCACCCCTTCCTCACCCACGTTAAAGACTCTCCACAGATTCAGACCCACCCCCTCAGCACCAAAGTATTAGACTAAAAATTAATGACCATCCAGAACTTGAGGACGGCCATTCGCACATCAGAGACATTCGAAGACGTTAGCTGCCCCGTCGTTTAGGAAGCTTCAAGAACATTATTGGACCCCAACCATTGTGAGTCACCCACAACATTAAGGACCCAACAACAATGAAGATTTTTCAACGTTGCGGAATCTCACATCCTTAACCCCACCCAGCACATTAGTGTGTACATTAATGTGTGTATATTCCAGTGTGTGTTTCCAGGTGAACATTACAGTGCCTATTTTACACTGTGTATATTTAGTTGTTCTCTCCTCTTTTTTAGCTGCTTTCTCGGTGACGTCTCACGACGCAGAGTGTGTTGAGAAGATGTGCGACTGTAACATGGCAACTGCCCTGTGCCTCAAGGAGAACAGCGACAAATACAACCCAAAGTTTGTGGATTATGACCGAAACCTGTGCAAGACCGTCCCCTAGCTCCAGCTCGCAATGAAGCGATGGGGATGTGGCCGAGAGTCACACTGACAAGAATCTCTCCAATAGAATATTCCGGGTGTGATTGATGGGATTTCTCTCTCGCCGTCTCCCTGATTTCTAATTGCTCACTGAGTCTCTCTCAGATCTCGCTTTTGTTGCTGTTTTACCTTTAATTCATTTCAAATGTACTTTACAATTCTGGTGAAATAAAACACACTGATTGAAGCATGCAATGCTGGGAGTGGGAGTGTTTATTCATTATTGATACAGGGGGCAATGTCCAATTAGTTTCTGCACAGACATTCTGATCTTTCACAGACAGTATGGGATCCTGCTGTTCTCTTTATACTTTGTGGTGCGACACTGCCACCTGCTGGTGTAACAGCAGCAGCCGTCACGTCTCTGCTCTCAAATGATGACAGAGGCACCCCTGGTGTCAGTCTGAAAATGCCAACTTCATTGAGCCGAATGCTGTAACTCGTGGGGTCATTTCGACATTGCTGCAATCAGTGTAAATAAAAATTGGGAGAGATATAAAGTGGGCTCTCAAACCCGGGTCACAATTACCCCCAGTAAATAGTGTTAAATCTCTCATTCATTCAGACTCCTGTCCCAAGTTATTGCAAAGTGTTTAATTCTTTAGCAATGTGAGACCAAACTGTGTTCACTACAGGCTCGGTTAGAAGTTGAAGCGATGAGAAATTGCCCTTTGCTGTTTGACCATGAGTTCATTTAAAGATGAGGTTGTGGTGAAATAAAGCAGAGTGAGGGAGCCTCTCTGCTGCTCTCACTGATTGGAGCCTGCAATGCTGGCAGTGGGAATGTGTGTTAATTACTGACACAGAAATCGCTCTTGTCTCCGGTTGTCAGGACCCCGGGGAAGACGAACAACAATGTGGGAACAGGCAGACCCAGGCAAGGCTTGTCATTGTGGTAGTCACCACTGTTGTTTTATATTGTATATACTGCACTGCATACGAGGGTATTACGGGAAGGCCCCTGTACTACAGGTATGGGGGTAGCCCCCTGCCTGCTGGCTCCGCCCAGTAGGCGGAGTATAAATGTGTGTGCTCTCCGAACTGCAGCCATTTCAGCAGCAGCTGCGGGAGGCTCCACACCTCTCTGTAATAAAGCCTCGATTACTCTCAAACTTCGTCGCGTCGTAATTGATAGAGCATCAATTTATTACACAGAGATTTTACAAAGATGGATCTCCGCATCAAGCCAGATCGCCTGCAGCTGCTTCCTCAAGCAGACAACGCCAAGTCGGCCTTCGCACATTGGCTAGCTCGCTTTGAAGCTTACATCGGATCTGCGACAGACCCAATCCCAGAAGCACAGAAGCTCCAGATTCTGTACACGCGGCTGAGCTCCGATGTCTTTCCCCTCGTCCAGGACGCGCCGACCTACGCAGAGGCCATGGCGCCACTGAAGGAGAATTACGCTCAGCAGACCAACAAGATCTACGGCAGGCACCTCCTGTCCACGCGGCACCAACATCCCGGTGAGTCTGTGGAAGATTTCTGGCGCGCCCTGCTCGCCCTGGTGAGAGACTGTGATTGCCAGGCCGTTTCGGCCGCTGAACATTCTAACCTGCTAATGAGAGGCGCGGTCATTACGGGCATAGGGACGGCCTACATCCGCCAGCGCCTCATAGAAGGGGCTACGCCTGACCTTGCGGCGACCAAGAAACTAGCGCTCTCGCTCACAGTCGCCTCACGCAACGTACAGGTGAATGCCCCCGACCGCACGGCCCACCCCTCCTGGGCATCGTGGACCCCGCCAGCGGCCACCCCATCGTGGATCCTATCAGCGACCGCCCCCAGCCAACCCCACGATGGCGCTAGGCGGCAGCCAACCAACCCCGGGGGACCCAAGTGCTTCTTCTGTGGACAGACAAAACACCCCCTTTTGCTCCCCTCACAACACGTGCGGCCTGTGGGCAACGCCATCTTGCTTACCTCACAACCAATGGGCGGAGCCATCTTGCCTGCCCCAGGGCACGTGCGACCCGCGGGCGCCGCCATCCTGCCTGCCTCAGGACCCCTGCCCGTCGGGCACCTCATCGGGCCGCTCATCGCCTGCAACTGCCGACGACCAGCTGTATCTCGCCTCCATCACGATCGACCAGTCTCGACCACACAACCTCGCGACCGCGTCGACAAAGGTGAAGGTCGACGGGCACGAGATATCCTGCCTTCTGGACTCTGGGAGTACTGAGAGCTTCCTCCACCCCGATACGGTAAGGCGCTGCTCCCTCGCGGTACACCCCATTAACCAAAGAATCTCCCTGGCCTCCGGATCCCACTCCATGGCGATCCGGGGGTACTGCATCGCCGCCCTCACCATCCAGGGCGTAGAGTTCAGCGGCTTCCGGCTCCACGTCCTCCCCAACCTCTGCGCTGCCTTGCTACTCGGCCTGGACTTCCAGTGCAACCTCTAGAGCCTAACCCTGAAATTTGGCGGGCCCCTACCACCCCTTACTGTGTGCGGCCTCGCGACCCTCAAGGTCGACCCACCTTCCCTGTTTGCGAACCTCTCCCCGGATTGCAAACCCATCGCCACCAGGACCAGACGGCACAGCGCCCAGGACAGGACCTTCATCAGGTCTGAGGTCCAGCGGCTGCTGCGGGAAGGTATCATCGAGGCCAGCAACAGGCCCTGGAGAGCCCAAGTGGTCATTGTGAAAACGGGGGAGAAAAACAGGATGGTCGTTGACTACAGTCAGACCATCAATCGGTACACGCAACTCGACGCGTACCCCCTTCCACTCATATCTGATATGGTCACTCAGATTGCACAGTACCGGGTCTTCTCGACAGTGGACCTTAAATCTGCCTACCACCAGCTCCCCATTCGCAAGGCGGACCGCCCGTACACCGCGTTTGAAGCGGACGGCCACCTTTACCACTTCCTTAGAGTTCCCTTCGGCGTCACTAACGGGGTCTTGGTCTTCCAACGGGAGATGGACCGAATGGTTGACCGGTACGAACTGCGAGCCACTTTCCCGTACTTGGATGACGTCACCATCTGCGCCCACGACCAGCAGGACCACGACGCTAACCTTTCCAAATTCCTCCACATCGCCAAACTCCTCAACCTAACCTACAACATGGAGAAGTGCGTGTTCAGCACGAAACGGTTAGCCATCCTCGGTTAGGTGGTTCAGAATAGAGTTCTAGGGCCCGACCCCGATCGCATGCGCCCCCTCATGGAACTCCCCCTTCCCCACAGCCCCAAGGCCCTCAAACGATGCCTGGGGTTATTCTCGTACTACGCCCAGTGGGTCCCTAACTATGCGGACAAGGCCCGCCAATCATCCACGCCACAGTTTTTCCCCTGACGGCCGAAGCTCACCAGGCCTTCAACCGTATCAAGGCCGACATCGCCAAGGCCGCGATGCACGCGGTCGACGAGACGCTCCCCTTCCAAGTCGAGAGCGATGCTTCAGACGTCGCTCTGGCCGCCACCCTCAACTAGGCCGGCAGGGCCGTGGCATTCTATTCCCGCACCCTCCATACCTCCAAAATTCGGCACTCCTCTGTCGAAAAGGAGGCCCAGGCTATCGTTGACGCTGTGCAGCATTGGAGACATTACTTGGCTGCCAGGAGATTCACTCTCCTCACTGACCAATGGTCGGTTGCCTTCCTGTTTAGCAACACACAGCGGGGTAAGATAAAAATCATAAGACCTTGAGGTGGAGGGTCGAGCTCTCCACCGACAATTACGAGATTTTGTCTCTCCCCGGTAAGCTCAACGAGCCCCCGATTCCCCATTCCGAGGTACATGTGCCAGCGCACAAGTGGACCGACTCCGGACCCTGCACGACGATCTCTGTCACCCAGGGGTCACCCACTTTTATCACTTCATAAAGGCCCGCAATCTGTCCTACTCCATCGAGGAAGTCAGGTCTATCACCAGAGACTGCCAGGTCTGTGCGGAGTGCAAGCCGCACTTCTACCGGCCAGACCGTGCGTGCCAGGTGAAGGCCTCCCGCCCCTTTGAACGCCTCAGCGTGGACTTCAAAGGGCCCCTCCCCTCCACCGACCGCAACACTTACTTTCTTAATGTGGTCGACGAATATTCAAGATTCCCCTACGCCATCCCATGACCCGATTTGACATCTGCCACCGTCACCAAAGCCCTCAACACCATCTTCGTTCTGTTCGGTTTCCCCGCCTACATCCACAGCGACCGGGGATCCTCATTTATGAGCGATGAGCTGCGCCAGTACCTGCTCAACAGGGGCATTGCCTCGAGCAGGACGACCAGCTACAACCCCCGGGGAAACGGGCAGGTGGAGAGGGAGAATGGGACGGTCTGGAGGGCCGTCCAGCTGGCCCTACGGTCCAGAAATCTCCCGGCCTCCCGCTGGCAGGAGGTCCTCCCCAACGCCCTTCACTCCATTCGGTCGCTCCTGTGCACTACGACATTGAAACTCCCATGAACGTCTCCTTGCCTTCCCCAGGAAGTCCACCTCCGGGGTTTTCCTCCTAACATGGCTGGCAGCTCCAGGACCCGTTCTCCTCCGCAAGCACGTGCGGCACCACAAGGCGGACCCGTTGGTAGAGAGGGTACAGCTACTCCACGCGAACCCGCAATACACCTACGTAGTGTATCCCGACGGCCGCCAAGACACAGTCTCCCTCAGGGACCTGGCGCCAGCCGGGTCGCCCCCCCCGTCTGCCTCGGCGCCACCCTGCCTCTCCCCGGCGCACCCCACCACAGCCCCCGCTCCAGGACGATCCATCCTCCCCTTGGTCCCACCCAGGAATGAAGATGAGATCGACACGCTGCCGTAGTCACCGACGACCGAACCGACGCCTGAATCACCACCAGAACTTCGGGGCTCGCGATGACGGATCAAGGCGCCCGATTGTCTAAATTGTAACCTCTTTCTTAAATTTTGAACAACCTGAATGTAAGTAGTTTTCCACCACCCCCGCTGGACACTTTTTTAAGAGGGGGTGAATGTGGTAGTCACCACTATTGTATTGTATATACTGCATACGAGGGTATTACGGTAATCCCCTGTACTACAGGTACGGGGGTAAAACCCTGCCTGCTAGCTCCGCCCAGTAGGCGGAGTATAAATGTGTGTGCTCTCCGAACTGCAGCCATTTCAGCAGCAGCTGCGGGAGGCTCCACATCTCTGTGTAATAAAGCCTCGATTACTCTCTACTCTCGTCTCGTCGTAATTGCTGTTGCATCAACATGACACATTCCAAATACAAGTGATCATTCTTCACACCAGCTACAAATCTAGGTTTTCTTTATCAGCTACTGTACCTACAGATGGTGAACTATCCTGAGGTCCACTTTCTGCAGGTTCTGACTCTCACTGACTCTCACTGGGGTACAGTTCCTGAAGGTGCTGACTCTCACTGGGGTACAGTTCCTGAAGGTGCTGACTCTCACTGGGGGACAGTTCCTGAAGGTGCTGACTCTCACTGGGGTACAGTTCCTGAAGGTGCTGACTTTCACTGGGGTACAGTTCCTGAAGGTGCTGACTCTCACTGGGGTACAGTTCCTGAAGGTGCTGACTCTCACTGGGGTACAGTTTCTGAAGGTGCTGACTCTCAGTGGGGTACAGTTCCTGAAGGTGCTGACTCTCACTGGGGTACAGTTCCTGAGGGTGCTGACTCTCACTGGGGTACAGTTCCTGAAGGTGCTGACTCTCACTGGGCTACAGTTCCTGAAGGTGCTGACTCTCACTGGGGTACAGTTCCTGAAGGTGCTGACTCTCACTGGGGTACAGTTCCTGAAAGTGTGGACTCTCACTGGGGTAGAGTTCCTGAAGGTGTGGACTCTCACTGGGGTACAGTTTCTGAGGGTGTGGACTCTCACTGGGGTACAGTTTCTGAAGGTGCTGACTCTCACTGGGGTACAGTTCCTGAAAGTGTGGACTCTCACTGGGGTAGAGTTCCTGAAGGTGTGGACTCTCACTGGGGTACAGTTTCTGAGGGTGTGGACTCTCACTGGGGTACAGTTTCTGAGGGTGTGGACTCTCACTGAGGTACAGTTCCTGAGGGTGTGGACTCTTCCTAGTTCACTCATAAGAATTTCTCTTGTTTATGTGTGAGCCACAGTGCAAATTGTGGCAGGATATTTAACCATGTGGTACATCACCTATCGCAAAGCTTTTTAAATAAAATATATTATTGCAAATTTTTCATTGTAAACAATGTAATATAAAACGATTCATTCAAGTTACAATGACAAAGAACATGACAATCAAAAATTCAAATTAACTAACCCCCCAACAGGAAACAAAACGCCTGAACAACTGACGGTGACTTGATCTTAAAAAAGTAAATGGGCAGCACGGTATCACAGTGGTTAGCACAGTTGCTTCACAGCTCCAGGGTCCCAGGTTCGATTCCCCGCTGGGTCACTGTCTGTGCTGAGTCTGCACATCCTCCCTGTGTCTGCGTGGGTTTCCTCCGGGTGCTCCGGTTTCCTCCCACAGTCCAAAGATGTGCAGGTTAGGTGGAGCGACCATGCTAAATTGCCCCTGAGTGTCCAAAGAAAAGTTTGGGTGGGGTTACTGTGTTACGGGGATAGGTTGGAGGTGTGGGCTTTGGTGGGGAGCCCCAATCCAAGGGCCAGTGCAGACTCGATGGGCCGAATGGCCTCCTTCTGCACTGTAAATTCTATGATTCCATGATTGGCTGCCATCTTCGATCGAACACTTCAACCCCCCCCCCCCCAATGGTGAACTTGACCTTCTCCAAATGTAAGAACGACACGAGGTCTCCCAGCCAAGCCGAGGCCCTGGGCGGAGTCGGAAACCTCCACCCAATCAGAACTCGTCTCTGGTTATTAATGAGGAAAATGCGATGACATCCGCCTTCACCCCCGACCTCAGCACCGGCGAGTCCGATACCCTGAAAATGGCCACCAGCGGACATGGCTCCAGATGAACGGGCGAAATTCTCCGGTATCGGCGCGATGTCCGCCGACTGGCGCCCAAAACGGCGCAAATCAGTCGGGGATCGTGCCGCCCCAAAGGTGCGGAACGCTCTGCATCTTGGTGGGCCGAGCCCCACCCTTAAGGGGCTAGGCCCGCGCCGGATGAATTTCCGCCTCACCAGCTGGCGGAAAAGGCCTTTGGTGCCCCGCCAGCTGGCGCAGAAATGTCATCTCCGGGCGGCGCATGCGCGGGAGCGTTAGCGGCCGCTGACGGCATTCCCGCGCATGCGCAATGGAGGGAGTCTCTTCCGCCTCAGCCATGGTGGAGACAGTGGCGAAGGCGGAAGGGAAAGAGTGCCCCCACGGCACAGGCCCGCCCGCGGATCGGTGGGCCCCGATCGCGGGCCAGGCCACCGCGGCCCCCCCCCCCCCCAGGACCCCGGAACCCGCCCGCGCCGCCTTGTCCCGCCGGTAAGAGAGGTGGTTTAATCTACGCCGGCGGGACAGGCATTTTAGCGGCGGGACTTCGGCCCATTTGGGCCGGAGAATCGAGCGGGGGGGGGCCTGCCAACCGGCGTGGCGCGATTCCAGCCCCCGCCGAATATCCAGTGCCGGAGAATTCGTCAACCGGCGGGGGCGGGATTCACGCCAGCCCCCGGCGATTCTCCAACCCGGCGGGGGGTCTGAGAATCTCGCCCAACATTGAGTATCTCTGACATGGTGTTGATGAAAAAAACCCAAAAACTTACTAACTTGGGACAAGACCAGAACATGTGAGTGTGGTTAGCCGGCCCCCCACCCCCCCACCCCGAGAACAACGCTCATTTCTGTCCCCCACCCCATCCGTCATCCTCGCCCTGGTCAGACAAACCCTTGCACCACCTTGAAGTGGATCAGACTGAGCCGAGCGCAAGAGGAGGTGGAGCTGACCCTGTGAAGAGCCTCGCTCCACACCCCCTCATCCGGAATAGGACCTAATTCACCCTCCCATTCCACCTCATCCAACGGAGCCGACTCCGCTGATAGAATCTGACCGTTTCTGCACAAAATAATCCCCCCACCAGACCCGACCAAAGACAAAATCCTCTTCAACAGGGAGGAGGGGGGTGTCAAGGGAAAAGAGGGAAAAGCCATGCGGGAAAAGTCGGGAACTGAAAGTATCTAAACAGATTGGAACCAGGGAGTTGGAATTTCTCCGACAGCTCCTTAAAACTGGCCAACCTTCCCTCCACGAACAAGTCCCCAAACCTCTCCAAACCCTTCCCCTTCCAGGACCTAAACGTCGAGTCCAAACCCGCTGGCAAAAAGAGCTGATTATTGCAGATAGGGGGCAGCAGAGGCAAGGAACTAAGTTTAAAATGTTGTCTGAACTGCTTCTGGATTCTCAGGGTGGTCACCACGACCGGATTCGAGGAACATCTTACCGGAGTGAACGGCAGCGATGCGGTTACGAAAGCACCAAGGCTAGAACCCTGACAGGAAGTCGCCTCCATTTACCCCCCTATGGAAGCCGGATCACTAAACCACCCCAGTACCTTCTCACTATTGGCTGTCCAATAGTAAAATAATAAACTGGGTAAAGCCCAGCCTCCTGGTTGTCTATCCCTCTGGAGGAATGCCCTCCGGATCCTTGGGGTCTTTCCTGCCCAAATGAATGAGGACACCAGTTTATTAATTTTGACAAAGAAGGACTTGGGGAGAAAGTGGGGAGACATTAAAAAACAAATAAAAATCTCGGGAGCACATTCATTTTAATTGTCTGGACCCTGTCCCCCCAAGGACAGGGGGAGGGTACCCCACTTCTGTAAATCAGAGTTGACCCCATTAACCAGACGAGTATAATTTAATTTATGAAGCGAGGTCCAATCGTGGGCCACCCGGATTCCCAGGTAACAAAAGCTCGATCTGGCAAGGTGTAAAGGTAACATCCCCAGAAAGGCTCCCCTCCCCGGGGGGGAACCAGGAAGTATTCGCTCTGATCCAACTTCAACTAATACCCAGAGATGGAGCCAATGCTCCCGAGGAGCTTCATTATCTCATCCAGAGTGGATACTGGGTATGTCATATAAAGAAGCAGGTCATCCGTGTACAAGGACACCCTCTGCTCTGGGATCCCCATAATCTCTCGAACCCCCCCCCACCCCCCACCCCCCACCCCCACCCCCCTCCCCACCCCCAGCGGGTCAGAAATATACAAAGGTCGGTAGTCCGCAGGTTGATTGGGCAGCACGGTAGCACAGTGAGCAGCATTGTTACTTCACAGCGCCAGGGTCCCAGGTTCGATTCCCCGCAGGGTCACTGTCTGTGCGGAGTCTGCACGTTCTCCCCGTGTCTGCGTGGGTTTCCTCCGGGCGCTCCGGTTTCCTCCCACAGGCCGCGAAAGACGTGCTTGTTAGGTGAATTGGACATTCTGAATTCTCCCTCAGGGTCCCCGAACAGGCGCCGGAATGTGGCGACACGGGGCTGTTCACAGTAACTTCATTGCAGCGTTAATGTCAGCCTACTTGTGCAAATGAAGATTATTATTATATAACGAGACCCTGTGCTCCACCACCCCGATACTATCCTCTGCCAGTCCTTTGACGCTCTCAGCGCCATCGCCCGTGGTTCTCTGGCCAAGGCAAACAATAGTGGGGATTGTGGACATCCCGGCCTCGTCCCCCGGTGCAGCCTGAAACAATCCGAGCTCACTCGGTTCGTCCGCTCGCCCCCGGTGCCTGGTACAGCAACCGGACCCAGTCCACAAAGCCCTGACCAAACCCAAACTGCACCAGGACCTCCCATAAGTATTCCCACTCCACCCGTCAAAGGCCTTCTCCGCATCCATGGCAACCACCACCTCCACTTCCCTTCTCTCGGAGGGCATCATAATCACATTTAAAAGCCTTCTAATGGTCGCTGCCAAATGCCTCCCCTTCACAAACCCCATCTGGTCCTCCCCTCGTACCCCTGCCACACAATCCTCTATTCTCCAGGCCAAGATCTTGGTCAGTAGCTTGTCATCTACATTTAGAAGGAGGATTGGCCTGTACGACCCGTATTGTTCCGGGTCCTTATCCTGCTTCAGGATGAGAGAGTCAAGGCCTGTGACATCGTCGGAGGGAGGACCCCTCGCTCCCTAGCCTCATTAAACACCCTTACCGCAGGGGCTCCAGCACTCCTGAAAACATTTGATAAAACTCCACTGGGTACCCGTCCAGCCCCGGGGCGTTGTCCGACTGCATCGCCTCCAGCCCCTCCCCCACTTCAACCAGCCCAATTGGGGTCCTGGGCCCCCAGCAGCTCTTCTTCCACCCTCGGAAACTCCAATCCCTCCAAAAACCGCCTGATCCCCTCCATCCTGGCTGGGGGTTACGACTGATATAACCTGCTGTAAAAGTCCCGAAACACACGTTCACCCCCACCACGTCCCAAGATCATGTTCCCCCCTCTATCCTTCACTTTCCCAATCTCCCTCGCTGCATCCCGTTTCCTGAGCTGGTGCGCTAACTGGTGTGTTGGGGAAGCTGGGTCTGCGACTTTGAGGAGTTGCTGGCGAAGGGGATCGGAATGGACCCCGAAAACGATCTGGTCGCGGATCATGGAGTCGGAAGTGGAGCCGTAGTTGCAGGACTGCGCGAGGATATGGAGATGGGTTAAGAAGGACTGAAAAGGTTCCTCCTTACCCTGAAGCCTCTGCTGGAACACATAGCGTTCAAAGCTCTCGGTGACTTCGATGTCACAGTGGCTGTCGAACCTCAGCAGGACTGTTTTAAACTTTGTCTTGTCCTCACCTTCAGCAAAGATGAGGGAGTTAAAAATGTGGATAGCGTGGTCCCCAAAAAGAGGAAGAGGGCAATCTTTCTGCTATCCGATGCGGCCTCGAGGTCGATGGCTTCAAGATACAACTGAAACTTCTGCTTCAAAATCTTCCAGTTCGCACCGAGGTTGCCGGCGATGCGGAGCGGCGGGGGAGGGCGGACGCTGTCCATGTTGCCGGATGGCTGATCGCTGGTCAAAGGCAGACTATCTCAAGTTAGGTCCGTCAAACTCAAACAAAACTCACTGGTACCATGATGTGTTGGGTAAGCTGGGTCTGCGAGGACTGCGTTTACTGTAGCAGTGAGAGAGACAGGCTTCCAACACTTAAAGAAATGCAACTCTATTTTATTAAACTCTTAACTATTAAACATACTTTAACTGTGGGTTGACACTATGCTGACTTGACTGGAGACCTGAGGCTAACCTGACCAGACTATCTTACTACCACATGGTGTATGTTCTAGTTGCTGCTCACAGGCTCTGACTGTCTCAGAGGCTGCACCCCAAGACAGCGGGAAAACTAGTGCCCCCTGGTTATATAGTGGCCGTGTCCTGTCTGGTGATTGGCTGCTGTGTTCTGTATGTTCATTGGTCATCCTTTGTGTCACTCACTGTCTGTCTGTGCACCATCAAATACTTGTGTATATATTGTGACACTAACATCCCGCAGGCCTTCTCCCCATATTCATACTCTGCCCCTCTCGCCTTTCTCAACTGCCCACCCGCCTTCTCTGTAGATAGCAACCCAAACTCCATTTGCAGCCTCTGCCACTCCTTCAACAACCCCGCCTCCGGGGCCTCCGAGTACCCCCTGTCTACCTGGAGGATCTCCCTCACTAACCTATCCACCTCCGCCCGCTCCACCTCCTCCCAGTGTGCCCGAATCGAGATGAACTCCCCTCTCACCACTGCCTTCAACGCCTTCATACCGTAGCTGCCGAAACCTCCCCCGTATCGTTTATCTCCACATACCTCCGAATGGCCCCCCTCACCAGCACACACACCTTCTCCTCCACTAATAGTCCTACATCTAACCTCCTGCGGGCGCTGGCCCCCCTCCTTACTCACCCGTACGCCCAGTGTGGGGCACGATCCGACATTACTCTCGTCGAGGACTCATCGTCCACCACCCCCGCCAACTACGTTCTGTCCATAACGAAAACGTCAATCCGCGAGTACCCTTTGTGTACATGGGGAGAAAATGAGTACTCTCTCGCCCTCGGCTGTCCAAACCTTCATGGATCTACCACCCCATGACTTCCATAATCCCCTTTAGTTCCTTCGCACCCACCGACGCCCTCCCTGTCCTCGAACTCGACCGATCCAGCCTTGGATCCATAACCGTATTAAAGTCACCCCCCCCCCCCCCCATAATCAGCCGATGCGAGTCCAGATCAGGGATCTTCCCCAATACCCGCATCATAAACCCTACGTCGTCCCAGTTCGGTGTATAAATGTTCACCAGCACCACCGCCATCCCCTCCAACCTCCCGCTCACTATAACGTTTCTGCCCCCCGAGCCCCCACTGTAGCTCCCACTTCAAATGCCACCCGCTTGTAAATCAGAATCGCCACCCCCCTTGATTTAAAATCTAGCCCCGAATGGAATACCTGCCCTACCCACCCCTTCCTCAGCCTAGTCTGATCCACACCCCTCAGGTATGTCGCCTGTATCATTGCCACGTCCGCCTTTAAGCTTTTCAAATGTGCCAACACACGGGCCCTCTTGATTGGCCCATTGAACCCTCTCACATTCCATGTGATAGCCTGGTCGGGGGGGGGGGGCACCCTGCACCCCTCTGCCGATCAACCACATCCTTCCTGGGCCAGTCTCCAGCCCACGTCGCACACTTCCTCGGGCCCGCCCTAGGGCGCCAACCGTCATCGACCCTCACCACGTCACCCTTCAACAACCCCTCTCCTGTCAGCAGTCTTCTCACCCCCCCCCCCCACCCCATAGCAAAATAACAATCCCAATCCCCATCAACACACTTACCACCAGCTCACCCCCCACTGCACTCCCTGAGCTAGCCCGCCCAGCTAGCCTGGTAGACCCCGCCCATAGTGCCTAGCATCCTTCTGCAGGCTCCTTTGTTGTTCTTGGATCTTCCCCATCTCCGCACATATTGAGGCAAGCTGTTCCTCGTGTTTCCCCACCACCTCCTCCACCTTCTGGATTGCTTGCCCCTTGGCCTCGAACCTCATCTCCATGTGGTCGATCCCCGCCTTTATCGGATCCACCACCCTGGCCAGGTCCTCCATGTTCTCATTTCTCTGCTGGGCAAACGTCTCGTGGAGTAGGCTCACCAGCTGACCCATCACCCACTGGGCAGGCAGACTCGTACCCTGACCCTTCACCACCTTCCCCTGTGTCGCAAACCCGGACCCTGACCCTTCACCACCTTCCCCTGTGTCGCAGACTCGTACCCTGACCCTTCACCACCTTCCCCTGTGTCGCAGACTCGTACCCTGACCCTTCACCACCTTCCCCTGTGTCGCAAACCCGGACCCTGACCCTTCACCACCTTCCCCTGTGTCGCAGACTCGTACCCTGACCCTTCACCACCTTCCCCTGTGTCGCAAACCCGGACCCTGACCCTTCACCACCTTCCCCTGTGTCGCAAACCCGGACCCTGACCCTTCACCACCTTCCCCTGTGTCGCAAACCCGGACCCTGACCCTTCACCACCTTCCCCTGTGTCGCAGACCCGGACCCTGACCCTTCACCACTGTCATGATATTCAAGTGAACATCACAGCACATACACACAGACATAGTGATGGACAGGTCAACGGACCAATTAGCACACACAACATGGCAGCCAATCACAGACAAGAGCATACACAGTACAAAACAAGGAATACGACACTTCCTGGGCAGTCCATCAGGAGACAGCTCAGGGCACAGACCTCATTGCCAGCCACTCAGACTGTCACCATGGGCTGAGTACCAGAGTTTACTATGTCAATAATTAAATGAAATAAAACTGCGTTGTACCATTCGCAACCGTGTTGGTTTGTCTGTGTCTCAGAGTACCCAACACTTCATGGTGCCAGAAGTGAATTAATACGTACCCACAAATCTGCCATCCTGCGCCATGGACACCATCAACACACCGCAGCCGTTGCAAGTCGCTGGGAACCTTGGCGTAAATTGGACGTTGTTCAAATAGCGTTTCGAACTCTTTCTGGAAGCCAACGAAAGAGAGAGCGCCTCGGACACCAGAAAGATCGCCATCCTCCTCACCACCGCAGGGCAGCACGCCATCCATGTCGACAACTCCCTGGTGTTCACGGAAGGCGAGGACAAATCTAAATACAAGACGGTCCTCCTCAAGCTCGACCAACACTTCAACATCGAGGTCAACGAAAGCTTCGAGAGGTATGTCTTCCAGCAGCGCCTGCAAGGTAAGGATGAGTTCTTTCAGTCATTCCTGACGCATCTCCGCATCCTCGCGCAGTCCTGCGGTTACGACACCACCTCAGAGTCCATGATCCGGGACAGATTGTTTTTGGGGTCGCCTCGGGCAGCCTACGCCAGCAGCTTTTAAAAATAAAAGGCCTCACCTTAGCCTCCGCAATCGAAGCCTGTGTCCTGCACGAAAACGCGATTAGCCGCTATGCCCAATTTCAGGTGACCGAATCGGCGCGGAGGGGGTCCTACGCGACCGGATCGGCGAGCCAGGCGCCCCACGAGGCCGAACGGGTCCAGGCGATCGAGTTCCTCCCGGCCCGCGGCCCGGATGAGGGTGGCTGTTTCGTGTGCTTTTCGGGACCTCCTGCGCTTGTGCGCACCAAAACCTACGGCAACACTGAGGGACGTGATGCGCAGGCGCGCTCGATACAAGACCGAACTGCGCATGCGCAGTGGCGCAACGAACGCCATGCCGTCACGACGTGCGGCAACTGTGGAGCTGCACATTTAAAAGGGCAATGTCCCGCAAGAACCCGACAATGCCTACGCTGTGGCAAGGTGGGCCACTACGCTGCCTACTGTCGAGCGGCTCAACCTGTCGATCTGCCACATCTCCGACAACCTCGCAGGGACGTGCGGACCATTCAGCCTCCCCATGACGAATCGGGCCCAGACAACATCCAGACCGATGACCGAGACGCCTTCCGGGTTGCGGTCATTGATGGGAACCTAGTCAACACGATCAATCCGGGTGATGAATGGTGTGCCACCCTGACGGTCAACCGATCACCGATCACTTTCCGCCTGGACACTGGCGCCTCCGCCAACCTCATAGCATGGTCAGCCTTCTACGCCATGAAGGTCAGACCACCAATCCAGCCATCCCGGTGCAGGATGGTCGACTACAACGGGAACGTTATCCTGGCCATGGGATCCTGCCAGCTCCAGGTGACACACATGGCCACACTCTCGTTCGAGATAGTTGGCTCATCGAAGGACTCCCTGCTGGGCGCACAGGCATGCAAGGCTCTCCACCTCGTGCAACGAGTCCACTCTCTCTCTCCAGACGGCATGTCTGACTTCCCGGATGCAGAGTTCTACGCACAGTTCCAATCACTCCTCGCCCACAACCAGGAGGCATTCGAGGGCATGGGAACACTGCCATACACCTACCGAATTTGCCTCAAACCAGACGCCATCCCGGTCATTCACGCACCTCGCAGGGTCCCTGCGCCACTCGAAGACCGCCTCAAGCAGCAGCTGCAGGATCACCAGGACCAAGGGGTCCTATCCAGGGTCACGGAGCCCACGCCGTGGGTCAGCTCCATGGTGTGTGTCAAGAAGCCCTCCGGCGAGCTCCGGATATTTATTGACCCAAAAGACCTCAATAGCAATATCATGAGGGAACATTATCCCATACCCAAACGGGAGGAGAGCACCAGTGAAATGGCCCAGGTGAAGATATTCACGAAACTGGATGCTTCTAAAGGATTTTGGCAGATCCAACTGGACCCGTCCAGCTGAAAGCTGTGCACCTTCAACACCCCTTTCGGCAGGTTCTGCTACAACCGGATGCCAGTTGGCATCATCTCGGCATCCGAGGTCTTTCATCGGATCATGGAGCAGATGATGGAAGGCATCGAAGGAGTGCGCGTATACGTGGACGACGTCATCATCTGGTCCACCACACCACAGGAGCACATATATCGTCTCCAATGCGTTTTTGCCCGCATACGGGAAAACAGCCTGCGCCTCAACCGAGCCAAGTGTTCCTTTGGCTAAACCGAGCTGAAGTTCCTGGGGACCATATTTCCCGGTCAGGGGTCTGTCCGGATGCAGACAAGGTGAGCGCCATCACAGCCATGCCGCAGCCGGCAGACAAGAAAGCAGTACTACGCTTCCTAAGCATGGTCAACTTCCTGGGGAAGTTCCTTCCCAACCTTGCCTCCCACACGACAGCTCTGCGCCACCTCAAAAAGTCAAAAAGTCCACAGAGTTCCAGTGGCAACACACACACCAGCTGGAATGGGAGGAGCTCAAACGCAAACTCACCACTGCACCGGTATTGGCGTTTTTTGACACGTCTCGTGCCACCAAAATCTCGACTGATGCCAGCCAGTCCGGCATTGGAGCAGTGCTCCTGCAGCGGGATGACACGGCGTCATGGGCCCCAGTGGCCTATGCATCGCGGGCCATGACCCCCACAGAGCAGCGTTACGCGCAGATCGAAAAGGAGTGCCTGGGCTTGCTAACTGGTTTAGACAAGTTCCATGATTATGTGTAAGGTCTTCCCCGATTCACTGTTGAAACTGACCACCGCCCCCTGGTCAGCATAATAAACAAGGACCTGAACGAGATGACCCCTCGCCTCCAGCGCATCCTACTTAAACTCAGGAGGTACGACTTCCAACTGGTCTACACCCCAGGAAAGGACCTCATCGTGGCGGATGCCCTATCCAGAGCAGTGAGCACGCCGCCAGATTCGGAGGGGTTCGTCTGTCAGGTCGAGGCGCAGGTGGCCTTAACATCGGCAAATCTGCCAGCTGATGACTCCAGTCTGGCCCGTATCTGCCGCGAGACTGCGGCCGACCCCCTTCTACAACGTGTGATGCGCCACATGACGGGAGGGTGGCTCAAAGGGCAGTGCCCGCAGTTCTACAATGTCCGGGACGACCTGGCCGTCATTGATGGGATCCTTCTGAAGCTGGACCGGATTGTGATTCCGCACAGCATGCACAAGCTGGTTCTCGACCAACTACACGAAGGCCACCTGGGGGTCGAGAAGTGCAGACGGAGGGCCCGAGAGGCGGTATACTGGCCAGGCATCAGTGACAATATTACCAATATGGTGCTCAACTGTACAACCTGCCAAAGGTTTCAGCGGGCGCAACCTCCTGAAACGCTTCTGCCCCATGAGCTGGTGACGTCCCCCTGGGCGAAGGTGGGTGTGGACCTATTTCACGCTCTCGGCAGGGAGTATGTCATCATCGTTGACTACTTCTCCAACTACCCAGAGGTCATACGCCTGCACGATTTGACGTCGTCTGCTGTCATAAGGGCCTGCAAAGACACATTCGCTCGCCACGGCATTCCGATGACTGTCATGTCGGACAATGGGCCCTGTTTCGCCAGCCAGGAATGGTCATCGTTTGCTGCCTCATATGGCTTCACACACGTGACGTCCAGCCCTCTGCACCCCCAGTCCAATGGAAAGGCGGAGAAGGGCGTTAACATTGTAAAGCGGCTCCTCTGCAAGGCTGCTGCTGCCGGATCGGATTTCTGCCTCGCCCTGCTGGCCTATCGCTCGGCCCCACTAGCCACGGGTCTCTCGCCAGCACAGCTGCTGATGGGTCACGCCCTCAGGACCACTGTGCCTTCCATTCTGGCGCCCACAATAGACCATGCTCCGGTACTGCGCAGGATGCAACTGCAGCGCAGTCGCCAGAAGAGGTCATATGACACACGGGCAACTGATCTTCCCGCCCTGGCCCCTGGAGATGAAGTCCGCATCCACCTACCAGACGGTGGCTGGTCAGCACCTGCCGAAGTTCTCCGACGCGTGGATGCCCGCTCGTTCCTGGTTCGCATGCCTGATGGATCTGTTCGTCGGCGCAATCGCTGGGCTCTTCGCCTACTTCCACGCTCGCTACGAGACCTTACACTGACACCGTGTCCTCCTGTCGTTCCTGATAGCGACTTTGTGGAGCTGCCTGCTACCATGCCCCTTCCGTCGTCGCCCGTGGCCAGGCTCGCACCTCAGCCGGTGGTTCCAGATCTACCCTTGAGGCGGTCAACCCAAATTCGTCGCCCACCTACTAGACTGGACTTATGAGACTGTTGAACACGTTGAACTCATGCAACCACTGTATTAACATGTTTATGTTCTTATCATTACAGGAATTTGTTTTA
The DNA here is from genome assembly GCF_047496885.1 of Scyliorhinus torazame. Classification (NCBI taxonomy): domain Eukaryota; kingdom Metazoa; phylum Chordata; class Chondrichthyes; order Carcharhiniformes; family Scyliorhinidae; genus Scyliorhinus; species Scyliorhinus torazame. Next base: position 31,660,594 of record NC_092731.1, read on the forward strand.
TCGTTCCACATTTCCCCGTTCTTTGTTGTGGTACAACCTCGTTGTTATGTCACACCCGACATCGCCCCTTGTATATAGTTAAGCTCCAGGTACATGCTGTAAATATTACACACACACACATTTAGCTGCACTCAGTACACATCTCTATTTATAACCACGTAGGCACATAATCTTGTAAAAAAAGGGGGATGTCATGATATTCAAGTGAACATCACAGCACATACACACAGACATAGTGATGGACAGGTCAACGGACCAATAAGCACACACAACACAACAGCCAATCACAGACAAGAGCATACACAGTACAAAACAAGGAATACGACACTTCCTGGGCAGTCCATCAGGAGACAGCTCAGGGCACAGACCTCATTGCCAGCCACTCAGACAGTCACCATGTGCTGAGTACCAGAGTTTACTATGTCAATAGTTAAATGAAATAAAACTGCGTTGTACCATTCGCAACCGTGTTGGTTCGCCTGTGTCTCAGAGTACCCAACACTTCAACCACCTTCCACTGTCTCGCAGACCCGGACCCTGACCCTTCACCACCTTCCACTGTCTCGCAGACCCGGACCCTGACCCTTCACCACCTTCCACTGTCTCGCAGACCCGGACCCTGACCCTTCACCACCTTCCACTGTCTCGCAGACCCGGACCCTGACCCTTCACCACCTTCCCCTGTGTCGCAGACACGGACCCTGACCCTTCCCCATCTTCCCCTGTGTCGCAGACCCGGACCCTGACCCTTCACCACCTTCCACTATCTCGCAGACCCGGACCCTGACCCTTCACCACCTTCCCCTGTGTCGCAGGCTCCACACCAGCGTTGAGAAATTGTCCCTCTTTTTCAACCACTTCTGGTCCACAAATCCATACACCAGTGGGATACTCTTGTCTTCCACTCCTCCTGCACCTTACACCATCACTCAGCTCCGCCGTTAATCGGGGAAAAGGCCCAAAAAATCCATGACGAGCGGGAGCCACCGAATGTGCGACCAGTCACACGATGGCCGCCGCTGAAAGTCTCCGGTTTTGAACAACTCTTTAATCTCCTTCCCTTGCAGCTAATTTGATCAAACCTTCCCAACTCCTGCACCAGCACCCCAGCCAGCGTCTCTAACGGGATGGGTGTGGCCGCCTCCGCCATCTTTTCTTCCCAGATTCCTTTGCCGGCCTTCCAGCCGGAGCTTCCGCCGAGGCTTTTGATATTCCTCTGCCGCCTTTCCGATCTCCACACCAACCGACTGGGTTAGAGCCCCAAATCCCCCAAAACAACAGGAAAAGGAATCAAAATACCGGGACTATGGCAGGAGCCACATTTCATGTTACCCACTTTCACATGTCATCACCGGAGGTCCAGATGTGGAATTGTCGGGGATCCTTGTTCATGTTTGTATTTTTCTGTTTTTGTTTGGGTTGAATGTTTTGCAAGTTGGACTTGGGCAGGGGATTTATTTTTATGTGGGTTTTTGCTCTATTTGTTCTAACCGTTGTGAAAATATATCGCACCCTGTTGGAATACTATGTTTTATGTAGTTTATAAACTTTGTGACTTTTTTCTGTTCGCATTTTTCTTCACTCTGGGTGGGAGCCGCCCTGCCAGCTGAAGAGTTAGCTAACGGGAGCGGTGCTGAGGGATTGACTGCAGCTCAGTATATTAGTTCTGTTTTAGATAATGAGCTCAGTGCTTTTGTTCAGTTTGGGGTGAGGTTTATTAGAAGTAGGTTTTCGTGGTTTATGTTCACCTTGCCGTTTTCTGTCTGCATATTTGGGTGTAGTCGTGCCTGAGGGTGGGGAAGAGGGGGGAGGGGCAGTTTGCTGAACGTGATTGCAGTTTTCTCTTTGTTTAATCTTGTTAGTGGGTTTGGCGGCCATCTTGGGTGGGCCTGGTTGCTGCACTTTCGATGGAACTGTTGGATAATACCTCTTGGTGGAAATGGCTGACTCCGGATCGAGGGGTGGTGGCCCCCAATTCGTTTGGTCGCCTGGAATGAGGGGGGGGTTGAATGGCCCAGCGAAAAGGTCGAGGGCATTTCCTCGCCTTAAAGGTTTAACTGCCGATGTGGTGTTTCTGCAAGAGACTCATTTCTGGCTCAGCGACGGGACGAGGTTGGGGAAGGTGTGGGTGGGACAAGTTTTTAATTCGGGTTTTGATGGTGGGGTCCGGGGTAAGGCAACTTTGATCAATAAAAGGGTTCAGTTTTCTGCCGCTAAGATCTTGGCTGACCCCAATGGCAGAAATGTTATTGTCTGTGGGTCTTTGACGGGTACCTCGATAGTCCTGGTTAACGTCTCTGCTCCAAACTGGGACAATACGGGTTTTATTAACAAGCTGCCAGCCTCCATCCCCAATTTGGATTCATTTCAGCTTATTTTGTGGGCGATTTAAACTGTGTTGCGGACACTGGGATGGACCCAGATCCAAATCTCTGACCCCATCAGGGGTGGCCGAGGTATTGTTGGTTTTCATGGAGCAGATGTGGGGGGGGGGGGGCAGATCCGTGGTGATTTTTGTACCCGGATGATAAAGGCTTTTCCTCTTTCTCCCGTCTCCACCAGGTATACTCACCTATCGACTTTTCTGTGGTGGATAATCTCTCCTCCCTTTGGTGGAGGGGACGGGCTACTCGGCCATTGTGATTTCCCATCATGCCCCACATTGTATTGATTTGGTTCCAGAGTCAGGCCCCTCCCAGCGTCCGCCATGGAGATTGGATCCGGCATTATTAACGGACAAGAGAATTTGTGAACGCGTGTCCACCGCCATTGGGGAATAGATTTAAATGTAATAAAAGTGAGACTTGGATCACAGATCATAGAATTTACAGTGCAGAAGGAGGCCATTCGGCCCATCGAGTCTGCACCGGCTCTTGGAAAGAGCACCCGACCTAAGGTCCACACCTCCATCCTATCCCCATAACCCAGCAACCCCACCCAACACTAAGGGCAATTTTGGACACTAAGGGCAATTTATCATGGCCAATCCACCTAACCTGCACATCTTTGGGCTGTGGGAGGAAACCGGAGCACCCGGAGGAAACCCGCGCAGACACGGGGAGGACGTGCAGACTCCACACAGACAGTGACCCAAGCCGGAATCGAACCTGGGACCCAGGAGCTAATTGTGCTATCCACAATGAAACCATGCTACCCTTTCTCATCGTCTCATCTTTCTCATCTTCTATGCTGTGGGAAGCCCTTAAGGTGGTTATCGGGGGAGATAATTTCCCTCAAAGTGCCCATGGGAAGGAAAGTGAGGGCGGAGTGGCAGAGGCTGGAGGACTCCATCCTTGAGGTGCATCATCAATACTCACTTGTCCCAGTTGTTGCCAAGTAGGAAAAAGCTGCAGACACAATTTGAATTATTATCAATAAGACGGCACGGTGGCGCAGTGGTTAGCACTGCTGCCTCACGGCGCCGAGGACCCGGGTTCGATCACGGCCCCGGGTCACTGTCCGTGTGGAGTTTAACATTCTCCCCGTGTCTGCGTGGGTCTCACCCCACATCACAAAGATGTGCAGTGTCGGTGAATTGGCCACGCTAAATTGCCCCTGAAATGGAAGAAAATAGAATTGGGCACTCTAAATTTAGATTTTAAAAAAGAATTCTTATCACTGGATAAGGCGGTGGGCCAGCTGTGACGTTCGAGGGGAGTATTTATGAACACGGGGAGCAGGCCAGTCGCCTCTTAGCTCACCAGCTCAGACAGCAGGCAGCTTCCCGGGAGATTGAGCAGAGACGGGTCTCGAGTGGCAGCCTGGTTTCCACCCGCCTCAGCTCAATGCAGCTCCCGAAACATTTGATCAGGATCTCAGTACATCGGAGCCCCCGGTGGGGGGTTTCGACCATGACGGATTTTTTGGATGGGTTACCCATCCCAGTGATGGAGCGGGAGAGGCGGGAAGAGTTGGAATCCCGGTTGGGCCCAGAGAAAATGAGGAAATGCGTTGGGGTGATGCCGACGGGTAAAGTTCCTGGCCCTGATGGATTCCCCACTGAGTTTGAACTTTGTGGAACAATTGGTCGCTCTAATTTTCGATATGTTCAGCGACTCCTTGTCCCGGGGTTCGTTGCTCATTACACTTGCGCGGGCTTCTATTTCCCTGATCCTTAAGAAAGAAAAGGGCCCGACAGAATGAGGGTCGCACCGACCTATTTGACTTTTAAATGCGGACACTAAGTTACTGCCAAAGTGCTGGCAGCGGTTGGAGTCATGCCTCCCAGAGGTGATCTAGGAAGACCAGACTGCCGTCGTCAAGGTCGGCAATTGTTGGCCAAAATACATCGCCTATTAAATGTTGTCCTCTCCCACTCTTCGGTGCTCGAGCCGGAGGTGATTGGTTCCCGAGACGCTGAAAATGCCTTTGATAGGGTGGAGTGGGGATCTCTCTTTGAGATTCTTGGCAGGTTTGGATTTGGACAAAAGTTTATATCCTGGATTGTTTATTGTCTCGGGCCCCCACTGCGAGTGTTCATACAAATACTGGGAATTTGGTGACATTCCGCTGAATAGGGGCACGAGGCAGGAATATTCATTGTCTCCTGTTTGCTTTGCCGATAGATCTGCCGTCCATCGCGCTGAGATCTTCCAGTAAGTGGAGGGGGATGAATTGGGGAGGGGTGGAGCAGAGGGTGTCCTTGTACACGGATGACCTGCTTCTTTATATTACACACCCACTATCCACTCTGGATGAGATAATGAAGCTGTTCGGGAGCATTGGCTCCATCTCTGGGTAGAAGTTGAATTGGATAACAGCAAATGTTTTTTAAAAATTGCACGAAGTGATGCCCCAATTGGTTAAATATCCTGCCACAATTTGCAAAGTGGTTCACCCACAAACAAGGAGAATTCCTATGAGTGAACTAGGAAGAGTCCACACCTTCAGGAACTGTACCCCAGTGAGAGTCAGCACCTTCAGGAACTGTACCCCAGTGAGAGTCAGCACCTTCAGGAGCTGTGCCCCAGTGAGAGTCAGCACCTTCAGGAACTGTACCCCAGTGAGAGTCAGCACCTTCAGGAACTGTACCCCAGTGAGAGTCAGCACCTTCAGGAGCTGTGCCCCAGTGAGAGTCAGCACCTTCAGGAGCTGTGCCCCAGTGAGAGTCAGCACCTTCAGGAACTGTCTCCCAGTGAAAGTCCACACCTTCAGGAACTGTACCCCAGTGAAAGTCAGCACCTTCAGGAACTGTACCCCAGTGAAAGTCAGCACCTTCAGGAGCTGTGCCCCAGTGAGAGTCAGCACCTTCAGGAACTGTACCCCTGTGAGAGTCAGCACCTTCAAGAACTGTACCCCAGTGAGAGTCAGCACCTTCAGGAACTGTACCCCAGTGAGAGTCAGCACCTTCAGGAACTGTACCCCAGTGAGAGTCAGCACCTTCAGGAGATGTGCCCCAGTGAGAGTCAGCACCTTCAGGAGCTGTGCCCCAGTGAGAGTCAGCACCTTCAGGAACTGTCTCCCAGTGAAAGTCCACACCTTCAGGAACTGTACCCCAGTGAGAGTTAGCACCTTCAGGAACTGTACCCCAGTGAAAGTCCACACCTTCAGGAACTGTACCCCAGTGAGAGTCAGCACCTTGAGGAACTGTACCCCAGTGAGAGTCAGCACCTTCAGGAACTGTACCCCAGTGAGAGTCAGCACCTTCAGGAACTGTACCCCAGTGAGAGTCAGCACTCTCAGGAACTGTACCCCAGTGATAGTCAGCACCTTTAGGAACTGTACCCCAGTGAGAGTCAGCACTCTCAGGAACTGTACCCCAGTGAAAGTCCGCACCTTCAGTGACTGTACCCCAGTGAGAGTCAGCACCTTCAGGACCTTACTCCATTAAGAGTCTGCACTTTCAGGAACTGTACCCCAGTGAGAGTCAGCACCTTCAGGAACTGTACCCCAGTGAGAGTCAGCACCTTCAGGAGCTGTGCCCCAGTGAGAGTCAGCACCTTCAGGAACTGTACCACAGTGAGAGTCAGCACCTTCAGGAACTGTACCCCAGTGAGAGTCAGCACCTTCAGGAGCTGTGCCGCAGTGAGAGTCAGCACCTTCAGGAGCTGTGCCCCAGTGAGAGTCAGCACCTTCAGGAACTGCCTCCCAGTGAAAGTCCACACCTTCAGGAACTGTACCCCAGTGAAAGTCAGCACATTCAGGAACTGTACCCCAGTGAAAGTCAGCACCTTCAGGAGCTGTGCCCCAGTGAGAGTCAGCACCTTCAGGAACTGTACCTCAGTGAGAGTCAGCACCTTCAGGAACTGTACCCCAGTGAGAGTCAGCACCTTCAAGAACTGTACCCCAGTGAGAGTCAGCACCTTCAGGAACTGTGCCCCAGTGAGAGTCAGCACCTTCAGGAGCTGTGCCCCAGTGAGAGTCAGCACCGTCAGGAACTGTACCCAAGTGAGAGTCAGCACCTTCAGGAACTGTACCCCAGTGAGAGTCAGCACCTTCAGGAGATGTGCCCCAGTGAGAGTCAGCACCTTCAGGAGCTGTGCCCCAGTGAGAGTCAGCACCTTCAGGAACTGTCTCCCAGTGAAAGTCCACACCTTCAGGAACTGTACCCCAGTGAGAGTTAGCACCTTCAGGAACTGTACCCCAGTGAAAGTCCACACCTTCAGGAACTGTACCCCAGTGAGAGTCAGCACCTTCAGGAACTGTACCACAGTGAGAGTCAGCACTCTCAGGAATTGTACCCCAGTGATAGTCAGCACCTTTAGGAACTGTACCCCAGTGAGAGTCAGCACTCTCAGGAACTGTACCCCAGTGAAAGTCCACACCTTCAGTGACTGTACCCCAGTGAGAGTCAGCACCTTCAGGACCTTACTCCATTAAGAGTCTGCACTTTCAGGAACTGTACCTCAGTGAGAGTCAGCACCTTCAGGAACTGTACCCCAGTGAGAGTCAGCACCTTCAGGAACTGTACCCAAGTGAGAGTCAGCACCTTCAAGAACTGTACCCCAGTGAGAGTCAGCACCTTCAGGAACTGTACCCCAGTGAGAGTCAGCACTCTCAGGAACTGTACCCCAGTGAGAGTCAGCACCTTCAGGACCTTACTCCATTAAGAGTCAGCACCTTCAGGAACTGTACCTCAGTGAGAGTCAGCACCTTCAGGAACTGTACCCCAGTGAGAGCCAGCACCTTCAAGAACTGTACCCCAGTTAGGGTCAGCACCTTCAGGAACTGTACCCCAGTGAGAGTCAGCACCTTCAGGAACTGTACCCCAGTGAGAGTCAGCACCTTCACGAACTGTACCCCAGTGAGAGTCAGCACCTTCAGGAACTGTACCCCAGTGAGAGTCAGCACCTTCAGGAACTGACCCCCAGTGAGAGTCAGCACCTTCAGGAACTGCACCCCAGTGAGCGTCAGCACCTTCAGGAACTTTACCCCAGTTAGAGTCAGCACCTTCAGGAACTGTACCCCAGTGAGAGTCAGCACCTTCAGGAACTGTACCCCAGTGAAAGTCAGCACCTTCACGAACTGTACCCCAGTGAGAGTCAGCACCTTCAGGAACTGTACCCCAGTGAGAGTCAGCACCTTCAGCAACTGACCCCCAGTGAGAGTCAGCACCTTCAGGAACTGTACCCCAGTGAGGGTCAGCACCTTCAGGAACTGTACCCCAGTGAGAGTCAGCACCTTCAGGAACTGTACCCCAGTGAGAGCCAGCATCCGCAGATACTGGAACACAAAAAACGTCACCATCTCTCGGAACAGAATCTGATAAAGAAAACCTGGACTTGTAGCTGGTGTGAAGAATAATCTCTGGTATTAGGAACGTTGTCATGTGTGGAGCTGAACAGAGAATTTGTCAGGAGTTTGAGGAGCTGCTGATTCTCGCTGGCCCAGAGTTTCTGATGTGTGTTTGTCTGGGTGCGTGTCTGCCTGTGTGTGAGGATGCTTATGTGTCTAATTGTTTGTGTGTCTGGAGGTGCATGGATGCAAGAATTGAAGATATCTGCTTTGGAATTGACAATGACATTTCGGGATAACAAATGACAAGCATTGCCTGGGTCTGCCTGTTCCCACATTGTTGTTCGTCTCCCCCGGGGTCCTGACAACCGGAGCCAAGAGCGATTTCTGTGTCAGTAATTAACACACATTCCCACTGCCAGCATTGCAGGCTCCAATCAGTGAGAGCAGCAGAGAGGCTACCTCACTCTGCTTTATTTCACCACAACCTCATCTGTAAATGAACTCATGGTCAAACAGCAAAGGGCAATTTCTCATCGCTTCAACTTCTAACCGGGCCCCAGAAACAGCAAGCTCTCCCTGATCCGGCTGCCATGGCGACATTCCGGAGCTGGGAGGATGGCATCACGTGGAAGATGTCTTTACCCTCCAATTGAATCTCAGTCTCCTGACCCACCCACAGCCTCATCTCTGCAAGAGTTTGCAAAGGGTCAGGAAATGACCCTCAGCAGGAGGTAAACGAACCAGCTGCCCTGGAGCAGGGTGACCAACAGGGGAGGAGGTCACCACCCTGACATTGTCGGGAGTCTCTCCTGGATCCATTGGTCCTGAGGCTGAGATGGACAGAGTTTTGGTCACTCAGGGAATCAAGGATGTGGGGAGTGGACGGGAAAGAGGAATCGAGGCAAGGATCGGCCATAATAATTTTGAACGTGGAGCCGGCTCGAGGGGCCGAGTGGCCTGCTCCTGTTCCCATTTCTCATGTTTTTATGATATTTGACAATGTCTCTGGTGAGAAGATTCCTGTAGTGAACACAGTTTGGTCTCACATTGCTAAAGAATTAAACACTTTGCAATAACTTGGGACAGGAGTCTGAATGAATGAGAGATTTAACACTATTTACTGGGGGTAATTGTGACCCGGGTTTGAGAGCCCACTTTATATCTCTCCCAATTTTTATTTACACTGATTGCAGCAATGTCGAAATGACCCCACGAGTTACAGCATTCGGCTCAATGAAGTTGGCATTTTCAGACTGACACCAGGGGTGCCTCTGTCATCATTTGAGAGCAGAGACGTGACGGCTGCTGCTGTTACACCAGCAGGTGGCAGTGTCGCACCACAAAGTATAAAGAGAACAGCAGGATCCCATACTGTCTGTGAAAGATCAGAATGTCTGTGCAGAAACTAATTGGACATTGCCCCCTGTATCAATAATGAATAAACACTCCCACTCCCAGCATTGCATGCTTCAATCAGTGTGTTTTATTTCACCAGAATTGTAAAGTACATTTGAAATGAATTAAAGGTAAAACAGCAACAAAAGCGAGATCTGAGAGAGACTCAGTGAGCAATTAGAAATCAGGGAGACGGCGAGAGAGAAATCCCATCAATCACACCCGGAATATTCTATTGGAGAGATTCTTGTCAGTGTGACTCTCGGCCACATCCCCATCGCTTCATTGCGAGCTGGAGCTAGGGGACGGTCTTGCACAGGTTTCGGTCATAATCCACAAACTTTGGGTTGTATTTGTCGCTGTTCTCCTTGAGGCACAGGGCAGTTGCCATGTTACAGTCGCACATCTTCTCAACACACTCTGCGTCGTGAGACGTCACCGAGAAAGCAGCTAAAAAAGAGGAGAGAACAACTAAATATACACAGTGTAAAATAGGCACTGTAATGTTCACCTGGAAACACACACTGGAATATACACACATTAATGTACACACTAATGTGCTGGGTGGGGTTAAGGATGTGAGATTCCGCAACGTTGAAAAATCTTCATTGTTGTTGGGTCCTTAATGTTGTGGGTGACTCACAATGGTTGGGGTCCAATAATGTTCTTGAAGCTTCCTAAACGACGGGGCAGCTAACGTCTTCGAATGTCTCTGATGTGCGAATGGCCGTCCTCAAGTTCTGGATGGTCATTAATTTTTAGTCTAATACTTTGGTGCTGAGGGGGTGGGTCTGAATCTGTGGAGAGTCTTTAACGTGGGTGAGGAAGGGGTGGCCTGTAATCGTCGGCTGTGGATTCTGTCCTTGATGTTGTCAGGGGTTCCCTAATATTGTGAAGTTCCCTAATGCTGTCAGTGATGTGGGCTGTGTTCCTTTAATGTGTTGGGGGTCTCTAACATTGTGGGGTGGGGGGGTCCCTAACAGGGTGATTTCTATGGGTGACATAATGAGAGTCCCACCACAGCGAGAAGCAGCAAACTATCTCAAGCCTCAATATCGCCACAAACGTTCCCCACCTCGAATCTGGGGAATTGTGAAATCTCACTGAGCGATATTTCCGAATTGAAACCCAAATTCGTTCAAGAAAATTCACTGCGAGGCAAGTTGTTGTGTTCTGCTTCTTCGTGTAGCATAAACTGCTTCCTTGATGTATACTCTGACAAAGGGAAGTTCAGACTTGGAGAGAGGTTTAACACATTGATTGAACAATTAACAATTCTCCGACTTGAGTTTGATTCTCCTGCTGACCTTGCTATAGTCACTCAATCTAACTAACCAGTCTGCTCTAATCCATGCGGTGGGTGTGATGCTTCCTGATCTGCCCCTGTCTCTCTGAGTGTTGCCGATGGAAAGAGAAAGAGCACGTGTGCCCTGTCCTTTTATAAGGATCGTCCCCTTGTGGTAGTGTCACCTCTGGGGTGTGCCTTGACTGCCCAATTGGTTGTGTCCTATCTTACTGACTTATCGGTTGAATATCTGTGTGTCATGATGTCTCTGGTGCTCCCTCTAGTGTTTACCTAGTTGCAGTGTACCTACATTAACCCCTTGTGTATTTACAGTGATGCATATCACCACACAGGTGATATCTGATCCACAGCAACCACATCTTCAGTAAGTGTCCACAGCTCGAGGAACTGCGACTCAGAGTGAATGAGCTGGACTCGGAGCTTCAGACAGGGCAATGGCATCAGGGAGAGAGAATGCTCCCTGGACACTTTGTCACACCCCCTAGCTTAGCTACTTCATTTGGTCCATGATCAGGGACAGACAGTCTGACTACACTTGAAAATCCAGGAGGTAGAAATGGAAGACACTCAGCCCTTGCACGTGTCCGAGAGATTGGAGGTTTTTGCAGCCTGTGTGGACGAGAGCGAGGGCTGCAGGGAGGATGAGCAGACTGACCACCGCACCTGGGGACAGGGACACAGACAAGTGGGAGGAATGTAAAGGAATGGGATTGTAGCAGGGGACAGTGTTGTTAGAGGGATAGACAGTGTTCTCAGCATCGAGAGAGTGTGAGCCCCGAGGGCCGTGTTGCCAGCCCAGTGCCGGGGTTACTAACTCTTGGGGGAAGAATTCAGTTGTTGTTGTATCGGTGGGTACCAACCACACAGACAGGACTAAGAAAGAGGTTCTGATCAGGGAGGATGAGCAGCTCTGGGCTCAATTAAAAAGCAGAACCACAAAGGTAACAATCTCTGAGCCACAGACAAAATTGACATTGGGTAAATACGATCAGGGAGTTGAGTGCCTGGCTCAGAGATTGGTGTGGGAGCAATGGGTCACCATTCATGGGGCACTGGCATCAGTACTGAGGACAGAGAGAGCTGTACCATTGGGGTGGGTTTCACTTGCACGGCGCTGGGAGCTGTGTCCTGGCAAATCACATGACCAGGGCTGTGGAGCAGACTTTAAACAAAATGGTGGGAGGTGGATTAGTAATAGATTTCATAGCGTTTTTATAGAATTTACAGTGCAGAAAGAGGCCATTCGGCCCATCGAGTCTGCACCGGATCTTAGAAAGAGCCCTGTTTTGTTTCCAGTGTGGTAGGTAACATGTGCTACTCAATCCTTGGTTAGTGTTGAGGTATTCTGAATCTTGATGAAGAAGATTCAAACTCTTCCAGTAGTAACAAAAGGTTTATTGAGTAACTGCAACAATATTTACATGAGTTCTTTACTTTAACTTTGATACTAGTGATAAGGTTAACAAGATCTAACTATGGTAACTATACGTAACTCCACTGGCCATCTAAACTAGTCTGCTGTTGCTTTGATCACAGTGCACCCAAGAGAGAGAGAGAGAGAGACAGTGTGGCTGCCTTTTATACCCCTGTTGGTCCGGCCCTCTAGTGAGCATGTGGTGCTACTGATGACACATTAACTCCTTGTGTACATGCACACATAGAGATCACCACATCCCCCTTTTTTTCGTGTTACATATTTTCTGTATGTTGGAAAGAAAATTGAACAAAACATAATGGATGCAGTTTGCAAATGCATGACATAAAATCAACGAGTTAGTCTGTCAAATGTTGATACATTCAGTCTCTTAAGTTTTTTTTGCTTGCGTGAAATAGGTCGACAAATGATGTTATGTACAAGTTGTGGTGATCTTGACGATTATACAAAGTCAATTAATATTTATGAGCCCAGTCTTAATTAAAAAACATTTGTGAGTCCATACTTTATGAGTTTGTTCGGTCGAGTTGCTTTCGTCTTCTGTTGTTGAAGTGGTGATGTTGATATTGTTGTTTCTTTGTGAACGTCATCAGTGTTCCTGTGTTTAAGTAACCAAGAAGTCATCAATGAGGGATGTGAATGGTCGAATCACTTTGTTGTCTGATTTATGCCTTTTCTTTTTCTATCCTTGTTGTAGCGATTCTGTGTTACATCCTTGTTGTCTGACCTGGACTTTTCCCTGTGTTTGTGGTGCTGATTCCGTATGTCATCTTTGTTGTCTGACCTGGACTTTTTCTTGTGTTTGTGGTATTGATTCTGCATGTCATCTTTCTTGACAGCTGGTTTGCTTGTTTGTTGTGGAGCAAATGTGAATTTGTGAGATTTGTTGCCGTGCCATGGCATGTTTGTACTCTTGCCATTGTTTTGCCGTGTGCTGTGGCATTGTCCTTCATGTGCAGAGTTGTCCCATGTTGTACAGGTCATTGTTTCATTGTTGTCGTTTCAGTCTTGGTCGTTGTCGTTGTTGTTGTTTTTGTCCTGCTTGTTGTTTCTGTTTTTGTTGTTCTCGCTGTTGTTCTTGGTGTTTTTCTTGTCGTGCCCATTGTTTCTGTTTTTGTTATGCTTCTTGTAGTTTTTGATGTTGCTGTCGTTGTTCTTGTTTCTGCTGTGCTTCTTGCGGTTGTTGTTGTTCCTGTTGTGCTCAATGAGTGTTCCGTGTAGATGACATGAGTCATTGTCACAGTTATTGGTGACAGTGTCCTTTGTGGTATCTGTTACATTGAGTGTTTCATCTTGAGAATTGTGAGAATGATCTGATGTTGCATTGATGTTGCTGACATCAGTCATTTGTGGTGGGTTTGATTCCTCTTCTTTGCTTCCTTGGTCCTCCTCTTCTAGAGTCAATTCTGGTTCACTTGAATCATCTGTGATCTCTTTGTGCTCCTCTTCTGGGGTCAAAATCTTCACGATTTCATTTGACGTGATCTCTCTGGACTCATGAATTATTGAGTGCTTCTGTGCAGACGAGCTGAGATCTGTCAGTCTCGCTGTGATTCTGCACATCTGGTATGGGAATTGTGATTTCTTCGTCTCTTGTCTCACAGACAGTGGGTAGACATTCAGTGTCTTGTTGTTGGTTAAATAAGCTGGGTAGACTGTCATAGTCTGCTGCTGGTGGCTCAAATAAGCTTGATAGATCTTCATGGTCTTGTTCATGCATAGTACAAAGTCTTACAACACCAGGTTAAAGTCCAACAGGATTGTTTCGATGTCACCAGTAAACTACCCAGTCTTCAGAACAGTGACCACGACACCACACAATCCTGTCATGGCAATCTCTGCAAGACGTGCCAGATCATTGACATGGATACCACTATTACACGTGAGAACACCACCCACCCGGTACGCGGTACATACTCGTGCGACTCGGCCAACGTTGTCTACCTCATACGCTGCAGGAAAGGATGTCCCGAAGCATGGTACATTGGCGAGACCATGCAGACGCTGCGACAACGAATGAACGGACATCGCGCAACAATCACCAGGCAGGAATGTTCCCTTCCAGTCGGGGAACACTTCAGCAGTCAAGGGCATTCAGCCTCTGATCTCCGGGTAAGCGTTCTCCAAGGCGGCCTTCAGGACCCGCGACAACGCAGAATCGCCGAGCAGAAACTTATAGCCAAGTTCCGCACACATGAGTGCGGCCTCAACCGGGACCTGGGATTCATGTCGCATTACATTCATCCCCCACCATCTGGCCTGCAAAATCCTACCAACTGTCCTGGCTTGATGCAATTCACACCTCTTTAACCGGGGGTTACCCCATCTCTGGATCTGTAAAGATTTAATCACCTGCTAATGCTCGCATTCCTAGCATTGTTTGGCATCTTTGAATTTGTCTATATATGTGTTTCTGGAACAGACCTCTGCATTCACCTGAGGAAGGAGCAGCGCTCCGAAAACGTGACATCGAAACAAACCTGTTGGACTTTAACCTGGTGTTGTAAGACTTCGTACTGTGCTCACCCCAGTCCAACGCCGGCATCTCCACATCTTGTTCATGCATAGCATTCGCTATGGGGTGTTTGCTTGCTTCCATTTTTGAGTCTGTCACCGAGCTGTCTGTGGAGGTTTGCGTCGCTCTCTTTGTGGAGGCTTGCATCGCTCGCGCTGTGGAGTCTGTCATCGCTCTCTTTGTGGAGTCTGTCATCGCTCTCTCTGTGGAGTCTGTCATCGCTCTCTCTGTGGAGTCTGTCATCACTCTCTCTGTGGAGTCGTGCAGTGTTCGTGCTGTAAAGTCGATCTGTGCTCCATCAGCGGAGTCGTTCTGTGCTCTCTGTGTGGCGTCGCCTTCTTCTTGGGTATTGCTGTCATCCACTGTATCGACGATCTGCCATGGCACCATGGTGTTGGATTCATCCACCATGAGAAGAGTCGTATTGAGCTTATCAACCGTGTTGCTGATACTGTGATCAGCATATCCGAATAACCCAGCCACGTCTGAGTAGTATTGTGTGTATTGTTCGATAGACAAATCATCGCTTTTTGTTTGGGAGTTGTGATCGTTCTCTTCATGTTCAATGAACAAATCATCTTCTTTGGTTTCGGATTTTTCATTGTGCTCTTCACTTTGGGTAGTGCAGGCTGCTTGTTCCAGGGTGTTGTGAAAGTTATTTTCAACTGCTGGTGTGAGTTCGGGCATTGTTCTGTCTTTTGAGGTAAACAAATTGGGTTTTGCAGCTTTAAATTTCTTTTTGAGAATTTTCATGCATTTCCCTTTAAAGTGGGCGTGGCCCTGGTCCTCTGACATCATGACGCTCGTGACATCATGCGTAGGACCCAGTTGCACATGTGCAATTTGCATTTCCTTTACTGTGCGCTCTTTGCACAGCTGGGCATGTGCGGCTCCTTTCTCAAGATGGCTGCCGCTCAGAACTTCCATCTTCTTCTGTTTCAACTCTGCCTTGTGGTAAGTTTTGGCGCCATTTTTACCGATTTTGTTTTCTTGACACTGGTTCTGTGTTTGTAAAGACTCACAGTATTGATTTTATTTTCATTCATAAGCAAGGCATTTTTGTATAGCAGTTTCTCGAGTTAGATACTTATTTTGTGATAGTTCTTCCCTCAAATTTTTATCAGATAGTCCAGAAATTAATTGATCCATTATCACAATGTCTCTGAAATCAACATAATCACAGCCTTGTGGTGTTAACTTGAGATTTGTAATAAAATCACTGATGGGCTGTCAGTTTCTCTGGCATTTCTGACAATTGTTAAATCTTTCCAGCATCTCACCAGACTGACTCTTACAGTGTTCATCAAATATTTTGAGTATTACTGTTATTTTGGTGTCGTCTTCACCTTCTAAGTAATTAAAGCAATTATAGATTTCTCTAGCTTCATGCCCTCCTTGAGAGTAGTAGTGCTATTTTCGTTGCATTAGAGACCATGCTTAAACCATTAGCTGTGATAAATATTTGGAATATCTGTTCAAATTTTTTCCAGTCATAACTTAAATTACCGGTTGTTTCCAGCTGCCCTAGAAGTCTAATGAGTCCCATCGTTAGTCGGCGAGGATCCATTTGCTGCGAAGTCTTCCACAGTCGAATGTCCAGTCTTCCCTTTTTCTTCTCTTTTTGTCTAACCTTATTTAACTAGTTCTGTTAAAGCCACTCAACTGGTACCATGTTTTGTTACCTGTGTGGTAGGTAACATGTGCTACTCAATCCTTGGTTAGTGTTGAGGTATTCTGAATCCAGAGAAGAAGATTCAAACTTTTCCAGTAGTAACAAAAGGTTTATTGAGTAACTACAACAATATTTACAACTACAACAATATTTAGCAGGGGCTGTTTAGCACAGGGCTAAATCGCTGGCTTTGAAAGCAGACCAAGGCAGGCCAGCAGCACGGTTCAATTCCCGTAACAGCCTCCCCGAACAGGCGCCGGAATGTGGCGACTAGGGGCTTTTCACAGTAACTTCATTGAAGCCTACTTGTGACAATAAGCGATTTTCATTTTCATGAGTTCTTTACTTTAACTTTGATACTAGTGATAAGGTTAACAAGATCTAACTATGGTAACTATACGTAATTCCACTGGAACTAGTCTGCTGTTGCTTTGATCACAGTGCACCCAAGAGAGAGAGAGGGAGACCCAATGTGGCTGCCTTTTATACCCCTGTTGGTCCGGCCCTCTAGTGATCATGTGGTGCTACTGATGACACATTAACCCCTTGTGTTCATGCACACATAGAGATCACCACAAGTACATCACTCAAGCACACACCTCCTCCACCCCATGCCCTTAACCCAGTAACCCCAATTAACCTTTTTGGACACGAAGGGCAATTTATCATGGCCAATTCACCTAACCTGCACATCTTTGGACTGTGGGAGGAAACCGGAGCACCCGGAGGAAACCCACGCAGACACGGGGAGAACGTGCAGACTCCACACAGACTGTGACCCAAGCCGGGAATCGAACCTGGGACCCTGTAGCTGTGAAGCAACTGTGCTAACCACCAAGCTACCTGCAGAGACCCAGACTAAAGCTCTGGGGACACAGGTTCAAATCCCAGCACGGCAGCTGGTGGAATTTAAACATTCAGTTAATAATTTTAAAAACACTAGAAGTGAAATCTAGGGCGGATTCTCCGACCTCCCGCCGGGTCGGGGAATCCCCGGGGGGGCGGCGTGAATCCCACCTCGCCGCTCTGACGCCGGCTGCCGTATTCTTCGGCGCCGGTTTTCGGCCGGGGGTTGGGTTTACCCCCGCGGGTCGGGGGCCATTGTTAGCGGCACCCCCGGCAATTCTCCAGGCCCCGATGGGCCGAGCGGCCGTCATTTCCTGGCCTGTCCCGCCGGCGTGAAATGGACATGGTCCGTCACGGCGGGACCTGGCTTGGAGGCCGGCGTGGTGAGTCCTCGGTGGGGGGGGGGCAGGAGGATCCGGTCCCGGGGGGGCCCCTCAAGGTGGCCTGACCAGTGATCGGGTCCCACCCATCTGCGGGCCGGCCTGTGCCGTGGGGGTCCTCCTTCCTTCCGCGCCCGTCCCAGTCGGGCTCCGCCATGGTCGGCGCGGAGAAGAATCCCCCTGCGCATGCGCAGGAACACGCCGGCCAGTCTGCGCATGCGCAGGAACACGCCGGCCAGTCTGTGTATGCGCAGGAACACGCCGGCCAGTCTGTGTATGCGCAGGAACACGCCGGCCAGTCTGCGCATGCGCAGGAACACGCCGGCCAGTCTGCGCATGCGCAGGAACACGCCGGCCAGTCTGTGTATGCGCAGGAACACGCCGGCCAGTCTGTGAATGCGCAGGAACACGCCGGCCAGTCTGTGTATGCGCAGGAACACGCCGGCCAGTCTGCGCATGCGCAGGAACACGCGGGCCAGTCTGCGCATGCGCAGGAACACGCCGGCCAGTCTGCGCATGCGCAGGAACACGCGGGCCAGTCTGCGCATGCGCAGGAACACGCCGGCCAGTCTGTGCATGCGCAGGAACACGCCGGCCAGTCTGTGTATGCGCAGGAACACGCCGGCCAGTCTGCGCATGCGCAGGAACACGCGGGCCAGACTGCGCATGCGCAGGAACACGCCGGCCAGTCTGCGCATGCGCAGGAACACGCCGGCCAGTCTGTGTATGCGCAGGAACACGCGGGCCAGTCTGCGCATGCGCAGGAACACGCCGGCCAGTCTGTGTATGCGCAGGAACACGCCGGCCAGTCTGTGTATGCGCAGGAACACGCCGGCCAGTCTGTGTATGCGCAGGAACACGCCGGCCAGTCTGCGCATGCGCAGGAACACGCCGGCCAGTCCGCGCATGCGCAGGAACACGCGGGCCAGTCTGCGCATGCGCAGGAACACGCCGGCCAGTCTGCGCATGCGCAGGAACACGCCGGCCAGTCTGTGTATGCGCAGGAACACGCCGGCCAGTCTGTGTATGCGCAGGAACACGCCGGCCAGTCTGTGTATGCGCAGGAACACGCCGGCCAGTCTGCGCATGTGCAGGAACACGCCGGCCAGTCTGCGCATGCGCAGGAACACGCCGGCCAGTCTGTGTATGCGCAGGAACACGCGGGCCAGTCTGCGCATGCGCAGGAACACGCCGGCCACTCTGGGTATGCGCAGGAACACGCCGGCCAGTCTGCGCATGCGCAGGAACACGCCGGCCAGTCTGCGCATGCGCAGGAACACGCCGGCCAGTCTGCGCATGCGCAGGAACACGCGGGCCAGTCTGCGCATGCGCAGGAACACGCGGGCCAGTCTGCGCATGCGCAGGAACACGCGGGCCAGTCTGCGCATGCGCAGGAACACGCCGGCCAGTCTGCGCATGCGCAGGAACACGCCGGCCAGTCTGCGCATGCGCAGGAACACGCGGGCCAGTCTGTGTATGCGCAGGAACACGCCGGCCAGTCTGCGCATGCGCAGGAACACGCGGGCCAGTCTGTGTATGCGCAGGAACACACCGGCAAGTCTGCGCATGCGCAGGAACACGCGGGCCAGTCTGTGTATGCGCAGGAACACACGGGCCAGTCTGTGTATGCGCAGGAACACGCGGGCCAGTCTGTGTATGCGCAGGAACACACGGGCCAGTCTGTGTATGCGCAGGAGCATGCGGGCCAGTCTGTGTATGCGCGGACCCACGCAGGCGGTTCTGCACATTCGTCAACTCGCGCTTGCCCTTCGCCACCAGTTGGCGCAGCGCCAAACCTTCCGGCGTCGACCTAGCCCCCGGAAGTGCAGAGGAGTCGCGACCCACACTGACCGACCTTCGGGACCCACACCGAGCGACCTTCACGACCCACACTGACCCACCTTCACGACCCACACTGACCGACCTTCACGACCCACACCGAGCGACCTTCGCGACCCACACCGACCGACCTTCGCGACCCACACTGACCGACCTTCACGACCCACACTGACCCACCTTCACGACCCACACTGACCGACCTTCACGACCCACACCGAGCGACCTTCGCGACCCACACCGACCGACCTTCACGACCCACACCGAACGACCTTCGGGACCCACACCGAGCGACCTTCACGACCCACACCGAGCGACCTTCGGGACCCACACTGACCGACCTTCGGGACCCACACCGAGCGACCTTCACGACCCACACCGAGCGACCTTCGGGACCCACACCGAGCGACCTTCACGACCCACACTGACCGACCTTCACGAACCACACCGAGCGACCTTCACGACCCACACTGACCGACCTTCACGACCCACACCGAGCGACCTTCACGACCCACACGGAGCGACCTTCGGGACCCACACCGAGCGACCTTCACGACCCACACTGACCGACCTTCGCGACCCACACCGAGCGACCTTCACGACCCACACTGACCGACCTTCGCGACCCACACCGAGCGACCTTCACGACCCACACTGACCAACCTTCGCGACCCACACCGAGCGACCTTCACGACCCACACCAGCCCACCTTCGGGACCCACGCTGTGAGGCCTCTGCCCTGAGAGGGGCAGAGAACCAGGGAGGCCTCCAAAGGCCACGGTGCAGGTGTCCTCTGGTTGGGGTGAGCTTGGCTGATCACCTGCCCTCTGCAGTGGGGCAGCGCTTCGGAAGAATGCCAACACCTGGTGGGCATCTGTTTTATCTTGGCCACGCCCATCTTGATTAACAAGGGGATTAACAAGGGGCAATGGGGAGAAGGCAGGAGAATAGGGATGAGAAACATCTCAGCCATGTTTGAATGGCGGAGCAGACTCGATGGGCCGAGTGGCCTAATTCTGCTCTGGGGTGAAATTCTCCCCAAACGGCGCGATGTCCGCCGACTGGCGCCCAAAACGGCGCCAATCAGATGGGCATCGCGCCGCCCCAAAGGTGCGGAATGCTCCGCATCTTTGGGGGCCGAGCCCCAACATTGAGGGGCTAGGTCGGCGCCGGAGGGATTTCCGCCCCGCCAGCTGGCGCGGAAATGACATGTCGGGGCGGCGCATGCGCGGGAGCGTCAGCGGCCGCCGACAGTTTCCCGCGCATGCGCAGTGGGGAGAGTCTCTTCCGCCTCCGCCATGGTGGAGACCGTGGCGGAGGCGGAAGGGAAAGAGTGCCCCCACGGCACAGGCCCGCCCGCGGATCGGTGGGCCCCGATCGCGGGCCAGGCCACCGTGGTCAGATCGCCCCGCGCCCCCCCCAGGACCCCGGAAACCGCCCACGCCGCCTGGTCCCGCCGGTAAATACCAGCTTTGATTTACGCCGGCGGGACAGGCAATTACTGGGCGGGACTTCGGCCCATCCGGACCGGAGAATTGAGCGGGGGGTCCCGCCAACCGGCGCGGCCCGATTCCCGCGCCCGCCCAATCTCCGGTACCGGAGACTTCGGCAGGGGCGGGGGCGGGATTCACGGCGGCCAACGGCCATTCTCCGACCCGGCGGGGGGTCGGAGAATGACGCCCCTGATGTCTGTATCCCCTTTTTAAAAAAATAAATATTTTAATTCAAATTTTTCCAACAACATTTTTAACAAACAAATCCCCCCCCATAAGGAAAAGAAGAAAGAACACAAACCCCACAATCAAAAATAATAAACTACTTATACATTGGATTTCTCCCGCATATATTAACCCTCCCATATAACATTCAAAAGTACCCTTGGTGAAACCCCCCCCGCCCAAACCCCCCCCCCCCCCCCCCCGAAAGAGACTTCCCCCCCCTCCCCCCTTCCCCCCCCCCGGGTTGCTGCTGCTGACCTCCTCCTAACGCTCCGCGAGATAGTCTAGGAACGGTTGCCACCGCCTGAAGAACCCCTGTACAGACCCTCGCAAGGCAAACTTTATCCTCTCCAGCTTAATGAACCCAGCCATGTCATTTATCCAAGCTTCTACACTGGGGGGCTTCGCATCCTTCCATAATAGCAAGATCCTCCGCCGGGCTACCAGGGATGCAAAGGCCAGGATACCGGCCTCTTTCGCCTCCTGCACTTCCGGCTCGTCCGTTACCCCAAATAATGCCAACCCCCAACTCGACTTGACCTGGACTTTCACCACCTTGGACATAGTCCTTGCGAAACCCCTCCAGAACCCATCCAGTGCCGGGCACGACCAGAACATGTGGACGTGATTCGCTGGGCTTCCCGAACACCTCCCACATCTGTCCTCCACCCCAAAGAACCTACTCAACCTCGCCCCTGTCATGTGCGCTCTGTGAGTAACCTTAAATTGTATTAGTCTGAGCCTGGCGCAAGAGGAAGAGGAGTTAACCCTACTCAGGGCATCAGCCCACAGACCCTCATCAATCTCCTCCCCAAGCTCCTCCTCCCACTTGCCCTTTAGCTCCTCTACCGAAACCTCCTCCTCTTCTTTCATCTCTTGATAGATCGCCGAAACCTTGCCTTCTCCGACCCATACACCCGAAATCACCCTGTCCTGAATCCTCTGTGCCGGGAGCAGCGGGAATTCCCTCACCTGCCGGGGGGGGGTCGGAGAATCTCGCCCCATATATATAGCAGACATCCCCCCCACAACCACAGACCCTCAATTTGTGTCCAACTTTTCAGTCTGTATAAAGCTCCAAGCCTCCTCAGGCGTTTCGAAATAGTGGTGCCGATCATGGAATGTGACCCACAATCGCGCTGGCTGCAGCAAACTGAACTTCACCCCCTTCCGATGGAGCACCGCCTTAGCCCGATTAAAGCCAGCTCTCTTCTTGGCCACCTCTGCACTCCAGTCCTGATAAATTCGGATCTCCGTGTTCTCCCACCTGCTGCTCCGCTCTTCCTTGGCCCATCTCAAGACGCACTCTCTGTCCATAAAGCGGTGGAACCTCACCACTACAGCCCTTGGCGGCTCGTTGGCCTTGGGTCTCCTTGCCAGGACCCGATGAGCCCCATCCAGCTCCAGGGGCCGCGGGAAAGCTCCTGCGCCCATCAGCAAATTGAGCATCGTGCTCACATATGCCCTGGCATCGGGCCCCTCCACTCCTTCAGGGAGACCCAGAATCCGAAGATTCTTCCTCCTCGTCCTCAGTCTCCAGGTCCTCAAATCTTTCTGCCCACCTCTTGTGCAGCGCCTCGTGTGCCTCCACCTTCCCCGCCAGGCCCAAGATCTCATCCTCGTTCTCCGAGGCTTTCTGCCGTACCTCCCGGATCGCCGCCCCCTGGGCCCTCTGGGTCTCCACTAGCTTTTGAATCGCCGCCTTCATTGGCGCCAGCATTTCTGTCTTCAGCTCCTCAAAGCAGCATTGAAGAAACCCCTGCTGCTCCTGCAACCACTGCGCCCATGCTGCTTGGTCTCCACCCGCCGCCATCTTGCTTTTTCTCCCTCTCACTTTTCACTGCTCCAAGATCCCTTTTTTCACCGCTCCACTCCTGGTCCAATCCATATACTGTCGGGGGGACCTTGCTGTCACCTTCCCACACTGGAAGCCATCGAACACGTGCCGTTGGGGCCCCTCTAGAGAGCTCTAAAGTCCGTTCCCGGCGGGAGCTGCCGAACGTGCGACCTATTCAGGCATGGCCGCAACCGGAAGTCATGTCTGTATCCCCTTGATGATACAACTGAGGTATGAAGGTGTCCAGTGGGGCGGCCTGAGTGGGCTCCCAGATGACCAGAGGCCTTATGAGCATTTAAAGTACACAGGTAGCGGGGGTCTCTTTAATTAGAGGGCCCCTGGTGAGGGGGTCTCTGGTGGGGGTCTCTTTAAATAGAGGGCCTCTGGTGAGGGGGTGTCTGGTGGGGGTGGGGTGGGCAGGTTTTGCATTGTGGGGGGTGGGGAGGGTGGCCCTCCATTGGACTTTGGGGGCAACCCCCGTAAAGAGTGACCCCCTTGGCCCACCGTGAGGCCCACCACATCAGGGCCACGCTGGTCAAGACCTGCACTAATTCCTGCCCACGTGATTCCCGGCACAGAGGACCGGAGAATCCCGACGATTTGGAGAATATGGGGCACAGCCCAATAATAGGATGTAAATAAATCTTAATGACCCATTCACATTCTCCCGATGGTGCCCGTCGGCAATCCCGTTTTCTGCCCGCGCTGGATTCTCCGCTGTCCGCCGCTGGTAGCAGATTTCCCGATGCGACGGAGAATCCGGCCCTTAGTCTCCCACAGGGAAAGTTCCGGGCTTGGTCTCTTGAACATTCGAAATTTTAATCGATTCACCATTGGTGGCCGTGTCTTCAGGTGTCTTGACCCCAAGCTCCGAAATTCCCTCCCTCTACCTTTCCGTCTCTATTGAGAAGTTCCTTAAAAGATCTTTAACAAAAGCTTTTAGAACATAGAACATAGAACATTACAGCGCAGTACAGGCCCTTCGGCCCTCGATGTTGCGCCGACCTGTGAAACCACTCTAAAGCCCATCTACACGATTCCCTTATTGTCCATATGTCTATCCAGTGACCATTTGAATGCCCTTAGTGTTGGCGAGTCCACTACTGTTGCAGGCAGGGCATTCCACGCCCTTACTACTCTCTGAGTAAAGAACCTACCTCTGACATCTGTCCTACATCTATCTCCCCTCAATTTAAAGCGATGACCCCTCGTGCTAGACATCGCCATCCGAGGAAAAAGGCTCTCACTGTCCACCCTATCTAATCCACTGATCATCTTGTATGCCTCAATTAAGTCACCTTTCAACCTTCTTCTCCCTAACGAAAACAGCCTCAAGTCCCTCAGCCTTTCCTCATAAGATCTTCCCTCCAGACCAGGCAACATTCTGGTAAATCTCCTCTGCACCCTTTCCAATGCTTCCACATCCTTCCTATAATGCGGCGACCAGAATTGCACGCAATACTCCAAATGCGGTCGCACCAGTGTTTTGCACAGTTGCAACATGACCTCATGGCTCCGAAACTCAATCCCTCTACCAATAAAAGCTAATACACCGTACGCCTTCTGAACAACCCTCTCAACCTGGGTGGCAACTTTCAGGAATCTATGTACATGGACACCGAGATCTCTCTGCTCATCCACACTGCCAAGAATCTTACCATTAGCCCAGTACTCTGTCTTCCTGTTATTCCTTCCAAAATGAATCACCTCACACTTTTCTGCATTAAACTCAATTTGCCACCTCTCAGCCCAGTGCTGCAGCTTATCTATGTCCCTCTGTAACTTGTAACATCCTTCCGCACTGTCCACAACTCCACCGACTTTAGTGTCATCGACAAATTTACTCACCCATCCTTCCACGCCCTCCTCCAGGTCATTTATAAAAATGACAAACAGCAGTGGCCCCAAAACAGATCCTTGTGGTCCACCACTAGTAACTGGACTCCAGTCTGAACATTTCCCATCAACCACCACCTTTTGTCTTCTTCCAGCTAGCCAATTTCTGATCCAAACTGCTAAATCACCCTGAATCCCATGCCTCTGTATTTTCTGCAGTAGCCTATCATGGGGAACCTTATCAAACGCTTTACTGAAATCCATATACACCACATCAACTGCTTTACCCTCATCCACCTGTTTGGTCACCTTCTCAAAGAAATCAATAAGGTTTGTGAGGCACGACCTACCCTTCACAAAACCGTGTTGACTATCTCTAATCAAATTATTCCTTTCCAGATGATTATACATCCTATCTCTTATAAACCTTTCCAAGATTTTGCCCACAACAGAAGTAAGGCTCACTGGTCTATAGTTACCGAGGTTGACTCTACTCCCCTTCTTGAACAAGGGGACAACATTTGCTATCCTCCAGTCTTCTGGCACTATTCCTGTAGACAAAGATGACTGAAAGATCAAAGCCAAAGGCTCAGCAATCTCCTCCCCAGCTTCCCAGAGAATCCTAGGATAAATCCCATCTGGCCCAGAATTGCTAACACCTCCTCCTGATGAACCTCAAGCCCTTCTAGTCTAGTAGCCTGAATCTCAGTATTCTCCTCGACAACATTGTCTTTTTCCTGTGAGAATACTGACGAAAAATATTCATTTAGCACCTCTCCTATCTCCTCGGACTCCAAGCACAACTTCCCACTACTGTCCTTGACTGGCCCTACTCTTACCCTATGTGGTAGTATGCATTAGGGGTCATGTGGGACTGTGAAGCCATGATGTCATTGGCTGACAGATCCCAGGTCCTGGTTGGACGTTGACCTCTAGCTCCGCCCTGAAGGCGGAATATAAGTACCTGGAGTCCTCCCCCGCAGGCAGTCTACTACTGAACTGCGGGGGAAACAGTCACGCTTAATAAAGCCTCATCGACTTCACTCTATTCGTCTCTCGGAGTCTTTGTGCGCTACAATTTATTATGCGTGACTAAAAAGGACTATGGAGCTCAGGATCATCCTGGAATGCCTGAGGATCAGCCCCCACGCAGTGAACGCGGCAGCAGCTTTCAAGCACTGGCAGACTTGTTTTGAGGCCTACCTCAGAACGGCCACCGGCCGGGTCACAGAAGACCAGAAACTACAGGTCCTGCACTCGAGGTTAAGCACGGAGATTTTCTCTTTTATCGAAGACGCAGAGGATTTCCAAACAGCGTTCGCAGCACTAAAAAGTCTCTATGTCCGCCCAGTAAACCAGATCTACGCTCGCTATCAACTCGCAACGAGACTTCAAAGTCCCGGAGAATCGATAGATGAATTCTACGCCGCACTACTAATTTTGGGACGAGCCTGCAGCTGCCCGTCGGTGAACGCAAATGAACACACGGACATGTTAATGCGCGATGCTTTTGTGGCAGGTATGAACTCCTCCCAAATCCGCCAAAGACTTCTAGAAAAAGAGTCGCTAGGACTTTCAGAGGCACGGGCACTAGCAGCCTCCCTAGACGTGGCCGCGCGAAATACCCGCGCCTACGGCCCCGACCGCGCGGCAGCCCATTGGGCTCCGTACGTACCCGTCGCGACAAACCCACCCCCCCCCGGACACCCCACAGGCTTGCGCGGTCCAAACGCCAAGTCGCACCGGGGCGCCCGCTGCTATTTCTGCGGCCAGGCGAAACACCCCCGGCAGCGCTGCCCGGCCCGCGCAGCGATCTGCAAGAGCTGCGGGAAAAAGGGCCATTTCGCGGTTGTGTGCCGGTCCCGCGAGGTTGCCGCTGTCCCAGGAGAACAGGGAGCCCTGCACGCCGCTTACGCTCCCCAACCCCACCTGCGCCCCATGTACGACCCACAGGCGCAGCCACTCTGGGTCCCGACCACCGCGGTCCCGGGAGAACAGGGAGCCCTGCACGCCGCTTACGCTCCCAACCCCCCCCCCGCGCCCCATGTATGACCCGCCGGCGCTACCACTTTGGGTCCCGACCACCGCTCTGCCCGGAGAAGAGGGAGTTCTGCGCGGCTCTAACGCCCCCCAAACCCCCCCCCCGTGCCCCACGTATGACCCGCCGGCGCTACCAATTTGGGTCCCGACCACCGCTGTCCCTAGAGATGAGGGAGCCCCGCGCGTTCCTAACGCTCCCCAACCCCCCCAGCGCCCCATGTGCGACCCGCAGGCGCAGCCATTTTGGGTCCCGGCCACCACGAGGGGAGGAAGGGCGCCGCCATCATGGACCACCCCAGACCTGTACGACGCATGGGGGCGGCCATTTTGTCCACCCCCGCCGCCATCTTGTGACCCCCCAGCCATGTGCGATGCATGGGGGCAGCCATTTTGTTCACCCCCGACGCCATCTTGGACGGCAACAACGGACCCCAGTGTCGACGGCTCCACGGGGTTCGAAGAAGACGCTCAACTACTACAACCACGTCTCGCTTCAATAACGCTGGACCAAGCTCGGCCCCGGACACTCCGACGACGACGACAACGGTGCTGATAAACGGGCACGAGACACCATGCCTAGTCGACTCCGGGAGCACGGAGAGCTTTATCCACCCCGACACGGTAAGACGCTGTTCTTTGACCACCCATCCCAGCGCACAAAAGATTTCCCTAGCTGCAGGATCCCACTCCGTACAGATCAAAGGCTTCTGCATAGTTACCCTAATGGTGCAGGGGAGGGAGTTCAAAAACTACAGGCTCTACGTCCTTCCCCAACTCTGCGCCCCCACATTACTGGGATTAGACTTCCAGTGCAATCTACAGAGCCTTACCTTCAAATTCGGCAGCCCAATACCCCCACTCACTATCTGCGGCCTCGCAACCCTCAAGGTGCAACCCCCGTCCTTGTTTGCAAACCTCACCCCGGATTGCAAACCCGTCGCCACTAGGAGCAGACGGTACAGCGCACAGGACCGGACCTTCATTCGATCCGAAGTCCAGCGGCTACTAAAGGAAGGCATAATCCAGGCCAGCAATAGTCCCTGGAGAGCACAGGTGGTAGTAGTAAAGACAGGGGAGAAGCAAAGCATGGTCATAGACTATAGCCAGACCATCAACAGGTACACACAACTAGACGCGTACCCTCTCCCCCGCATATCCGACATGGTCAATCGGATTGCCCAATATAAAGTCTTCTCCACCGTGGACCTCAAGTCCGCCTACCATCAGCTCCCCATCCGCCCAAGTGACCGCAAGTACACAGCCTTCGAGGCAGACGAGCGATTATACCATTTCCTAAGGGTCCCATTTGGCATCACAAACGGGGTCTCGGTCTTCCAACGAGAGATGGACCGAATGGTTGATCAACACGGGTTGCGGGCCACGTTCCCGTATCTCGACAATGTAACCATCTGCGGCCACGACCAGCAGGACCACGACGCCAAACTCCAAACATTCCTCCAGACCGCTAAAGCCTTGAACCTCACGTACAACGAGGACAAGTGCGTTTTTAGCACCAACCGGCTAGCCATCCTGGGCTACGTAGTGCGCAATGGGATAATAGGCCCCGACACCAAACGTATGCGCGCCCTCATGGAATTTCCCCTCCCGCACTGCTCAAAAGCCCTGAAACGCTGCCTGGGGGTTTTTTCATACTACGCCCAGTGGGTCCCCCAGTACGCAGACAAGGCCCGCCCCCTAATACAGACCACGACCTTCCCTCTGTCGACAGAGGCTTGCCAGGCCTTCAGCCGCATCAAAGCTGATATCGCAAAGGCCACGATGCGCGCCATCGACGAGTCCCTCCCCTTCCAGGTCGAGAGCGACGCCTCCGATGTAGCTCTAGCGGCCACCCTTAACTAAGCGGGCAGACCCGTGGCCTTTTTCTCCCGAACCCTCCACGCTTCAGAAATCCGCCACTCCTCAGTGGAAAAGGAAGCCCAAGCCATAGTGGAAGCTGTGCGACATTGGAGGCATTACCTGGCCGGCAGGAGATTCACTCTCCTCACGGACCAACGGTCGGTAGCCTTCATGATCGATAATGCACAGCGGGGCAAAATCAAAAACGACAAGATCTTAAGGTGGAGGATCGAGCTCTCCACCTTCAACTACGAGATCTTGTATCGTCCCGGAAAGCTGAACGAGCCGTCCGATGCCCTATCCCGCGGCACATGTGCCAACGCACAAATTAACCGCCTCCAAACCCTCCACGCAGACCTCTGCCACCCGGGGGTCACTCGATTTTACCACTTTATCAAGTCCCGCAACCTCCCATACTCCTTAGAGGAGGTCCGTACAGTCACAAGGAACTGCCACATCTGCGCAGAGTGCAAACCGCATTTTTTCAGGCCGGATGGTGCGCACCTGATTAAGGCTTCCCGCCCCTTTGAACGCCTTAGTCTGGATTTCAAAGGACCCCTCCCCTCCACCGACCACAACATATACTTCCTTAATGCGGTGGACGAGTAATCTCGCTTCCCATTCGCCATCCCCTGTTCTGACATGACCGCGCCCACAGTCATTAAAGCCCTGAACACCATATTCACACTGTTCGGTTGCCCCGCATACGTCCATAGCGACAGGGGGTCCTCCTTCATGAGTGACGAGCTGCGCCAGTTCCTGCTCAGCAACGGGATAGCCTCGAGCAGGACGACCAGCTACAACCCCCGGGGGAACGGGCAAGTAGAGAGGGAGAACGGCACGGTCTGGAAGACCGTCCTACTGGCCCTACGGTCCAGGGACCTCCCAGTTTCACGGTGGCAGGAGGTCCTTCCGGACGCCCTCCACTCCATCCGGTCACTACTGTGTACTCGCACTAATCAAACGCCTCATGAGCGCCTCCTTGTCTTCCCCAGGAAGTCCTCCTCTGGAACGTCGCTGCCGACCTGGCTGGCGGCCCCAGGACCCATCTTGCTCCGAAAGCACGTGCGGGCGCACAAGTCGGACCCGTTGGTCGAAAGGGTTCACCTCCTTCATGCGAACCCGCAGTACGCTTACGTGGAGTACCCCGACGGCCGACAGGACACGGTCTCTCTGCGAGATCTGGCTCCCGCCGGCAACACACACACCCCCCCGACACCAATCACCCAACCCCCCCCCTTCCTGCCACCGCAGCACCCCGCGACCGCCCCCTTCCCAGGAGGATCAGTCCTCCTCCCAGACCCGACCAGGAATGAAGCCCAAGCTGAAACCATAAGGCTCCCGGAGAAGACAACACCGGAACAAGCACGACCACCACCACCGGGGCTGAGGCGATCGACACGGACGACCAGACCGCCCGACCGACTCGTGGCGTCGATCTAACAGTACAATGTGGACTTTTAACGAGAACATTTTGTCTATTCCTGACGATTACTGTAAATAGTTTGAAACAAAAAAAAAACCTTGTACATACTGTTATAACATGTGAAAGTTTTCCTCCCAGGACCAGCCTTGTAAACCCTTACCACCATGCGAAGCATCACCCCGCCGGGTTCATTTTTAACAAGGGGTGAATGTGGTAGTATGCATTAGGTGTCATGTGGGACTGTGAAGCCATGATGTCATTGGCTGACAGATCCCGGGTCCTGGTTGGACGTTGACCTCTAGCTCCGCCCTGAAGGCGGAGTATAAGTACCTGGAGTCCTCCCCCGCAGGCAGTCTACTACTGAACTGCGGGGGAAACAGTCACGCTTAATAAAGCCTCATCGACTTCACTCTATTCGTCTCTCGGAGTCTTTGTGCACTACACCCTAGTCATTCTTTTATTCCTGACATATCTACAGAAAGTTTTAGCGTTATCCTTCATCCTACCTGCCAAAGACTTGTCCCCTCCTGGCTCTTCTTAGCTCTCTCTTTAGGTCCTTCCTGGCTAACTTGTAACTCTCGAGCGCCCTAACTGAACCTTCATGTCTCCTCTTTACATAAGCCTCCTTCTTCCTCTTGACAAGAGTTTCGACTGCTTTAGTAAACCATGGTTCCCTTGCTTGACCACTTCCTCCCTGCCTGACAGGTACATACTTCTCAAGGACACGCAGTAGCTGTTCCTTGAACAAGCTCCACATTTCTATTGTGCCCATCCCCTGCAGTTTTCCTCTCCATCCGATGCATCCTACGTCTCGCCTCATCGCATCATAATTGCCTTTCCCCCAGATATAACTCTTACCCTGCTGTATATACCTATCCCTTTCCATCACTAAAGTAAACTTAATTGAATTGTGGTCACCATCATCAAAGTGCTCACCTACCTCCAAATCTAACACCTGTACTGGTTCATTACCCAGTACCAAATCCAACATGGCCTCGCCTCTCGTTGGCCTATCTACATACTGTGTCAGGAAACCCTCCTGCACACATTGGACAAAAACAGACCCATCTAAAGTACTTGAACTATAGCGTTTTCAGTCAATATTTGGAAAGTTAATGTCCCCCATAACAACTACCCTGTTGCTTTCGCTCGTATCCAGAATCATCTTTGCAATCCTTTCCTCTACATCTCTGGAACTTTTCAGAGGCCTATAGAGAACCCCTAACAGGGTGACCTCTCCTTTCCTGTTTCTAACCTCAGCCCATACTACTTCAGTAGACGAGTCCTCATCAAACGTCCTTTCTGCCACCGTAATACTGTCCTTGACTAATAATGCCACCCCTCCCCCTCTTTTACCACCTTCCCTGAGCTTACTGAAATATCTAAACCCCGGCACCTGCAACAACCATTCCTGTCCTATCCATATCTCCGAAATGGCCACAACATCGAAGTCCCAGGTACCAACCCATGCCGCAAGTTCACCCACCTTATTCCGGATGCTCCTGGCGTTGAAGAAGACACACTTTAAACCACCTTCCTGCCTGCCGGTACACTCCTGCAATTTTGAAACCTTACCCATGACCTCACTGCTCTCAACCTCCTGTATACTGGAGCTACAATTCAGGTTCCCAAGCCCCTGCTGAACTAGTTGAAACCCTCCCGAAGAGCATTAGCAAATTTCCCCCCCAGGATATTGGTACCTCTCTGGTCCAGCTGTAGACCACCCAGTTTGTAGAGGTCCTACCGACCCCAGAATGAGCCCCAATTATCCAGAAATCTGAAACCCTCCCCCCTGCACCATCCCTGTAGCCACGTGTTCAACTGCTCTCTCTCCCTATTCCTCGTCTCGCTAGCACGTGGCACGGGTAACAACCGAGAGATAATAACTCTGTTTGTCCTAGATGTAAGTTTCCACCCTAGCTCCCGAATTCCTGCCTTACATCCCTATCCCATTTCCTACCTATGTCGTTGGTACCTATGTGGACCACGACTTGGGGTTGCTCCCCCTCCCCCTTAAAGATCCCGAAAACAAGATCCGAGACATCACGGACCCTGGCACATGGGAGGCAACACACCGCGCGCGA
Organism: Scyliorhinus torazame; assembly: GCF_047496885.1. Lineage (NCBI taxonomy): Eukaryota > Metazoa > Chordata > Chondrichthyes > Carcharhiniformes > Scyliorhinidae > Scyliorhinus > Scyliorhinus torazame. The sequence goes on from NC_092731.1 coordinate 31,692,454, forward strand.
GTCTCTCTCGTTCCCACAGAATCTCCTATCTATCTCCCTAACTATGGAGTCTCCAATGACTAATGCTCTCCTCCTCTCCCCCCTTCCCTTCTGAGCAACAGGGACAGACTCTGTGCCAGAGACCTGTACCCCATGGCTTACCCCTGGTAAGACCCCCCCCAACAGTATCCAAAGCGGTATACTTGTTACTAAGGGGAACGACCACAGGGGATCCCTGTTCTGACTGCTTCCTCCCAGACCCTCTCACCGTCACCCATCTATCTTTATTCTTCAGAATAACTACATCCCTGAAGCTTCTATCTATGACCACCTCTGCCTCCCGAATGATCCGAAGTTCATCCAGCTCCAGCTCCAGTTCCCTAACACGGTTTCTGAGGAGCTGGAGATGGGCGCACTTCCCACAGATGAAATCAGCAGGGACACTGACGGCGTCCCTCACCTCAAACATTCTGCAGGAGGAACATTGCACTACCTTCCCTGCCATCCCCTCTAGATAAAAAAAGAAAAAGAAAGAGCTTACCTGTTATTCACTCCCCTTCTCAGCAAGCACTCACTCAGCAACCTCTGCGCCCCGCACGATAGCACGTGAGGGAAAATAAAAGAAAAACTACTTACCAGTCACCAGCCAGTCCCTTACCTGCAGGCTGTGACGTCACGGTTCAACTTCTTTCGACTTCTACCTGTCCTCGAGCCTTACAGTGGTTGTTTTTTTTTTGGTTAGAGGAGGGGGTAGGGAGGGAAACACTGAAGAAGTGTTTCGGATTTAAGTGTCACTTGACAACAGCTCCTCCACAAACCACCTTCAAGATAGGTGGAGCACACGGATGTATGCAAATTTCCCCCGCAAATGCCAATCAGCAGCTTGGTCAGTCACTTTGGATGTTTCATTCCTCTGAAGGCACAACATAAATATAAGTTGTTGTTGTACTTTACTGATGTTGAACTATTGAGGGAAGTGAGAGGACAGGGAATCAGAGCAACTCCCCGAGGTCAACATCGATTTTGTTTGGTGTTTACTTACCGCACTTGAGAATTCCATTTTCACAAGTTGAACGGTGCAATCTATGAAAGATGGGACATCCCATCATTCCAGCTTCTCTATAACAGTCTTTGTGCCCTTGACAGCATCTGAGAGGGTGACAAACAAGAGATATCATTTCAGATGTAAGTTTTTCACGGAGAGACTGAAACTCAGTCAGGGGCTTAATGATTCCAAACAAGCCTCAGATTGGGTTCCCAACTCTGAAGAATTGTCCTGGAGATTTCAGGAAGTAAAGATGAATCCTCCGGGAACTCATTCCACATAACTGAGGGGATAAGGTCATTGCAGCACTTTAACAACATGGTCTTCTCCGATTTTATTTCAACGCATTTGATCATTGGAGAGAAACTGGGGGTGGGAGGGAAAAACACCCAATCAGATGACAAAGAGTCTGTTCACTTTCCAATTGGTTTGGAAAGGTGGGCACCAATATTTTGTGAAAGAACACGGAGCCCAGTCCCTAACAAATATGGAAGCCAGCCAACAACAAACATGGAGCACTGCCCACAATGAACACGGAGCACTGCCTGTCATAATATACACCAGTATATCATGGTGCAGACACACACACTGATGGATACACAGCAAGACCAATCAACACACACAACACCGCAACCAATCACCAGTTGGAGCACACTCACTATAAAGACAGGGGGCATCAGAGTTCCCGCTCATTCGGGATGCAGCCTCCTAGAAGGACAGAGCTTACAGCTTACAGCACAGATCTTCACCATGTGCTGAGTGCATAGACTGGTTAGGACAGGCATAGGTCTTTAGTATAATCTAACATCGTGTTAACCCACAGTGAAAGTATGTTCAACAGTTTCTAACTTAATAAAATAGTGTTGCACTATTTTAAGTGTTGGTGGCCTGTATGTGTTCCACGGATCCAGAGCACCCAACACATCATGATACCAGGAGTTGAGGGATATTAGAACTTCTTAGACCTACCTGCAAGTGATCTGCCTTCCACCAGCACACAGCCATCCTGCAAAATGGACAGCGTCCGCCCGCCGCCGCCGCTCCGCATCACCGGTAACCGAGGGGCAAACTGGAAGGTATTCAAACAACGCTTCCAGCTCTACCTTGAAGCCACAGACCGGGAAGCTGCCTCAGACGCCAGGAAGATCGCTCTCTTCCTATCCACGGCCGGGGAACATGCCATCCACATTTTCAATTCTCTCACCTTTGCGGATGATGAAGATAAAGCAAAATTCAAGATGGTCCTCCTCAAGTTTGACAGTCACTGCAGCGTAGAGGTGAATGAAAGTTTCGAGCGTTATGTATTCCAACAGCGTGTGCAGAGTAAGCATGAACCTTTCCAGTCCTTTCTCACCCACCTCCGCATCCTTGCGCAGTCCTGTAATTACGGGCCCACCTCCGACTCCATGATACGCGACCAGATCGTTTTCGGTGTTCAGTCGGACCCCCTACGCCAGCAGCTCCTCAAGGTAAACCCTAGCGATTGCCATCGAGACCTGCGTGCGACACGAACACGCCACTAGTCGGTATTCCCACATCCAAGCGGCTGAAACGGCACGGCAAGGTCGCCACGAGGCAGAACGGGTCCTAGCAATCGAGCAACTCCAGGGCCTCAGCCTGGATGAGGGAGGCCATTTCGCGCACTTTTCGTGGACTCCCCGCTTGTGCACACCGAACGAGGGGACGGCGACGTCGACGAACGTACTGCGCAGACGCGCATCACGTATGACCGCATTGCGCATGCGCGGTGGCGCAGCGAACGTACTGACGCTACAACGTGCGGCAACTGCGGCTCCGCCCACTTAAAGCGACAATGCCCTGCCAAATCCCGATGATGCCTGAGATGTGGCAAACTTGGCCACTATGCTGCATTATGCAGATCAGCTCAGCCTGCCAACTTATATCGCTCCAGCCTCGCAGGAATGTCCGGGCCATTCAACCCACGGTCACCGCGTCCGATGCGGACCTACTACCCGATATTGACACCGAGGACCCGAAGGCGCCTTGTCGAGGCGTTATCGTTACAAAAAACAGGGTTTCCCCGAAGCAAAGAATCCAGCCTCTATCGGTATACAGCATCGATCCAGACGATGAGTGGTGTGCCACCCTGATGGTCAACCGGTCCCAAATACGATTCCGCCTGGACACTAGTGCCTCCACCAATCCCATTGCGCGGTCTGACCTCCAAAGCCTTCGTGTCAAACCAGCCATCCTGCCATCAGCCTGCCAGCTATTAGATTATAATGGCAATGCCATTGCTGCCAGCGGCTCGAGCCAACTTGAAGTGACGCACAGGTCACGCAAAGCCATCCTTCCCTTTGAAATCGTGGGCTCCTCGAAAGCCTCCCTGCTTGGCGCGCAGGCATGCAAGCTGTTGAACCTAGTTCAGAGAGTTCACACTCTCTCGCCTGCTGACGCATCTGCCTTTCAGGACACCGACTTCAGGGTGCAGCTCGACGCCATTATCAACCATCACCACAACGTCTTCGAGGACATGGGCACGCTCCCGTACACCTACAAGATCTTATTGAAACAGAACGCCATGCCTGTGGTGCACGCGCCCCGCAGGGTCCCAGCACCCCTTAAGGACCACCTCAAGCAGCAGCTGCAGGACCTCCAGAACCAAGGAGTGATTTCCAAAGTCACGGAACCAACCGACTGGGTCAGTTCCATGGTATGTGTAAAAAAGCCTTCCGGCGAATTGAGAATTTGCATTGATCCCAAGGATCTAAATCGCAATATCATGAGAGAGCACTATCTAATTCCCAAGCGCGAAGTGCTCACATGCGAGATGGCTCGCGCCAAGCTCTTCACCAAACTCGACGCCTCAAAAGGATTCTGGCAAATCCAGCTTGACAAATCCAGCAGGAAACTTTGCACATTTAATACCCCCTTTGACAGATATTGTTACAACAGGATGCCGTTTGGGATCATATCTGCTTCAGAAGTGTTCCATAGGATTATGGAACAAATGATGGAAGGCATTGAAGGTGTTCGAGTCTATGTCGATGACATAATCATTTGGTCCACCACCCCGCAGAAGCATGTCAGTCGCCTCCAGCGCGTATTCAGACGTATACATGAGCATGACCTCCGCCTCAACAGGGCCAAATGCTCTTTTGGTCAGGCGGAACTCAAGATCCTAGGGGACCACATCTCCCAATTGGGTGTGCAGCCGGATGCGGACAAGGTAGCTGCCATCACAGCTATGAAAACACCAGAGGACAAGAAGGCGGTCCTCCGATTTCTGGGCATGGTCAATTTTTTAGGGGAATTTATCCCGAACCTCGCCTCTCATACTACGGCTCTCAGGAACCTGGTCAGGAAGACGACAGACTTCCAATGGCTCCCTGCCCACGAGCGCGAATGGAGAGAACTCAAAACAAAACTGACCACGGCCCCGGCCTTTGCTTTCTCTGATCCAGCAAAGGAGACCAAAATTTCGACGGATGCCAGTCAATCCGGCATTGGGGCAGTGCTCCTTCAACGTGATGAGGCCTCATCATGGGCCCCCGTTGCATATGCATCATGTGCGATGACCCCCACGGAGCAGCGCTACATGCAGATAGGAAAGGAGTGCCTGGGCCTTCTGACCGGTGTGGTTAAGTTTCACTATTATGTCTACGGACTACCTCAATTCACCGTCGGGACCGACCATCGCCCGCTGGTCAATATAATACAGAAAGACTTGAACGACATGACGCCTCGCCTCCAGCGTATTCTTCTCAAGCTCCAGCGATACGACTTCCAGCTGATATACACCCCAGGCAAAGACCTCATCATTGCTGACGCTCTCTCCAGGGCAGTCAACACTCCATGTGACCCAGCGGGATTTGTCTGCCAGGTTGACGCCCATGTGGCATTTGCAGCCTCCAATCTACCTGCCCCGGATGAACGCCTCGTCCAAATTCGCCGCGAGACGGCGGCTGACCCTTTGCTACAGCGTGTCATGCGCCACCTAACAGACGGGTGGCTCAAGGGCCAATGCCCGCAGTTCTATAATGTCAGAGATGATCTGGCGGTAGTAGACGGGGTTCTTCTAAAACTGGACCGCATTGTCATCCCGCATAGCATGCGCCAGCTTGTCCTGGAACAGCTACACGAGGGCCATCTTGGCGTGGAAAAGTGCCGCCGGTGGGCCCGAGAGTCAGTGTACTGGCCCGGCATTAGTGAGGACATAGCCAACACAGTGCTCAACTGCCCCACTTGTCAGCACTTCCAGCCGGCCCAACCACGTGAGACCCTGCAGCCCCATGAGTTGGTCACGTCACCATGGACCAAGGTGGGCATCGACCTGTTCCATGCGCTGGGGAGAGACTATGTCCTGATCGTGGACTACTTTTCGAATTACCCGGAGGTGATACGGTTGCACGACATCACCTCGTCTGCAGTCATTCGTGCATGTAAAGAAACCTTTGCTCGACACGGCATCCCGTTCACGGTTATGTCGGACAATGGCCTCTGCTTCGCCAGCCAGGAATGGTCCAACTTTGCCAGGCGGTACAATTTTGCCCATGTGACATCCAGTCCCCTGTACCCCCAATCCAACGGCAAAGCGGAGAAGGGAGTACATATAGTCAAACGGCTCCCCTGGAAGGCTGCCGATGCTGGGTCTGATTTCTACCTCGCCTTGCTGGCCTATCACTCCGCCCCACTGTCCACGGGCCTGTCGCCAGCCCAGTTACTCATGGGTCGTACCCTGAGGACGACGGTGCCGTCCATCCATGTCCCAGACCTCGACCACGTTCCGGTCCTTCGCCGGATGCAGCTGTCTCGTGCACAGCACAAGGCGGCTCATGACTCCCGTGCAGTTGATCTCCCTGCTCTGGCTCCAGATAACAATGTCCGCGTCCATCTTCCGGGTGGTGGCTGGTCTGCAACCGCTGTTGTCCTTCGGCAGGTGGCCCCCCGCTGGTTCCTGGTTCGTCTACCGGATGGCTCTATTCTGCGCCGCAATCGACGCGCCCTTCGTCTCGTTCCACGCTCGTCATGTGATCCTCCACTGTCGCCTCGCCCTCCTGCTGACCCTGCCACGGACTATGCCGAGCTCCCTGTCACTCTGCATCCCCCTGACTCTGACGCAGTCCAGCCCGCTCCTGAACCGGCGGCTCTCGACCCACCCTTGAGGCGGTCAACCAGAATTCGTCGTCCACCTCAGAGACTTAATTTATGAACTTTGCGGACTTATAGACTCTCTGAATTGTTTTGTTGCTTTGTTTGATCGTTTCCCTGGTTTGTATATAGTGTTGATGTCGTTACTCTTGTTGCATACTGCTTCTCTGCACCAGGCACCTTCCCATGTAAATAGCTTAGTTCTCATGTACGTAGTCCTGTAAATATGTCTTCGCACCCCACACATAGTTAGGAACATTCTCACCACACACTATTTATTGTCACACAGGTACATTCTTTTATAAAAGGGTTGATGTCATAATATATACCAGTATATCATGGTGCAGTCACACACACTGATGGACACACCGTGGGACCAATCACACACACAACACCACAGCCAATCACCAGTTAGAGCACACTCACTATAAAGACAGGGGGCATCAGAGTTCCCGCTCATTCGGGATGCAGCCTCCTAGAAGGACAGAGCTTACAGCCTGCAGCACAGATCTTCACCATGTGCTGAGTGCATAGACTGGTTAGGACAGGCATAGGTCTTTACTTTAATCTAATATTGTGTCAACCCACAGTGAAAGTATGTTCAACAGTTTCTAACTTAATAAAATAGTGTTGCACTATTTTAAGTGTTGGTGGCCTGTATGTGTTTCACAGATCCAGAGCACCCACACATCACTGCCCACAACAAACACAGAGCACTGCCCCCAACAAACATGGAGCGCCGCCCCCAATAAATATGGAGCGCTATCCCCAACAAACATGGAGCACTGCCCCCAACAAACATGGAGTGCTTTCCCCAACAAACATTGAAGCCTGCCCCTAACAAACATGGAGTGCTGCCCCAACAAACATGGAGCACTGCCCCCAACAAACATGGAGTGCTTTCCCCAACAAACATTGAAGCCTGCCCCCAACAAACATGGAGTGCTGCCCCAACAAACGTGGAGAACTGCCCCCAACAAACATGGAGCGCTGCCCCCAGCAAACATTGAGGCCTGCCCCCAACAAACATGGAGCACTGCCTACAACAAACATGGAGCACATCCCTCATCAAAAATGGAGAACGGACTTCCAGTGGCGACCATGATGTGAAAGGTCGCACATTTAGCAGCTTCTGCTCTTGGTGGTTTTCTTAACGGCTTTTAAGCTGGATTTTCGCAGAAACTTTTTCTAACATAAGTGGATTAAAGTGAGAGGAGGAGAAGGCGACTCCTATCCTGTGGAGCTACGCTCAAAAAGTAATCACAAAAGAAGGAATCAAAAGCTGGTTGGAGGTGAGGATCTGAGCTTGGTGGCTGCAATGGCAGAGCAGCGAGGTCCGGCCACTCCGGCCCAATGGTCGATGGACCAGTTGGTTACACACCTGGATGCGAAGTTCGCCCGGCACCGTAAGGAGTGTGCGAGGACCTGACCGAGGTGGTAGCCTCGATTAAGGAGGCTGTCGACCGGATGGAAGTGACAGTGACGGCCCAGGGACAGTCGATCCAAAAGCTACAGGAGTAGGCGATGGAACAAGAGGAGCAGTCCACTGGGATGGCACTGCAAATTGGCATTTTGCAGGATCGGCAAAAGCGGCTGCTGGAAAAGGTGGAAGACCTGGAGAATCGTTCCCATAGGCAGGACATTCAGATCGTCGGTCTGCCAGAGGAAAGGAAGGAACGGATGCCGGTGCATATGTTGTGAAGATGTTCGAGAAAATGATGGGGGCAGAGGCGTTCGACAGGCTGTTGGAGGTGGACCGGGCTCACAGGGCAGTTACGCGCAAGCCCCAGGGTCATGAGCCCCCGAGTGCATTGGTGATGAGGCTGCATCGATTCCTGGACAAAGAATGCATCATGAGATGGGCAAGGGAGACGAAACGGTTCGTATGGGAAGAAACTGAGATCTGGGTTTACCAAGACTTGGGAGCAGAACTTGCTGAGAGGAGGGCAAGTTTTAATAAAGTTAAAGCGGCCATGTATGCGAAGGGAATAAAATTTGGACATTACAGCGCAGAACAGGGCCTTCGGCCCTCGATGTTGCGCCGACCTGTGAAACCACTCTGAAGCCCATCTACACTATTCCCTTATCGTCCATATGCCTATCCACTGACCATTTGAATGCCCTTAGTATTGGCGAGTCCACTACTGTTGCAGGCAGGGCATTCCACGCCCTTACTACTCTGAGTAAAGAACCTACCTCTGACATCTGCCCTATATCTATCTCCCCTCAATTTAAAGCTATGTCCCCTCGTGCTAGACATCACCATCCGAGGAAAAAGGCTCTCACTGTCCACCCTATCTAATCCACTGATCATCTTGTATGCCTCAATTAAGTCACCTCTCAACCTTCGTCTCTCTAACGAAAACAGCCTCAAGTCCCTCAGCCTTTCCTCATAAGGTCTTCCCTCCATACCAGGCAACATTCTAGTAAATCTCCTCTGCACCTTTTCCAATGCTTCCACATCCTTCCTATAATGCGGCGACCAGAATTGCACGCAATACTCCAAATGCGGCCGCACCAGAGTTTTGTACAACTGCAACATGACCTCATGGCTCCAAAACTCAATCCCTCTACCAATAAAAGCTAACACACCGTACGTCTTCTTAACAATCCTCTCAACCTGGGTGGCAACTTTCAGGGATCTATGTACATGGACACCGAGATCTCTCTGCTCATCCACACTGCCAAGAATCTTACCATTAGCCCAGTACTCTGTCTTCCTGTTATTCCTTCCAAAATGAATCACCTCACACTTTTCTGCATTAAACTCCATTTGCCACCTCTCAGCCCAGCGCTGCAGCTTATCTATGTCCCTCTGTAACTTGTAACATCCTTCCGCACTGTCCACAACTCCACCGACTTTAGTGTCATCGACAAATTTACTCACCCCTCCTTCTACGCCCTCCTCCAGGTCATTTATAAAAATGACAAACAGCAGTGGCCCTAAAGCAGATCCTTGTGGTCCACCACTAGTAACTGGACTCCAGTCTGAACATTTCCCATCAACCACCACCTTTTGTCTTCTTCCAGCTAGCCAATTTCTGATCCAAACTGCTAAATCACCCTGAATCCCATCCCTCCGTATTTTCTGCAGTAACCTACTGTGGGGAACCTTATCAAACGCTTTACTGAAATCTATATACACCACATCAACTGCTTTACCTTCATCCACCTGTTTGGTCACCTTCAAAGAACTCAATCAGGTTTGTGAGGCATGACCTACCCTTCACA